>NC_057813.1:281893182-282262131 GCF_018294505.1 Triticum aestivum | reverse complement strand
TAGCTGCCCCAGCAAGGGTCTTGCCGGGGCCGCTGAGGCTGCCCCGGCAAGAGTCCTTGTCGGGGAAACCTGCTTTGTCCATCCGATCTTTGTGGCCTTGGTCCATGTCGTTGCTTTGTTTATCTTGTGCCTTCGGCTTCTCTCCGGTTTCCCTTTCCTGTCCGGTTATGCGTTGCCGTGGCGGGTGGCTCTGACTGCCCGTGCACAAGTAAAGGGGTCAAAAGTAGAGCCCCTACTTTTGTGCACCGACAGAGGTATAGATTGATCGATGTGGACGTAGGAAAGAGGGTGAGACCTCACAGGATATATCGATTGATCGGTTTGTGTGGAAAACTACGAAAGACCTAGCTATATACACACATACATAGAGGAACATCGATCGTTGCGCATGCACGCGTGAGAGATAGAGAATGCCCGATATGATGGGGAGGGGGATGTGTGTGGGTGTGTGCCTTCATGGGAGACCGACCTGAAGAAAAAGATTGCATGTGTGCGATGGATAATGCCGACTGGTAGTGTGTGTGCATGCATGCACGAGATAAAGTTAGTGGTACAATTATAAAGAGAAGACGACTGTGTGGGTGTAAAAGACTAGGTGAGGTCATAATCAATGTAAAGTTGAATTCAAATATTTGAATAAGAGATCCTGATGTTTGAAACCCATGCATGCATGAATATAACGGAGATCTGCGCGGTGTGGTTTCGAAATGAGCATGTTGTAATGTATACACATTGAACAAGGTCAGAATCATTTGAATTTGAGATACTGATGGCAGACATCATGTGGCCACATCACATCCGTGCATGGACACACTATTCTAATTGGAGATGATGGGTGGCGTTCGCATCACATATCTATATCTATACCCCTATATATATATATATATATATTATATTTTATATTTTTTTATATTGTGTGCGGGTAACTTTAACTTTGAAAGATGATCGTTGGATGAGGAGAATCCGATGGTCCAAAGATGGCAAATTTGAGCAGTATTGGCCGTTGGATATCATCTAGATTCCACCAAATTTCGCCACATGTATAATCTAGAAGACTCCATGGTTGAACTTAAGCATAATGCACAAACATCAAAACACAAGCACTTCTTCTTTGTTCTAGAATCTTCTGTATCATAATTGCCCAAATGTTTTTACATGATTTGCCATTATTTGTTTTTACTTTATGTCTTACAACGCACAATTCCGTGAATCTTAAAATAGATTAGGTTTCTTATAAAAACTAGATGATTTTGAATGAAATGAACTATAAGAATTAAACGAACATCTACATCATGCATATATGACTCAAAGCTTACATGCTATATTGTGGTATTTATTCATAATTTGGTTGCCAAATCTCATGCGTGTAATGCACGTGTACCTTACTCTAGTCTAAATGGTGTTTGTGTGTGTGTTGTGCGTGTTGAGGTGCAAATTGTCTTTTTTGGGGTACACGTTAAGCTTGTTCTTCCGAAATTTCAAGCCGCGCCTTGTTATGCCGAAAATTCAAGCTAGCGTCTCTGTCTATCGTGCTGTGAAACTCCCGCCTCTTCAACCCGCGCCTTGTTAGCCCGAAATATTTAAGATATATCTTTGTCTCGTTGTGCTACGACAACTCCCTCCATCTCAACCTGCGCCTTGCTATTCCGAAATTACAACGCGCACGAAAACTCCCACCTCCTGTGAAATCCCAACACGCGAAATGCCTGTGGTACCCCTGAACCGAAAGAACCGCCTCAAATCGGTGGGGGTACTTCCGTAACTACCCCACATTTCGGACAAGCGCGTCCCTAAGCCATGGTTCCCCACTGCCATCCCATCCGCCCACCCATTCATACACCGAGGCCGCGAAAACCCGCGACGAAACCCCACACCCTGCTCCGTCTGCCACCCAACCGGAGCCTCTTCCCCGACGATGTCGTCCACAACAACACCTCGACGTCCCTCATCCACCGTACCAGATGAGGATCCATCGTCGATCTCGTCGTCCCACCGGTTCAGCCCCGTCCTCCACCTCCAAGGAGCTGCCCCGACATTCCCCTCGTCTTTCGCGCCACCTCCATTCCCACACCGTCGTCTTCACCTGCACCACCGGAAGAGCATCATCATCACCGTTTCCTCGGATGAAGTTGTGGCCTAATCGGCGCCACCAAAGAGGTTGTACACTAATCGCCGCATTTTCTTCTTGATTCGATCTCATTATGTTGCCGGCGCTCGGTCGTGAGCCGACACGGCGTGGCTCCATCCACGGCGGCGTCGCCGGCCACTTCCTCCATGGCGTCGCTACCTCGGCGGTCACATCCACATCAGTAGGAGCTGCTGCTGCTTTAGCTCTCGCTCGCGCTGCTGCTCCGCTCTTGATCTTGGTCCCCTGCCTGGTCTGCTCTTGCTATTGCTCTTGCTTGCGCTGCTGCTCTCGCTCTTAGTCCTGCTTGCGATGTTGCTCCGATTTAGCTACACTTCAGTCGACTGAATCGACTTTTGGGTCAGTCGATTGTCAGGGGATGGGGGGGGGGCTCGCCGGGGTGAAGGAAGAACTAGCCGCCGCGGGGAGGGGGCCTCGCCGGAGAGGTACCCCACTATCTATCTTAGGGTTCAGGGTGGGGGCAGTGGTCGCCGGCGATGGCGGGGCGTTGGCGGGGCGGTGGCGTGGGGATCGCTGGAGAAAAAGCTCGGCATGGGGGGGCCTAGAGGGATGGCCGGGGTGGCGGCAGACCGGCGGCGTGGAGTATTTTCGGGGCGGGTAGCTCGGCGCACCGTCGGCCGCGGGCGGCGGGGGCTGCTGTTTGGCCGGTGGTGGCTGGCGGCTCGGGGGGGAGGAGGTTGAAGATGAACCGCATGCCCTTGATTTCGTATCCAACGGCTGGAAAATCTACTGACGAGAGATGAAAAAAATCAGTCGACCGACGGTAGCCTCACATGGCTAGTGCATTCCGTTTCGACAGCAAAATTCAGTTTCGACAGCAAAATCCAATTTCGACAGTTAAGTTTAGTTTCGACAGTTAAATTCAGTTTTGACAGTTAAGTTCAGAGATGAGCGGCCGATGTATTTTACATCTAGCACTTTGTGGTTATGTATTTTACGTCATGTATTGGAGATGCTATTAGAATTCCACTCAGGTTAACGTTGTCTCTCTTGTCCTGCTTCAGCCTCGGCGTCGTACAACTCACCGGAGCTACTCCAACGACGAAACCCTCCGTCACAGCGGAGCAGTACCTCGGGCTCCATCTCCAGACGCCTAAGATCTTCTTCCCCTCCTCCGACAGCCAAGTCAGCCGGAGCATCCTCACCGACCAACCCAATCATGCTGAGATCGACATGGCTTCACCAAAGAGGTTGTACACTTGTTGCATCTATTTTTACTCTACATGTTATATATATTGCCCACTGAGCACTCGTAGTAACAGGAAATACGATTATTTTATCCTACTATATGACAAGCAGTGAGGTACCAGGCAACTTAGCTATCGGTGATGGACTCTCTTGAACGCCATCATTATTTATCTCTGCACGCTTGAGCTGTGCATTTGTCGATGGGCCTGGGAGTTGAGCTAGTATCGTAGTGGCATGTGCCCAAAGTAATAGAAGTAGCACAAAAACATTTTTTAATGTAGGATTTTCCTTGCTCAAGCCTACCTACTAGAATCGCCAGTGCTTGAAAGGAAAAGTGAATGAAAAACATAGGAATTGGAAAGTTTCCTATGGTACTACTTTTCACGAATTTGGTGCAAAGGAATGGAGCAAAGGAAAACTGTAGGATTTGTTCCTTTAGTGTCTCCTTGAAAGAAAAACCGTAGGAATTCTAATTTCCACTTGTCCTCCTTTTCATATTCCTATTCATCAAGCACAAGACTAAGAAATTGTAGCATAATATCATTATAACCATACATTTTCTTGTGGTTTGACTTAATCTCACAAATGCTTTTTTGCATCCTGTGATCTTCCAATTGTTGTGAATCAAACAACCAGATTGGCAGAAATCCTGTGTTTTTAAATTCTCTATTTTGCACGTGAATTCCTATCCTATTCCTGTCTATTTCATATCCATGCATTGTTAGAAACCTCAAATTCAAACAAGCCCTTACTCAATTACTTCTGTTACAGATATGTGTCAAAGAAAACCTTGTGTGGTTTGTCCTGCTCCTGCTGCTTGGTGTTCCACCCCAGCTCAGCTACTCCAACAACGGAAGGGTTCACCACAGCAGGGATCCACTCTCGAGACTGTCTTTCACCGCCTCAGATCTTCTTCCCCACCGCCGGCAGCCACGACAACTACATTACCATCATCAACTGAGCAGATGACCTTGAGGACTACATGGGTCCGCAAGAGAGGTCGCACTCTTCCGTGTTTGCTTACGTTATATGTCGCTTAATATGATGACATGCTACATTATCGTCGTGTTCACCTATTAGACTCTGAGTCAGGTCCAAACTAATGCTGAAACTTGAGTTTTTAAATGGTTGTGGGGTACATATTGGGGCAGCAATTAGTACTATCTGTCTACTATCTGGTAATCTCCAATGTCTACTATGAGTTTCATGTTGGGTGCAAACAAACATTAAAGGAACCTTTATCTTTATTTTTTAACTAAAGCTATTATCTGTCTGCTATCATTGGTTTTGGGCCTATCCACAGTTTGCTACCAACACTCTGGATTTGTGCATGCACTCGTTACGTAATCTCACTATGTTTTATTCCTAGGCATGCCAGTTATTTTACACAATGGAACTGATCATGTAGAGCAAAAGAGACGAGCCTTGCGTGGCAATAAAATTTCATGCAGACGTCGTTCCATGGTGGGCGCAAAGGCAGCCCACCTCCACCCATTTTGGATCGTAATCAAGAGGAAGATAACTGTTCTGAGGGGGATTCAGAAGGAGAAGACCACTCCTATTTACCCCATGAGGTCTTCGCTCTAACTTGGCATGCTAATGTTGGTAATATCATGCATATGGTGCCTTGCGTTGCTTACTGTATACATTAAAGATGTCATGTGCTTAGTTTAGACATGCTTTGTGTCAATGCCATCTGTTTAGTTTCTTTATCGTATATGTGAATCATGCAATGCCATCTTGTTTAGCCAGGCATCATATATGTGAATTTTGCAATGCCACCCTGGTTAGCCAGTCATCTTATATGTGAATTATATCATGCCATCATTTTTTTATTACGTGTTAAATTTGTCAACAATTTTAGTACATTCAATTACTCTTCCTGTGCATCAGCCATTCGGCACGGTCATGGAAAAATCTGGAGTGGAAACAAGGTCTTCAGAGCAGACAATGCTATCTGACGAAGCGCATGTCTTGCTGGTTACCGATAGCTCCTCAGAGGAGGATTCAGAGACAGATGACCAGTCATATCCCCCCCCAGGTGCATGCTCTAACTTGGCAGGGTTATGTTGCTCATATCGTGTGTATGGTATCTTGCATTGCTATGTCATTTGCTTAGTTTAGACATGCTTTGTGTGAATGCCACCTGTTTAGTGTCTAATTACCATATATGTGAATTATGCAATGCCATCTTGTTGCAAGACATTATATATGTGAATTATGCAATGTTATCTTGTTGCAAGGCATTATGTATGTGAATTATGCAATGCCATGCTGTTTAGGCAAGCGTCATATATGTGAATTATATCATGCCGTCCTTTTTTGTATTTCTCATTGCTTTTGTCGACAATGTTTGTATATTCAACTGCTCTTCCTGTGCATCAGCCATTTGAATTGGTGATGGAGAAATCTGGAGTGAAAACAAGGTCTTCAGAGCAGACAATGCTACCTGCTGAAGCAGATATCTTGCTGGTTACAGATAGCTCTTCAGAGGAGGATTCAGAGGCAGATGACCAGTCCTATTATCCCCCTGAGGTGTATGCTCAAACTTGGCAGGGTTATATTACTCATATCATGCATATGTTGTATTGCAATGCTTAGTTTTTACATCATATACACAATATTGAATGCCATCTCCTTAGTTGACACATCATATATGCGATTGCCCTCTGCTCACTTCCTTAGTATATAAATCATATATTTGAATTATGTCATGCCATGATGTTTACATAGACAGCATGTATCTGAATTATGGCATGCCAACCCATTTTCTAAAGACATAATATAGTTATATCATCTCATCCTGTTTACATAGTCATCATATTTTAAATTATGTCATTCTATCCGTGAATTATATCATGCCATCATGTTTCCATCGACGGCATGTTTGTGATTTATGGCATGCCAACCACTTTAATAGACACATCGTATAGTTATATCATGTCATCCTGTTTACATAGTCATCATATTTTGAAGTATGTCATTCTATCCTGTTTAGTTAGCCATCATACATGTGAAATTGTGTCATGCTATCCTGTTTAATTAGCCATCATATATGTGAAATTATGTCCTGCTATTCTGTTTGGTTAGACAACATAAATGTGAATTATTTCATGCCCTGTTTTCTTCCCTACTATCCATTGCACCTGTCTATCTTACAATGTCTGTACATTCAATTACTTTTCTTGTTTATCAGCCATTTCAATTGGAGGGAGTGATGGCAGTATCTGTGGGAGTAAAAACACGGTCTTCAGAAAAGATCGTGCTACCTGTCGATGCAGATAGAACCACGATTGTACTTGCCCAAGAACCAGCCCCACCACACATAACACACACTCATGCAGATTGTACCCCTACCCAGTTGGACAGAGAACCAACTACACCCCTTCTAACCCCAACCCCAGCAGATAGACGCCCAGTTCCCGTTGACACAGCACCGTCTCCACCACAAAGCACCCAAACACGAGCAGTTAGTAAGGCAACTGCAGTGCCCAAAGCACCAGGACCACCACTCCAAACCCCAAGTCAACGCTTAAAGCAGAAGAAGAATTGTTCTCAGGTCAGGTTCTGTAGCTATGGTTCATACTACTTTGCTCTTGCATCACTGTATTTACTCATACCAACTAATTTCAAATTTGAAGGATGCAATTGAAACTCCAATGGCGCAACAGGTATGTTTTAAACCTGTTTCTTCAACGTGTTTGGTTGTTTGCTGTTGTAACTTGCTCTATGTTGATTTCGGTTTCAATTGAATAAACGTTATGTTCTCATGCCATGCACATTACAAGTGTTGTAATTGCTGTGTAGTTTCCACACTTATATTCTGTCTATGCTGCTTTGTCTTAAATAGATATGATTCGAACTGTATCTATCTTGATTTGGCAACATAAACTAGAATGATATAGACCATACAGTGACCATACTACATAGATATATGTTTGTTTCATGTTGTTATCCTATCCACCTTACTACTGAACTGGTTTACCAAAATGAGTTTCATATACTACATTGTAAACCTATGATGTGTTTGTTTGTTTCTCTTTTAGAACGCGTATAAAATATTGGAGAAGAGTACCCCGTTATGCAATGGTAAAGGAAGTAATGCAGATAAGGTTCAAGATAGTGAGACATCCCTGTTGGTCTCCAAGAAAGCTGATAAAAACTATATTGAAGACACTGAGACAACCCCAAAGTCCTGTCTTGATGTAGTGTTCGAGTTACTGGCTACTACTGCTGGCACCAGCTCTTCGAACTCGTTGCCT
The DNA here is from genome assembly GCF_018294505.1 of Triticum aestivum. NCBI lineage: Eukaryota > Viridiplantae > Streptophyta > Magnoliopsida > Poales > Poaceae > Triticum > Triticum aestivum. The sequence goes on along the minus strand of NC_057813.1, from coordinate 282,254,535 downwards.
GAATCAGTTCGGCTTCTTGAGTCTCAACTTCAAGTTGAAAGACATCGATCAGATGTTATGCGACAGGAAGCCGAAGGACTGAGGAAGTCCCTGCAGAATTCAGATGCATACTTTCTGGTGCAACAGCAAGTGCTGGAGGACTTAAGCGCCAAACAAGAGAAAGTTAATAAGCTTGCTAAGCATCTTGCCAGCATTATGGGTACCCAAGATATTGTTTCTTGAGCTCTTCTGAAGTGGTTTCAGTTCTGGACTTGTTTTGCTGCGGCGTTTATATGCTGTTGTGTTCCCTATATTTGCACTGGTGGCGAACTTTGATGCCCAGTGGATGTAATATGTGTAATAGCCGTGATAGCCTAGCGTAAGTTGCTTGCTTATTTATTTCCTCATTGTCTTGTTTATTTCTTTGCTTGTAGTCAGTGCAGTTCTTTTTCCACGGTTTGCTAGTGACCGCAATAACCTATTTTTTAAAACTAGGCCACAATAACCATGGGCTACATATTTACTGTAGTTACCATTTCCCTCCTATGGGTCGTAGAAACAATGGGCCTTCTACGTGTCGTAGACACAATGGGCCTTCTACGGGCCGTATCATCAATGGGCCTTATACGGGCCGTATGATCGGTTGGCCAAACATGGGCCAATAATAGACCACATTATGGCCGTAAACGGGCTAGAGTTGGAATCGTCTGTTCATGGGCCGACCATAATGGGCCATCGTTAATCAGTCATATTTGATGACGCTATGAAAATGGCCCAACGTATTAACGGGCCACAAAACTGGCCGACTGTAACTTCGGGCTGAATTTAGCCCACAACCAGAAAATGACAGTAACGGGCAGTAAGTAAACGAATGCTGGAAATGAGCCCAAGAGTAAATGGGCTTTGAAAAGGCCGAAAGATAACATGGGCTGGAAACGGCCCAACGGAATAACGGGCCATTAATGGGTATAAAGTGGTACACTATTCATTACGGGCCAGTTTCACCACGGGCCATTAATGGGTATAAAGTGATACACTGTTCACTGCGGGCCAGTTTCACCACGGGTCGTTAATGGGCCAAGAGTTACAAAGGGCCTCATATGGGCCGAAAGACGTCATGGGCCATACATGGGCCAGAAGTGAAAACGGGCTGGAATCATATTGGATGGCCCAGATGACGCTACTGGGCCTTGGGTTTGCGGACTGTAAATGGGCTATATGCGAACAGGCCGTTAACAGGCTTTCCATGGGCCGGCCCGCCACCTTTTGACCAAGTCAAACGGGCCGGCCTTTTCACAGGAATGGGCCTCTATTGGGCCGTGCCACGTGTCGATGTATCATAGGCGCCTTGTGTTCAATGAGTGGATGACATCTGTCCCAACGATGAGCCGACACGTGTTTTTTTCCAGCCAATGATGATTTTACACGTGGAAAATCCCCATTGGTCGGGGCTGTTAACGGGTTATCGGATCCAAAAACCGACCCGATAGCTTAATGGCGTTCGATTACAGTGGATGCCACGTGTCGGTCACCCTTGACGAAAGCACTTCCGTGACATGCGATTTATCGTCACGGAAGTGGACATTTCCGTGATGATAATTTTGGTAATGTCATGGAACACTTCTACGACAACACATGTATGCCTATCTTGATTCTGTCATAAAATCGTCATGGATGTACATGCATGAAAAAAAAGGTGACCTACTGTGACAAACACGTATCATCACGGAAGTGTATTTTTTTGTAGTCTAAGTCTAGGTCATTATGCATTTGTTAAGCAAAACACTATAGAAAACTTACCGTCATCACGAAGGTGAAGCACCGTGGTGGCTCGTGCCGGTACCACTTGGAGAAGGATCGTGCGGTGCTTGTCTAGAGTTACGCTACACCAAAGATCATTTGCAATGTCTCATTAGCATGATGGCACTGAAATGTTAAGACTAGTAACTAAGGACCATTCAAATTAAACTCATTGTGGTCCCCAGAGCAATCTCTGGCATCGACAGAGGGGTCTGACCGGCCTTCTCGCACATAGACTGTACATTTGGTATTGACAAGTCAGTCAAACTAGTTAGTAATGAAACAAACATTACATGCATGATTTGGCTAATATGCAGAAGAAACTTACCACGAGGAGCTCGTACATGGCCCGGTTCTACATGTCATGCCCTCACGTCCTCCAACATCCTAGTCATCCTCTCCTCCAACTCTCGCTCCTTCTCCGCCGCCTTCTGGTCCCTGTCCGCCAGAAGCTCCTTGGTTGCCTCTCTCTCTTTTTGAAGAGCAGCCTCCAACACCACTCCTCGTTAGCATTGTAATCATTGATGGCCGCACACACAATGTAATGGAAAGGAACAAAATCTAAGTCCGTATAACTAACCTCGAAGGCGAGCTCCATTGGCCATGGACGAGGCCTAATCTAAGGGGCCGAGCTTGTTTGGCATGACCTAATCTCCGGGAGAGTGCTAGGACAACATATAAGTCCATCTCCAATGGCTATCGAGCGATGGGACCTCCCACCACCAGATAACATCACCAACTCTGGATCAAACTGTTGGCTCGGGTTAAAGTCCTCCCCTTTCGTCTCCTTCCCCACATCTCTGTACCTCACGATCTTGTTGTGGGAAGATATGTTGGTGAAGTTCTTTGGATCATCGAGGTCAGACGCAGAGAATGCCTTGACCTTCTTGTACGAGGCAGTATGGGCCATGGCATAGTGGTCGTACACCTCTGGCACCTCTGCCTTATTGTGTTTCGCCTAAAAGGAAGGAATAGAGTAAATTAGTAATTAAAGGGCTCAAGCTAGCATGAGGAATGAATTGCATGAATCATGAAGCAAACCACATACCCAGTTCCGCCCGAACTGAAATAAGTTGGCGCTGCCTTGATAGTGTGGCACACCTTCCATTTGGGCACGCTGGTCTTTGGCATTGTTGTGGAGGGCTCGCCATTGTTTTGAGCACCACTCATCTACCAACACCTCCCAACAATCCATATGATCTGCACACCATCTCGGGGGCACCTAAGTTAGTAAAGAGAAACTTGAGTGCTTCGCCTATGAATCAAATCAAGGAAACTAAGTACAAGGTCTTAATAATAGGTAATTACCATCATGTACTGCTCCTTCTTTAGAAAACTGTTGTGGCACACCGGCTTGGCCTTCGTAATACAATGCGAGGCATAGTAGTCTCGAACAACCTGCACCCAAGCCTCGTGTTGTAAGTTTTGTAGTAGGCGCCTGCACTTGGCACGATAACCTTTGCTGCGTCCTCCTTGTATCCCTCCTAACACCTTTAGAAAGTCTGCAATCAAACGAGACAACATTGATTAGTTCAATAACTAGCTATTTGAAGATTTTTAATTTTGCTAAGGAGAAATTACCCAGAACTTTCTGATCACCATCTCTGCCCTTGTGTGGCACAAGACACCGTCGATCATCTCCTCCGGTGGGGCGGGGGCAGCAAAGTAGTGCTCCCAGCTCAATCCTAGCTCTGGAACCTGACCCTCACTGGGCAACGTGACAAACCCTGGGAAGTTTTGCCAGCAAAGCACACCAAGGACGGTGTTGGGCCCGCGAACATCATCAGTGTGGTGCCAACCCCTGCAGTATGACAAGGCCAACGCATTAAATATTTGAAGAAACGTGAAGGCAAATGGTACAAAAAGAGTAAATGCACTTACCTCCCATCAGGGAAAATCAGCCACCTCTGCTCGCGGGTCGCCAGCACAGATGGGAGCCGTGTACAACCACGCTGGTAGACTGTGGCCCCCTCAACCACCTCGCCCTTGCTATCTGCCAGATCCCCGCCACCATCGGCATGGCCACTCGGCCCCTCAAGCGGATCCGTCCAGGTACCCCATACGGACGTGTCCTCGGATGTACCCAGATCCGGAGTTTAGTGGGGCCAAGTCTCATGGGCCGAAGGCCCGTCGACCCGAGGCTCATGGACCGGAGTCTGCGTAGCCTCCTCCTCAGAGGTGTCTACTGTAGCAGTCCTGTGCTCGTGTGAATCAGCTGGGGGTGGCGGCAAGGAAGGCGTAGGAGCATTCCTACCTCTCCCACGACCACGCCCTCCCCGACCTCCACTCTTCCTCCCTCCCCGACCTCCTCTCCTGGTGGGGAATGATACGTCTCCAACATATCTACTTTTCCAAACACTTTTGCCCTTGTTTTGGACTCTAATTTGCATGATTTGAATGAAACTAACCCGGACTGACGCTGTTTTCAGTGGAACTGCCATGATGTTGTTTTATGTGTAGAAAAGAAAAGTTCTCGGAATGTCCTGGAAATCCACAGAGGCACTTTTTGGAATTAATAAGAACTTTTGGCGAAAGAATCAACCTCAGGGGGCCCAGGGCCTGTCCACGAGACAGGGGGCACCCCCCAGGGCTCGCCCTCTATCTCGTGAGCCCCCTGGACCTCCACCGACCTCAACTGTAACTCCATATATTCACATCCGGGGAGAAAAAAACAGAGAGAAAGTTTCATCGCGTTTTACGACATGGAGCCGCCGCCAAGCCCTAATCTCTCTCAGGAGGGCTGATCTGGAGTCCGTTCGGGGCTCCGGAGAGGGGGATTCGTCGCCATCGTCATCATCAACCATCCTCCATCACCAATTTCATGATGCTCACCGCCATGCGTGAGTAATTCCATCGTAGGCTTGCTGGACGGTGATGGGTTGGATGAGATTTACCATGTAATCAAGTTAGTTTTGTTAGGGTTTGATCCCTAGTTTCCACTATGTTCTGAGATTGATGTTGCTATGACTTTGCTATTCTTAATGCTTATCACTAGGGCCCGAGTGCCATGATTTTAGATCTGAACCTATTATGTTTTCATGAATATATGTGTGTTATTGATCCTATCTTGCAAGTCTATAGTCACCTATTATGTGTTATGATCCGACAACCCCGAAGTGACAATAATCGGGATACTTCTCGGTGATGACCGTAGTTTGAGGAGTTCATGTATTCACTATGTGCTAATGCTTTGTTTCGGTTCTCTATTAAAAGGAGGCCTTAATATCCCTTAGTTTCCACTAGGACCCCACTTCCACGGGAGGTAGGACAAAAGATGCCATGCAAGTTCTTTACCATAAGCACGTATGACTATTTACGGAATACATGCCTACATTACATTGATGAACTGGAGCTAGTTCCGTGTCACCCTATGTTATAGCTATTACATGAGGAATCACATCCTGCATAATTATCCATCACTGATCCATTGCCTACGAGCTTTTCATATATTTTTCTTTGCTTATTTACTTTTCCGTTGCTACTGTTACAACTACTACAAAAACCGAAAAACATTTATCTTTACTTTTGCTACTGTTACCTTTATTATCATACCACTTTTGCTACTAAAAACTTTACTGCAGATACTAAGTTATCCAGGTGTGGTTGAATTGACAACTCAACTGCTAATACTCAAGAATATTCTTTGGCTCCCCTTGTGTCGAATCAATAAATTTGGGTTGAATACTTTACCCTCGAAAGTTGTCGCGATCCCCTACACTTGCGGGTTATCAAGACTAATTTCTGGCGCCGTTGCCGGGGAGCATAGCTCTATTCTCTGAGTCACTTGGGATTTATATCTGTTGATCACTATGAAGAACTTGAAAGACGACCGAACTACTATTTTGCCCTCAACTACGAGGGGAGGTAAGGAACTACCATCTAGCCTTGCACTAGATTCTCCTTCCGTTATTAGTAGGATTGCGACACCTAAACCCGCTACTGCTATGAATTCTGATATGTCGCATGTTATTGATGATGCCACTTCTGCTATGCATGATGAAACTACTTCTGTGCTTGATACTACTTTACCATTAGGTGAATTTCTTGATGAACAACTTGCTAGAGTTAGGGGGAATGATATTACTGAAGAACCTATTATTGATGATAGTGATGATGAAGGTTCTCCCAATGATTATGTATTGCCTCTTGTTCCTAAGGGTTATGTTATGAATGAAGTAGCTGCTAGGGAAATCTTTGCTTGCAATGATAGATATGACCTTAAGAAACTATTAGCTAAATGGAACCAGCAGTCTCTTAATGCTAGAATGAAACCCGATCCTGCTTTTGCTACTTCACCTATCTGTGTGACTGATAAGGATTATGAATTCTCTGTTGATCCTAAAATTATTACTTTAGTTGAATCTGATCCTTTTTATGGCCTTGAATCTAAAACTATTGTGGCACATCTTACCAAGTTGAATGATATAGCCACCCTGTTTACTAATGATGAGAAGTCTCGCTATTATTATATCCTTAAGATATTTCCGTTCTCAATAAAGGGTGATGCTAAGACTTGGTATAATTCTCTTGCTCCTAGTTGTGTGCGTAGTCCCCAGGATATGATTTATTACTTCTCTGCTAAATATTTTCCTGCTCATAAGAAACAAGATGCCTTGCGGGAAATATATAATTTTGTGCAAATCAAAGAAGAGAGTCTCCCACAAGCTTGGGGGAGGCTTCTCCGGTTACTTAATTCTTTGCCTGATCATCCTCTTAAGAAAAATGAAATACTTGATATCTTTTATAATGGACTAGCCGATGCTTCCAAGGACTACTTGGATAGTTGTGCTGGTTGTGTTTTCAGGGAAAGAACAGTCGACGAAGCTGAAATACTATTGAATAATATGTTGACTAATGAAAATAATTGGACTCTTCCCGAGCCAATTCCTGAAGTAATTCCTGAAGAACCAACTCATGAGCCTATTCCTAAAACCACTCCGATGAAGAGAGGTGTTTTATTTATTAGTCCTAAAGATATGCAAGAGGCAAAGAAATCAATGAAAGAAAAAGGTATTAAAGCTGAAGATGTTAAGAATTTACCACCTATTGAAGAAATACATGGTCTTAATATACCGCCTATTGAATAACCATATTGTCTTGATAACCCAACACAGGTAGTAAAGGTAAATTCTCTCTATAGATATGATAAAGTTGAAACACCCTCTACTAAATTTCATAGCCCATGCTTAGATGAATTTGACGACTTTATGGCTAGACAAGAAAGTTTTAATGCTTATGTTGGTAGAGAGTTAAAGAATAATGCTTTCGAGATAGGACGTGTGAGTGATAATCTGGCTAGAGTTAAAAATGAGCTTCACCGCGTCAGCAAATATGCTTCTATGGTTGCTACTCAAGCTGAGCAAGTACTCAAAGCTCAAAATGACTTGCTTGATGAATTAAATAATAAAAATGACTTTGCTGTTAGAGTGGCTACTAGAACTGGTAGAATGACTCAGGAACCTTTGTATCCTGAAGGCCACCCTAAGAGAATCGAGCAAGATTCTCAGAGAAATAATTTAGAGGCACCTAGTTCTTCTAAAAAGAAGAAAAAGAAAAACGATAGAACTTTGCATGCTTCTAGTGAACCTACTATAGACACACCTGCGAATCCCAATTATCAGGTGATGAACATGAACCTAGTGATAATGTTAATGATAATGTTCATGTTGATGCTCAACCTAGCAAAAACAATGATGTAGAGACTGAACATGTTGTTGATCTTGATAACCCACAATCAAAGAATCAACATTATGATAAGAGAGATTTTGTTGCTAGGAAGCACGGTAAAGAAAGAGAACCATGGGTTCAGAAACCCATGCCCTTTCCTCCTAAACCATCCAAGTCAAAGGATAATGAGGATTTTGAGCGCTTTGCTGAAATGATTAGACCTATTTTCTTATGTATGTGCTTAACTGATATGCTCAAAGTAAATCCTTATGCTAAGTATATGAAGGATATCATTACAAGCAAAAGAAAGATATCGGAAGCTTAAATTTCCACCATGCTTGCTAATTACACTTTTAAGGGTGGAATACCAAAGAAACTCGGAGATCCGGGTGTACCAACTATACCATGCTCTATTAAAAGAAATTATGTTAGAACTGCTTTATGTGATCTTGGAGCCGGTGTTAGTGTTATGCCTCTCTCTTTATATCATAGACTTGAATTGAGTAAGTTGACACCTACTGAAATATCTTTGCAAATGGCTGATAAATCAACTGCTATACCTGTTGGTATTTGTGAGGATGTGCCTGTTGTGGTTGCAAATGTCACTATCTTAACGGACTTTGTTATTCTTGATATTCCTGAGGACGATAGTATGTCTATTATCCTTGGTAGACCTTTTCTTAATACTGCAGGGGCTGTTATTGATTGCAACAAAGGCAATGTCAATTTTCATGTTAATGGTGATGAGCATACGGTACACTTTCCGAGGAAACAATCTCAAGTTCATAGCATCAATTCTATTGAAAAAGTTCCAACTATCATTTTTGGAGGTTTTGAATTTCCTCTTCCTACTGTCAAGAAAAAGTATGATATTCTTATTGTTGGGGATTTTCATATCCCCATTGAGGTAACTTGGAGTTATTCAAAATTTCTCCGGTTCCGTGTTATTCGGAATGAGTTTGTTAACAAGGCTTGATCAACCTTATTAGTGGATTCATTTTGATGATCATGAGATGGATGAAACTAGAAGGCACAACCTTCTGTACCCTCTTTTTACTTTCTGTTATTTACAATAAATAAAGAAAAAATAGTATTATCCGTCTGTTTTCTGAATTATCCGTGCATTAAAAAATAGTCCGAAAAGAAAAGTGCTCCAAATGCCCTGCAAATTTAGTATGATTTTCTCTGGAATATTTGAGGATTTTAGGAACTAAAATCACTGCAGGAGGGGCAAGCACCAGGCCACGAGAGAGGAGGGCGCGCCCCCCTATAGGGCCCCCCTGTCTTGTGGGCCCCTGGTCGCCCCCCTCCACTTATGCCAGCACCCACACACTTCATCTTCTACCCAGAAAAATCCCCATCCAGCTCAAGCACAAGTTCTAGCTCGATTTGCTGCGATTTTCGATCTCTTAGCTCAAAGCTCCATTCACAAAACTGCTTTGGGAGATTGTTGCTTGGTATGTGACTCCTCCGTTGGTCCAATTAGTTTTTGTTCTAGTGCTTTATTCATTGCAAATTTTTGCTGCATAGGTGACCATGTTCTTGAGCTTGCATGTTAAAATTTTAAGGTCCCAAGCAATTCCAATGCATGATATAGGCTCTAGGCACTTGTAGGAGTAGTTGCTACCAATCTTGTTTAGTTCTATTCACTTTTATTTTGAAGTTACTAAAACTTTAGAAATTTTCAGAAAAAGAAATATGCTTAGAAGAATGTACCAAGGTGGTTCCTCGGCAAAGAAAGGGCTAAGGATTGCTATACGTGAGCAAGATGTTAAATTGCCGAGGGACGCAAATGTACGAGCTTGTGAGTGGCCATCTGATGATTTTATGGTTGAAGCAGGCTTCAAGGAGGAATTCGACGCGTATGTGCGTAATGCCGAGCTGGAGGACTTCTTACAAGATAAGTGTCCTCAATACTATCAATTGACTGATTCCTTTGTGCGGAGGTTCCAATATAACTGTACGCGTAATTCTCCTAGTGTCATGTTTGATATTTATGATACATCCTATACCATGCATTTAGAGGATTTCACAACTGCTTGCAAACTCCCGCAGTGGGGTAATATTAATGATCCTCACAAATCTGACTTTAGAGATTTTCTTGCTAGTATCTCTATGGGAGAATCTAGGGACATAACACAAGCTACCATAGGGAGCATTCATTTTCCTGCTATACATTATTTTGCTTTCTTTATTGGTAGATGAATTAACGGTAAGGACGAAGCATGTCACATGTGTGTCCCTGATCTTTGTGTCCTCAAGAGTGTTGTGTCAGGTTATAAAGGTTATAACTTGGGGTCAATAGTTGCACGTAGGTTGCAGAATAATAGTAGAAGGGCGGATTTATTTGGAGGAATTTATGCAACCCGTGTGGCTAATTTTCTTAATATAGCCCCATGAGAGGGGGATATGATTTTACCTCCTATTTATTTGGATAAAGAAGCTATGTTTGATCATCATTTTCTTGAGAGGAATGAACAATTCCTCCATTATCGACTAATCTATGACAGACGCAACATCGTCCCTGTTACTCTTCCTACCCCCTACCTTTTTGATTATCAGGCAAAAGGAAGATATGTTGTCACCAGGGAAGAAGCAACTGAATACGAGAGGGGAATGGAGGCAGCTCGCCAACACGCCGCTGCTCAAGAGGCGTCCGCCTCTTCATCTCAGTACAACCCTAGCTTCACTTATGGATATCAGCCAGGCGGTCCGTGGTATTAAACCAACTTAGGCCAAAAGCCTAAGCTTGGGGCAGTACGTATTTCTCATCGACTTTACATTCATGTTTACACACTAGTTGTCGGTGCTCATACTCTTTCATTTTATTATCCATGCTAGTTTAAATTTCTTTTTCTAGCTTTCTTCTTCTGTGTTTGATAAACCTTAAGAAAAAACAAAAAAAATAGTTAGTTTAATTTCCATGCTTGTAGTAGAAATTAAAATGAAAACCCAAAAAGATTTCTAGTTCTTCTTCTTACTTGTTGGGACCTTTCCCGTGTAAATAGTTTTATTTTCTTTTCTTTCTTTTGGGGGTCGAGAAGACTATATTGGAAATGCTTAGTGGCTCTTATATGCATGATTGTTTATTTAACTTAGAGCCCATATTACTTGTCTTCTCTCTTCAGTTGAATGCTTGCAGATTCCAGCTTAGTCCAATGCACGTGCACTCTTATTATTATACACATCATTCGGTCGTGCAAGTGAAAGCCAATAATGGCGATATATGATGGACTTATTGGGATGAGAAAAGCTGGTATGAACTCGACCTCTCTTGTTTTTGTAAATATGATGATTCATCATTCCTGAGTCAGCTATTATGAAGTAAACATATTTGCAATGACATTTAGAGATTATAGTTGCTTGTGCCATGCTTGATTAGCTATGAGTTATAATGGTTTACCTTGCGTGCCAACATGCTATTAGAATGATTATGATGTGGTATGATGGGATGATATCCTCCTTTGAATGAACTGAGTGACTTGACTTGGCACATGTTCACGTAGTTGAATCAAATCAACATAGCATTCATGATATTTATGTTCATGGTGGATTATATCCTACTCATGCTTGTATTCGGTGAAAATTAATTTTAATGCATGTTTATGACTGTTGTCGCTCTCTCAGTTGGTCGCTCGCCAGTCTTTTGCTAGCCTTCACCTATACTAAGCGGGAATACTGCTTGTGCATCCAAACTCCTTAAACACCAAAGTTGTTCCATATGAGTCCACTATACCTTCCTATATGCGGTATTTACCTGCCGTTCCAAGTAAATTTGTATGTGCCAAACTCCAAACCTTCAAATGAAATTCTGTTTTGTATGCTCGAGCAGATCATGTTACAGCTAGGGCTGCATATATCTTCCATGCTAGGTGGGTTATTCTCACGAGGAGTGGACTCCGCTCCTCATTCACGAGAAAGGGCCGGTAACCGGGATGCCCAGTCCCATGATCCAAAAAGATCAAAGCAAATCAAAATAATTAAACAAAACTCCCCCAGGGCTATTGTATGTTGGAGGCACTCGTTGTTTCAAGCAAGCCATGGATTGATGCTTGTTGGTGGTTCAGGGAGTATAAACCTTTACCATTCTGTTTGGGAACTGCCGATAATGCATGTAGTATGGAAGATACAACCATCTCATAGTTGTTGTGTTCACAGTGAAAGTATGCCGCTCAAAATGTTATTCAATCTCTATTTTAAAATCGAGCTCTGGCACCTCTACAAATCCCTGCTTCCCTCTATGAAGGGCCTATCTATTTACTTTTATGTTGAGTCATCACCCTTCTTATTAAAAGCACCCGCTTGAGAGCACACTGTCATTTGCATTCATTACTATTGGTTTATATTGGGTATGACATGACTGGATCTCTTTTACCATGAATTAAAATGTTTAGTCATTCCTTGATCTTTAAAGGTGCTCTGCATTTATGTTTTGCGGTCTCAGAAAGGGCTAGCGAGATACCATTTTGTTATACCATGTTATGATTATTTTGAGAAAGTGTTGTAATCCGAGTTTTATTATTATGGCTCGCTAGCTGATTATGCTATTGATATGAGTAATTGTGAGACCTACGTGTTATTGTAAGTATGGTTGGTTCGTAATATTTGCTGAAACTTGAATGCTGGCTTTTCATGTTACAACAACAGGAGCAAACAGAGTTTGTAAAAGTTTTTCTTTTTCACTTTCAGTTTATCAACTGAATTGCTTGAGGACAAGAAAAGGATTAAGCTTGGGGGAGTTGATACGTCTCCAACGTATCTACTTTTCCAAACACTTTTGCCCTTGTTTTGGACTCTAATTTGCATGATTTGAATGAAACTAACCCGGACTGACGCTGTTTTCAGCAGAACTACCATGATGTTGTTTTATGTGTAGAAAAGAAAAGTTCTTGGAATGTCTCGGAAATCCACGGAGGCACTTTTTGGAATTAATAAGAATTTTTGGCGAAAGAATCAACCTCAGGGGGCCTAGGGCCTGTCTATGAGACAGGGGGCGTGCCCCCCTAGGGCGCGCCCCCCTATCTCGTGGGCCCCCTAGTCCTCCACCGACCTCAACTCCAACTCCATATATTCACGTTCGGGGAGAAAAAAATCATAGAGAAAGTTTCATCGCGTTTTACGACACGGAGCCGCCGCCAAGCCCTAATCTCTCTCGGGAGGGCTGATCTGGAGCCCGTTCGGGGCTCCGGAGAGGGGGATTCATCACCATCGTCATCATCAACCATCCTCCCTCACCAATTTCATGATGCTCACCGCCGTGCATGAGAAATTCCATCGTAGGCTTGCTGGACGGTGATGGGTTGGATGAGATTTACCATGTAATCAAGTTAGTTTTGTTAGGGTTTGATCCCTAGTTTCCACTATGTTCTGATATTGATGTTGCTATGACTTTGCTATGCTTAATGCTTGTCATTAGGGCCCGAGTGCCATGATTTCAGATCTGAACCTATTATGTTTTCATGAATATATGTGTGTTATTGATCCTATCTTGCAAGTCTATAGTCACCTATTACGTGTTATGATCCGACAACCCGGAAGTGACAATAATCGGGATGCTTCTCGGTGATGACCGTGGTTTGAGGAGTTCATGTATTCACTATGTGCTAATGCTTTGTTCCGGTTCTCTATTAAAACGAGGCCTTAATATACCTTAGTTTCTGTAACACCCCAAAAATTTAACCAAAATTTTTGTTGGAAATTAAAAATTTTCTAGGAGTTTTAATTTTTTTCCTTTTGGATTATTTCTGTGGAGTTCAGAGCATCTCTTTTAATATAGAGGATAATTATTTTTTTAGTGGAGCTTTCCAAAATATTAAACTTATATGCTCTCTGTATAACTATTTCTAAATCAGTAGGTTTATTTATTAAATTAGTTCACCCTGAGCTTTAATCATTAAAATGACTTGTTTGAGTTTTGGAGCTCTTTTTCTACTTCAACCAGTTGATAAACTTAGCTAAAAATTCAACCAAAATTTGGAGACACCATGTGAGGTCCCAAAATCATTTATGTGCAATTATATATCTATTTCATTGCATATTATGAGTTTTGTGCCTGTTTTTCTTCTCTGGTCCAGTGGACAGTTTTGCACTGCAACCCATTTAAATAATTCCCTAGAGCCCCCACCAAAATTATGGGATGTCAGTAGCAACATATGATTCCATTATATGCAAAGATCCAAGGATGTTCTTTGAAAATTTTGAGTGAATCAACCTAATCTTCATTCTGGTCCATCATGATGGTTTGTACAGCATCCCTATTATTGCTTACTCTTTGGCCCTAGATTCCTTCTCCTACTTGTAGTCCTCCATGCTAAACCCCTAAGTCCAGGAGCATGCAACCATTGGCATAGTTTTGGTTAATGAAATAATGCCACTCACATCCTGTCCAGATTTGAAGTTCTGCAAAACTTGCACTAGCAAGTTTGTGCTTTTCACCAACTAACCTCACCACCCTCTTGTGCATCCAAGGAGACACTGATCTGGAAGATTTGGCCCCTCCAAGAATAGCCTAGGTGCCTTTGGCATTTTGACAAACACCTGGAGTGCATGGACTGATTTGGCAGGATCTCAAGTATACACTATGAACATGAAAACCTGACCAAACCACGGTGTCCCTTGAGCTTCCCTCTATCACTAGCCTAGTTATGTTTCTTGCCAACCTCACCTGTGACCTGTAGCGTGCCACGGCATTGTGTCGAACACCTTCCGTGCGTGCACTGGAAGCGCCCAGAGCGCGCGTATTGCCCGAGCAGCGCCCGAGCCGCCGCGTCACGCCCCGCACTCACCCCAGCCCGTGACCGACCGCAGCCGGCACGCCGTGTCCCCTTGCGCGCTACATGCTGCCCCTCACCGCAACGCGCCAAGCAGAGCCTCGCCGCATCCCCGGCAAGCCAAGGACTAGCCGCCATGGCCGCCCGACAGCCCTACTCAGGCCAGCGCCGCCCAAGCCACCCCGGCTCGCCAGCTGCCCCTGTGAACAACGCAAGCTTATCCCCTCGCCCGTCGGCTAGCTACCGTCGTCGCCACGACACCCTGACGCTATAGGGAGGCGGTTCACCATCGTCCTTATCGCCGGCCGCCTCGAACCGACCTCCACAGCCTATATAAGGGCCCCAGAGCTCAATCAAGTCCTCGATCAACCTCCAGTGATCCTCCTAGAGCTACCCTGGCCAGCATTCGAGGAGGGGAAGGCCTTCTTCCCCGAGTCCGGCCAGTTCGGTCGCCGCCAAGCCCCGGTCGATTCCGTCACCAGCAGGGCCTCTCCCTCTCCAATCTCTCCACCAAGAACTCTCCCTCCCTCTCGCGAGTGCAACCCCTCGATCAATTTTGGTCGGAGACCACCGCAGCCCAAAAATCACTTTGTTCCCGAAGCCCCCTCCGCCGCAAAGCTCGCCGCCGGCGACTCCCTACACCTCCGGCGACCTTGCGTCCACCGGAAGGACCGCCTAGGAGTGGCAGATCCATCCCTGCTCTTAGATGCCCACAAAAAGATGCCGTTCTCCGGCGACGATCACCGGACGCCCCGCCTCTGCTTGGGCAGAGAAGAGGAGGGAGTGGGGACTGGTCAAACCTGACCAGTGGGCCCCCTGGACCCACTGTCAGTGACCCAGCCCCGCCTCCACGCGTTTAAGTGGAAGCGTAAAGACCCCGAGTACGTCTCCCCATTTTGAAGGCGTATTCTGCCCGAAGCGTTTTCTTTTCTGTTTATTATTAAAAACAGATTTTGACCAAATCTTTGACTGGCTTTATCTTTTTAAATATGACTCCAAATGAATTAATTCTTTTTCCTACCTCTCTCAAATTTGATCTAGTTTATTATAAGTTTTAATTGAAAAAATTTCCAAACAACTTTTTGTGCTATTTTTATTTTGTGTGTTAATTCTTTTATATGTTTAAAATAGAATTTTGAAGGAAGGAGAAATATTTCAAGAGGTTGAAATGCACCCTGCCTTCCCTTGACCTGAAGGCAAGCATTCTGAACCCTGGCATGATATTTTTGAGTGTTCGTTGACACATTTATCACACTACCTCTTTTTTTGAGAAATTGTTATTTCATGTGAGATGATCATGTGCATGGATGCAGATTTGTGATTTCCATGCTGTTGGAAATGATCACACTTGTGATGATAATCATCCTCATGTGCCTTGCATGCATACCGGCAGGAACCCAGGAAAACCTCTACCTTGGGTAGGCATGAGTTTGTCGCCAGTCTCCGTCGGGATGGTTATGTCTGGTATGGCATGGTAAGGTAATATGAGCGGTGACTCTGTTGGTTGAAATATATTCGTTATGCTAATCATGCAGGGAATACCTAAACCTCCTGATCGACCATAGATCGAGTCTTGTTCCAGTAACCCCCATACTTGTTTCGTACTACCACTCGTCTCTACAACAAGTAGAGTACGGTTCAGTAAGTTGTCAACCTCTTCCTAGCACACACCGTACAGAGAGGCCAGGGTGGAAGATACCTGTTGTAGCTGGTAGGCAGGCCACCTGGTCCGGGGGCATGGGTGTTTCCGGTTGAGACCGAGAGGGGAGGCCACCCCTTAGAGTGTGCAATATAAATTCAATCCCATTCTACGCGAGGTTGTAGCCTCCCCACTTAGAGTTTGCTTGACAGGTGTCTTGGGTGATTCCAGACACGTGTGAGTTAAGCTGGTGTGTGCAAGTTAGGTGTGTTTTCAACAAAAAGACCGTAGACGGAATTAGTCCCGATGGACTAAAGAAATCCGTTACTCGTGGGTAAAGAGTACACCCTCTGCAGAGATTAACCCTATTCGAATAGCCGTGTCCATGGTTAAGGATTACAGTCTGGGATGGGTCGAGTATTGGTCTTAGTGTCGGTCTTCGGAGGTGAAACTGTTAAATCAGAACTGGTATCACGACTTGTGACATGTGATGATGATGATTATTATTTTGTTGTGGACTAACCCATGATATTATGGGTATTATCGAATATCCCTGGGACGGTTCTACGTCCTGGATATTCACTATGCTTGTTATTCTTTTAAAGCCCTTTCTGTGGTGTCGCTTAGACGCCCGACTGTGGCATTTCTTTTAAAGCCCTTTATGTGGTGTCGCTTAGATGCCCGACTGTGGCATTTCTTTTAAAGCCCTTTATGTGGTGTCGCTTAGACGCCCGACTATAGCATTTCTTTTAAAGCCCTTTATGTGGTGTCGCTCAGACGCCCGACTATGGCATTTCTTTTAAAGCCCTTTATGGGGTGTCGCTTAGACGCCCGACTGTGGCATTTCTTTTAAAGCCCTTTATGTGGTGTCGCTCAGACGCCCGACTGCGGCAGGTTTGTTGTTTATTTCATTATTATTTTTTAATACTTCTATGATATTACATATTCATATATAACATGCTTACATGCATCAGAGTTATATTTATATTTTTGTGACTGACGTCATGAGTATAAAATATTTTTAGCACATCGTTAATATATTATACCCGTGTTCATTATGTTTGCGAGTACATTCAAAGTACTCACTGGCTTCTCCTTGGCTATTGTCTTGGCCAGATTTCTTGCACGGAGAGAAGCAACGTGATGACAGCCCCGGAACCTAAGCAACGGTGATAGCAGCCTCGCGAGGATAGGAGCTAGCCTGGTCAGCTGTTCCCGTGGGAAATGGAGTCCCATAGACACTGATGATTTACAGCCCGCTTCCGCCATCAACCACTAGAAACCATTTGTTGTACTCACAGACCAGAATGGTCTTGTACTTCATATTTTGTATCTGCTTGGAATTTCTGTATCAAGTTGGTGCCTCATCAGCTAACAGTTATCCTGGGGCTGATGAGCACAAGGGCCATTTTCTGGGAATTAATACCCGGAGAATCGGTCCCCACAGTTTCCACTAGGACCCCGCTTCGACGGGAGGGTAGGACAAATGATGTCATGCAAGTTCTTTACCATAAGCACATATGACTATTTACGGAATATATGCCTACATTACATTGATGAACTGGAGCTAGTTCTATGTCACCCTATGTTATAGCTATTACATGAGGAATCGCATCCTGCATAATTATCCATCACTGATCCATTGCCTACGAGCTTTTCATATATTGTTCTTTGCTTATTTACTTTTCTGTTGCTACTGTTACAACTACTACAAAAACCCAAAAACATTTATCTTTACTTTTGCTACTGTTACCTTTATTATCATACCACTTTTGCTACTAAATACTTTGCTGCAGATACTAAGTTATCCAGGTGTGGTTGAATTGACAACTCAACTGCTAATACTCAAGAATATTCTTTGGCTCCCCTTGTGTCGAATCAATAAATTTGGGTTGAATACTTTACCCTCGAAAGTTGTCGCGATCCCCTACACTTGTGGGTTATCAGGCAATGACACTAACGAAGAAGCGCCCATCGGTGAAGCCATACACTCGTACAATGCTCTCCGGAGAGGTACGGATGGAATGGAAGTACCACTCCCGCCACGCGCCGACGAAGGAGCCTCGAAGCGCTCCTTACCCGCGCCCACCATCTTTCAACACCTGCCATGACAAAGAGTAAATGAAATTAGTACAACATAAAAAACTTTAATACCGACATGAATAGGATGCCACTCCAAGTTGTAAAAAGATGACTAACATAGCATTATTGTTTTTTCCAAGTTGAAAAAACGATTCACACTGCTTGTTCCTCGATCCTCGATCCTCGGCATCGAACACTACATACATGTCCCACATGCAACACCGGCGGCCAGCCTCCCGCAACAACAGTTCTCGGGGCCGATGGTGGTAGAACACCTTGGCGAATTTGTCTAACAGCCTCTGTGATGAGGATTAAAAGGCAAGCTTTGAAACTTCAAACAACCAAAATGACTCATGACAAAAAAATCAGGGCATAGAAAGAGAAACGAAAGACGAAATAGTACATTGTGAGAGGTTGTGCAACTAGGATGATTTTCTATACCAGCTTTTTTAATTAGTTGGAGAGGATGATGGCAAAGAACTCAAAAGCCATTGGTGTCTTGTGGTCATTTCCATACATTCTCCTACAGTGCAACAACCCTTCTTATGACCGCAAGACGCCAATGGTGGTCAGAAGAAGGGTTTTTGTGCTATAGCAGAATGTATGGAAACGACCGAAGGCACCAATGGCTTTCGAGTTCTTCACCATCATCCTCTCAAGTTCTTTAAAAAAATATGTTATAGAATATCATCCTAGTTGCACAACCTCTCACTACATATTGTTTCGTCTTTGGTTTGTCTTTCTACGCTTTGATTTTTTGTCATGAGTAAGTTTGGGTGTTTCATGTTTCAACACTTGGCTTTTAATCCTCATCGCAGAGGCTGCAAGACAAATTCGCCAAGGTATTCATGTTCGACCTCCATCGGCCTCAAGAACTGTTGTTGTGGGAAGCCAAGGAATCCCCTAACCCACTCATCCTCGGGCACCCTCGGGTTTGGCGACGCACGATCCTCGACCCTCGACCCCTCAGCGAGCCTCGACCCTCAACAACCCTCGACCCTTGCCCCTCGGAGATCCTCGACCATCAACCTCTCGACCCCTCGACCCTCGACCCCTCAACACCTCGATCCTTGACCCCTCGACCCTCGACCCCTCAGCAACCCTCGTCCCCTCGGTGACACTCGACCGTCGACCCCTCAGCGACCCTCGACCCCTCGGAGATCCTCGACCCCTCAGTGACCCTCGACCCCTCGGAGATCCTCGACCCCTCAGTGACCCCCAACCCCTCGGCGATCCTCGTTACTCAACCCCTCGATGACCCTCGACCCCTCGGCGACCCTCGACTCCTCGACTCCTCGAACCCTCAACCCCTCAAAGACCCTCAACCCCTCGGCGAGCTTCGACCCCTTGGAGATCCTCGACCATCGACCCCTCGATCATCGACCTTATTTTCTTTCTTTTTCTACTTTTCCTACTTCTTTTTTCACCTTCTTCTTCTACTACTTCTTCTTTTGGTACATATTCTTCTTTCTTCTTCTTTTTTCATCATCATCTTCTTTCTTCTTTCTTCTTCTTCTTCTTCTTCTTCTTAAAACTAAACTAAACTAAACTAAACTAAAACTAAAACTAAACTAAACAACACAAAATTAAAATAAACTAAACCAAACTAAACATAAACTAAACTAAACTAAACATAAACCTAAAACTAAACTACAATAAACATAAACCTAAAAGTAAAAACCAAATAGAAAAAATGGTGAGGAGCTCACCACATGGGAGGGAGGGCGGCCGGTGGAGGAGGGGGGCGGCCCGGTGGAGTAAGTCCGCCGAAGGGGAGGGGGCGGGGCGGCCTGGGCAATGCGGCGGGACGACCGCAAGGCGATGGGTCGACGTGGACGATGTAGCGGGATAGCCGCTGGGGAGGGGGCGGGGTGGCCTGGGCAGAGCGGCAGGACGGCCGCGGGGCGGCGGGGTGACGTGGGGCTAGGGGCGGCGAGGGCGCGGTGGCCGGCGGCGGTTGGGGTTGGGTGAAGGGGGTCTGGTCGAGGTTTGGGAGAGAGATAAGAGAGAGAGAGAGAGAGAGAGAGAGAGAGAGAGAGAGAGAGAGAGAGAAGGAGCGAGGGAGAGAGAGAGAGGAGGCAGGGGCAACCGTTAGATAATCAATTCATTCTTGTCTGCCAGTGGACGACAATGATTCTTTGCCGTCTGCTAGCAAACAACAAAGAGGTGGGGCTGGTGGGCCGTTAGGGTTTAGGAATCCACTGGACACCACACACCTCTTTGCCGTCTGCTAGCTGACGATAAAGAATATTTGCCATCTACTGGGAGACGGCAAAGAATTTGCTGATGGCAACTAGGATATTTGTCGTCAACCAGGTCTTTGCCATCCATTTTTTATAAGTAGATAACAATGACCTTCTTTGCTGTCCACTAGCAGACGGCAAAGACCTCACTGATGGCAAATTCTTTGTTTCCATTAGTGATGCACTTTATTTATATTTACTTTAGTTTGCCTTTTTATTTATCTTTTATACTTTCTCTATTAGGTCGCACTCTTGTTCGAGACCGTGAAGGGATTGAAAACCCCTTTTTCGTATTGAGTGCAAGTGTTTGTTATTTTGTGCAGGTGCATAGATTGGAGACTTGCTTGTGCCTCCTACTGGATTGATACCTTGGTTCTTAACTAAGGGAAATATTTATCTCTACTTTGCTGCATCACCCTTTCCTCTTCAAGGGAAAAATCAAGGCAAGCTCAAGAAGTAGCACTGACAGAATTTTCCATCAAGGGGACATATTCCTTCATCTACGATGGTCTTGGCTTTGCCAGGTACTGAGGACAGAGTGCTTTAAAGAATTTGAACTTCAGGAAAAAAGCTCAGGTGATTTTGACGATCATCCTTGTAGTGAATTGAAGACCAGGATCTGATGAATCTCATAATCCATGAATATTGATGGGACCAAATAAAAAGTTGATTGTGCCATAGTGACCAAAGACCTCAGGAAGAAATCATGAATATTGATGGGAATTCCATGAATGATGTGGAACATCAAGTTCTTCATAACTCCCACAACTTCTTTAGTATTGGAATTATTTCCTTTGATTCGACTGAGGGTTTTGGCCATAATGTGATATACCGTCTTTGGCACATAAAGCAAATCCTTCACGAGGAACATTGTCCATGGAGCATTTCCTTCAGCCATTGGCTTCATTTGCACTAGCATCAGATGGTTGGGTAGCTCAGGTTCTTTGTATATTTTCCTTGCTTCTTCTTGGGGTGGATCTACTAGTAGAGCATGAAGAATTTCGTCAATAGGTGCTTTATAGTGAGTGTATTCAGTCATCCAGTCCAGAGCCCAAGTAGAAGTGTCATCAGCATTGCCCCAAAAGTGTATTGTTGAATAGAATTGAATAATAAATTCTTCATTCCAATCACAAACGTCAGTACAGAAAATGATTAGACCTGCATCATGAAGAACAGCAAGAACTGGCCGGAAGCATGGAATTGACTCCATATCCACATGAGGAATATGGTGATGCAAGAATAATTTCTTATTATCAATAGGAGTGAAGCATAGAAATTCATCTTAGTCCTTGTCCAGAAGCGCACACGCCTAATCTTGGCGGAGTCACATGGGGACTCGCCAACGAAGAAATTCTTCTCTTTGAAGAATTTGGCGTTGTCGAACTGAGGCCGCCTGAGGACTTTTCCAATCTTTGGCATCTGAGGCATTGGTTTGAGGTTGCGCTTCTTTGGACGAACATCAAATACTAGTCGTGGGGACCCAGTTGAGTCATTTGGGTCTGTCACAGTGAGAGGTCGAGCAACTTCCTCAGCTGCAGCAGTTGGAACTGTGTTTGTGGCAGCTGACGGAATTGAGTCTGCATATGAAGGTGATGTATTTACGACATCAATGCCTGGCTCATCTTGAGAATTTCATCAGTTGATGAAGCTGGAGTTTGTTCAGGGATGCTTTGTAGTGATGGTTGCTTTTCTTCAGAGCCTGTGTGAATTTCTTCAGTGCACGTAGGCGATTGAGGCTTTAGTGCGAGGGGAGTGGTGACGGGTGAATTTGGGTGAGCTGCTTCCCAAAATTCATCATGAAGAATGGGCATTATAGCACGGTCAATATCCATTTCCTCTTCATTTTCTTCGCTCAACTGAGTCCTATGAGGACTATGTGCAATATATTGAGGCATTGATACATTAGCCTCAATCTCTTCATCCATTTGCTCTATGGTAGCAGCAGGATGTGTATCTTCTTCATCTCCAGCTTGACGAATTTGATATTCCACCCCATAGGGAACCATTTGAAGGTTTTCAAGATTACGAGTAGGGGGCACTGATGAAAGTGATAAAGCGTCAATGGGGATGACAATTGAAGACAATGTTGCCATCATCAATTTCTTCACAGATTCAGGCACAGGCGGAACTAACGCCTTTCTCTTCTTTGCTTCTCTCTCAGTAACCTGGGCCTTCTTTACTTCTGATGCAGAAGGAATGGTGATGAGCTTCAAGGATGAATTCGTTGTTTGTGCTGCTGCTGAGGAACTAGTTGCAGCATTTTTATCAGGAGTGATTAATGTAGTCACCATGGCAGGTTCTTCAAGCACAACTTGATTAGTTGCCCTTTCACTTTCTTTAGGCACAACATCGTCAGTTGCCCTGGTAGTCTCTTGTTGAGTTGAAGGTGCAATCTGGTTGTGTAGTAGGGGGTGGAGCAGAGGAACTAGATGCTAGTACCATGCCAAACTTGGCAGGTTCTCGCTTGTTGTGGTCTTCAACTACCTTGGTTGAGGCAGTGATGAATCTCTCTTTGACACCACAACAATGACTAGCATGTCTCTCATATTCTCCAGACAGCTAATGAATCACGAATTGTAATGGAACAAGCTACTGAGGAGATATAGACATCATCATCTTCCTCAATTCCTTCTCCTTCTAGATTTCTAGTTTCTTCACCAGGTTTGCCTGTGCAATCTTGTGTTTCTCATTCAAGATGAATGAAGAAATCATATGGCTTGGGCCAGGAGGCAAATTGAGGTTATCAAGAGGTGTGTTTGGCTTGGTGCACCAGATATCAATGAAGTCAAGCAACTTCTTTCGGTCCAGCAATATTGGAACAAAAGAGTTTTTAGCAATAGCAGCTTGCTCTTGCTTCCTTATGAGGAACACTGCGAGCTCATCTTCATCAGCCAGCCCGTGTTCATCAACCTGAGGCATTATGTCCTTGCTCTTGGGACTTGGCCTAGCTCCATGGCTAGCGGTGACCTTTTGTTTCAGCTTGGGCGTTAAAGAAGATGGTTGCCCACAAGCTGAGGCACTTGATGCAGCAATTGTGGCTTTTGAAAAGCCATCAGTGTGCTAGCAAGATGCGAGCACGGTCGGTGTTGAAGCTCTAGCTGCTGCCATTGATGAATTTGAAGTGGGAGGAGGCACTGAAGATTTTGAAATCTTAGGAGCTGAAGTCTTTCATGTTGCCGTTTGGGCCACTAAGGGTATTGGGACAGAAGGCTTTGTCTTGTTGGTAGGCTTCTCCTTCATTGCCTTCATGGGAGCGCTTGCGCTTGTGCTGCCACCTGCACCAGCTTAAGTTGAAGCTTTTGTAGGCCTATTGAATTCTTCAGCGGCTTTCTTGGCTTGTTTTGCCAACTTTGCCTAATGCTTTGCCCATTCCTTGGGTAATTCTTCACCCCTTCTGACACTTGAGCGATCAGCAACTTGACCTTTAGCAAGTGGTGGCCTATTGCATGGAGGCTTCGTAGCAAAATCCTTCATGTATTTTGGAGAGACATATCTGTATGCTCTCCACTCATATGTCCAATATCTCTTGATTTCCTGCATACGAGATTTGCGCTGCTCTTTGGTTTCAGGTCCATGACTATTTTCATCTGGTGTACAATACCCTAAATACAAGTCATCAGGAATCTCAAAAGCAGTATGTTCCTCTTTCCTTTTGCGACCCTTCTGAGGCCTCTTTCCATCAGCCATTTTCTACAATTGAGGATTTTGCACTCAAAAGGACTCTAAAGATGTTTGAAGTTTTTCCTCAAGCAATGCTAAAAATGAATTAAGTTGATGAGAACCCAGAGATTCCTCGGCAAACATTGTACCTATGAATAGAGTATAGTTGCAAGGAAATAAGGAAGAATCACATGCGTTCTCAAAGATTTTCAAAATAAACGAGAGGAAATTGACCCTTATCGTCTTGAAGAATTTCATCAAGTGTTCTTGACTTAGGTTCTAGAGTTGTATAAATCGAAGAAATTGCACAATTGAGAAATCTAGTTGTTAAGTATAACTTAGATGAATATACTCAAGACTGACCAAAAGGAAGTGCTGAAGAATTGAAAGAATTATGAAAATAGCACGTGATGGTTTTTTGAGTGGAGTGTAGATCAAATGGGGCAGTAAAATTAGCATTTAATTACCTTAGTGATGAACTTGATGAACTGAACAACGAGACGATGGAAATCATTAGTTTAGATCTTTCGTGCCCTAACTTGGCAACGAAAGACGTCTATGGCAGTGGGGAGGTGAAGAAATCCGCGTTCGGCATGAGTATATCGTTGAAGAAGTCGAGGCAGTGAAGCTCTTCTTCTCCAGCGGCGACGAAATCCAGCGACGGTGCTAGGGTTTTAGGCTTGATAGTGACAGGAGCTGGGAGGCGATGTGAAATAATGTTGGTAGAGTCAAGGCTATTTATAGCCGCAGTGAAATGTGAGGGGTCTGAAAGTTTTGGACGAATAAGCCCATGACTATCTGCATCTCGGTGATATGCGCCACACATGCATTTTCACACTTATCCATGCGTGTGAAGAGCGGGATGAAGTTACTGTGGCAACCGCCGAATTTCTTTTTTGAGATTTTCAAATGTGTTCGCAATTTCTTTAGCTGTCGAGGACAAAGTCAAGACTTTGAACGATGTCAAGTAGAACACATATGAAGAATTCGTGAACAGAGTGGGTTGAGCTTAGCATAGAGGGGAGTGGGTCCGGTCACATTAGTACAAAAAAAGACACATCTGTGACATTTCGGGCCGAACGAAATTTTTTTATGTCATACTTATGACACTTCTATGACGATAATTGTGACAAAACCTGGTATCATCCTAGATGTGGTGGGCTCCTACTTCTATGAAATAAATCATGACAAAAAATGGGCTTTTCGTCCTGGGCGGGCCGGAGACATAGCTGCATGACATTCTTTGGGCCGTACATGACGGAAAAAACCGTGGTAGAAGCGAGGGCGAGGAATAAATCAGGGAGTTCCCGGTTATGATGGGTGGTCGGGGGTCGAGCGATGCGCGTTTCTCTCATACACGTACGCGCGTGGGTGTGAGGCGTTGGGCTCTAACTGAACCCGGGCGAGGCGTTCGCCTAACTGAACCCGAGCGATTGCACTGCAGGCTACGTGTTACTGAACCCGAACGATCGACCGATTCCTTCGCTACTGCTGCTAACTGAAGCTGATCGAACCCTGCTACCTCCTTCCCTTGATGAACAGTGAGTGTTGCTGGGGGGATTGGATGAATAGTTCCCGGTGGGGGTGGATGAATAGGACCCCATGGTGTTGCCTCTGGATGAACAGGACCCTGATTGAGCCGGTTGGGGCTGGATGAATAGGACCCCGTGGAGGGCTGGATGAACAGGACGACCCCGTGGAGGGCTAGTTGAATAGTAGCCGGTGGAGGGATGGATGAACAGTAGCCCCGTGGAGGGTTGGTTGAACAGGACTCCGTGGAGAGGGCTGGTTGAACAGTAGCCGGTGGAGTAGCACGCGGTGGAGGCTCGATGAACAGGAGCCCGTGGATGAACAGTCGCAGGTGGAGGCTGGAGGAGGTCGACGGTGCATGAATAGTAGAACGTGGAGGCTGTAGGAGGTCGATGGTGGAGATGAACAGTATCCCATGGAGTCCCATTTTGCGGTACGCCACACCCCTCCTAATGAACAGGACCCCCGTTTCGACCGTAGCGCTCCAACACAAGTCCGTTTCCTCTTTTTTGCGGTACTCCATAACCCTCCCGATCAATAGGACCCTGTTTCGACCATAGGAGGTCCAACAGAAGTCCGTTTCCTCCGTTTTGCGGTATGCCAGACCCCTCCCGATGAACAGGATCCCATTTCAACCGTGGCCGGTCGAACACAAGGCCGTTTCCTCCGTTGTGCGGTATGGCAGGCCTCGTTTCCATCAGCCTTCGATGAACACGATGACAAATTCCAAGCCCTCCCGATGAACACGATGACGCATTTCGTTCCGACCCAGCCAGTTGGCTCCCCATGAACAAGACGACGACGTAGTTTCTCCGTTCCTACCCAGCCATGTACACGAGCCCTGGCTGTATGTATGCGCGAGCAGGCATTCGAGACCCCGCCCGTTTGTACGTACGTGGCCGTATTTTCTTTCTTGCACACTGGCCGATGTAGGTACATGTACATGCTATGTGCGCGCCTCTACTACAACATGTGCGCGCCTCTTCGACCAGTATGTACGTACACGTTCGCGACCAGAATGACAACGTTACATACACTTCAAATAGGTGGGTCCCGACTGTCAGGCACTTCCTTGCGTGCGAAGATGTAGTGTGGCACCCCGACTCAGAGCAACCGGTTTACCCTGCATTGCCAGCCCAGAGATCGAGTCTTCTGGCAATACACAACAACATGGTATAGAAATAACCGATTTGTTGCTACTAGCATGGTACAAAGGTCTGATATTACATCGAGATTCGAGGCCAAGCGGCACACACAGTGCGGCTAGACAATATGTACATTATTTAATGAACATGGCTGGGGCCTCGATCACACGAAACTACGCGGCAGCTGAAGAACGACGTAGCGGAACCCCATGGCACGGGGACACCCACGTGGACACGACCTAGACACGAGATGCACTCCGATGTGAATCAACTTGCCTGAAAACTGGCATGACACGCCAGGTCAGTACATTGAATGTACTTGCAAGCTCACAACAAACATAAGAACGATGACAGACAATATCATGATAATTAATCAAGTTAAATATTAATGCAAGAAATTACTACAAATGCAAAGCTATGCAAAGCAACCAAACAGCGCACCGAGTCACACATACTAGCTTACCAGATGGTTACCTCGTAACCAAACGGTGACCACACTGGGATCACACCTGAAACCAATCACTCATGAACACCTCGAGAGTTCAAGATTCACCATGAAACAATGCATCACAACAATTTCTAGTTTACAAGATTAATTATAAAAGTTGATCCATGGTGTGACTTACTCCCGATTCTTGCCCATAACCGAGGGCGCGGCTATCGATAGATTAAATACACTCTGCAGAGGTAGCGCACTTTACCCACATTACAGAATACCTGGCCTCGTACTCCCATTCGGGTGGACCAAAGTACTCTGCCAAAACCCTCCCTTTGCCATGCACTCTCCCTGACCACTCCGACCATCTCCCTCTCAGGGCTAGGTCTTGGGTGGCCTCGTGTCTACCAAAGACACCAACGGCCACCTTCGTGGCAAAACGGTCCCGAACGGGGACAAGGTACCATAAAAACAAACGAGAACACAAGGTTATGTCTGCTTACCGGTCTAGGGTATGCACGCCCATAACCTTCCCTCGCAGGAGGCACCAGTTAGAGCCACGACAAAGGACTGAGTCAAGACCTTCCCATTAGGTAAATGTGGTCGCACTGAATTAAAATCTGATTTAGTGGCACCATGATGTGATCAACATCATATTCAGGTTGAACTTAATCAAGTATAACTTTCAGAAAAACTTTTTATTACTAACATGGCATCATATCGGAAATCATGTAACTACTCATCACATAGAGCAAGCAACTCTTAAGCATGGATCAAAATCAAGCAATATAACTAAGTTACACTACTAAGATCAGAAACTTCTCTGGTTATAAGTCATTTTTTCTACAAACAACATTTTTATTAATTCATCATTTAGTGGAAAACTATTACTAACAAAAATAGCTACCATAACTTTCCATAACAAAATATCTAGTGCAAAATCTTACTCTATTTAGCCAAACAACTATGAACTCAACCAGAAACTAAAACAAGCATATCAAGCATCATAACAACTAGCAATTAACCATATTAGTTTATCAAATTTGAAATATAATTAAAGACTCATATTCAATTAGAAAATCATAGATATTGAAATAACACCATCCAAATGATGTTGTGGCTTGCCTTAGTGCAGAGGAGGGTCACACTCCTCCTGGTTAGCTTCAAGGCAAGATCCTCCTTCTGAAAATATCTTAAAACCACAAAGATGAATGTCAAAACTCATTCTAAAAATCACTAGAAATTCTAGACGGCAAGGAAAATCAACCTTTTGGTGTGCTTCTAGAGCTTTCTGTAACAAAGACAATGCAAAAAGAATCAATTCATTTGGACTTATGGTTTAGAAGTTATGGCTAGTCAAAGTTTGGTCAAATTTCTGAATAAATTTGAATTAAACATAAATTCCTGGGGGGGTGACGTCGAAGACGTAAAACAGGAGTGTGCCTCCACTCGTACCGCTTCGGGCGCGAGTGGTGAGGCTGACACTGGGTCCCACCAGTCAGGAGAGAGAGAGAGAGAAAAATATTACAAAGTGCATTTCTTGTCCAAAAGTGAAAAGATTTTCTGCAGCAAAAATATTACAAAAAGTGATGCAATATTTTTGCATGGGAAGATGTGCCATGGTCCTAAGAATATTTAGGATTTATCTTAGATTTTTCTGAGCAATAAAAATTGAGGTTGCTTTGGAGCACAAAGTTCTGAAATGAAGTTAAGAGAGAAAAATGAATATTTTCCTTAAAGGAAAAATATTCATTTTATTATTTTGGGAATTTGTGGGAGGAATAAGGTAGATAGGTCACTTGGGTGAAAGCCAAGGATATGCCCAAGTGACAAGTCCATTGGAATTGATCCAAAAATCCAAATCAAATCAGGGCAAAAACCACGATGAAAACCAAGTCCGGAAAGAGAGAGAAGGCAAGTCCGGTAAAAAGAGAGAAGGAAAAATCCAGGCTGTCACATGTAGCTGGTGGGTCCTGGCAGTCAGGGGGGTGAATTGTTTTTTTGCCCCTAATATGGACGCACTTCCTTGCATGCGAAAATGTAGCTGGTGGGTCCTAGCAGTCAGGGGGGAATGTTTTTTTGCAAAATACGGTGGCCCGTCGGGTGGGTCCCTGCTGTCAGGTGAAGGAATCATTATTTTCCATGTATTAAGGTGGCACTTCCTTGCTACGGTCGTGGACCCAGCTGTCAGCCTCTCCACATACACTACTCTTCCGATGGAAGTCATTCTTTGACCACGTTGACCACGCCGCATTCTGTTGCATGCATGCGTCCATGGGTGTGGTGCGTCCCAACTGTCAGCCTCTCACGTACAGTCATCTTCCGACGACTCTCGGTTGTTGACCACACTGTGCCGATCGCACCAAGGCCGGTGGACGAGGCGAGGCCCCAGACTAGAACGCCCCGGAGATAGGGAAGACGAGGCAGTGGTGTCGCGGATGGAGAGGAGTGGGAAACTTGACTGGTTCGGGTGCGCAGCAGCCCAGCCGCGGTGCCGCCCATGGGAGACAGGAGCAAGAATAGAGGTTGAAGAAGGAGCATGGCTATTGGATTAAGATCCAATGGTCCAGTTGCTAGAATCATTTGTTGGTTAAGTTGACAAAGCCCTGCGTACACGTCCGCTTAGTAGGCCCACAAGTCAGCCACCAAATCTGACGGGTCCCAGCTGTCAACGGGAGGAATAATTTTTTCGCATAAAAAGGACACACTTCCTTCCGTGCAAAGATACGACTGGTGGGTCCCAGCTGTCAGGGGAGGAAACATTTTTTCAGCTTAATAAGGAGGAACTTTCCTTGCGTGCGACCATAGACCTCGTGGGTCCCAGCCGTCAGGATCTCCACGTACAGTCCTCTTCCGATGACTCTAGTTTGTTGACCACGCCGCACCAAGCACAACGAGGCGGTGGACGACAGTGGGGCCCCGGACGGGAACGACTCAGAGATGGGAAGACGCGGCAGTGGAGTCACAGATTGAGAGGAGGAGAAGGGTTACAACTAGTTTGGGTGCGGCGTGGGGCTGCAGTCGGAAGAGAATAACCAGAGGTGTGGATGAGTGGAGGGATAGCCTGGCCGGTGGTGGGATAGCGCTTCACAGCGATGCGTGCTAAGCAGAGCCGCTAGCCGCCGGAGGCCGGACCAGGCGGTCCCGGCGATGCTGGAAGAAGAAGACAAGAGATTGAAGGTGCATGTCGGTCGTTGGATAGAAATCCAATGGCTGTGGATGTCATAATCATTTGTTGACCAAGTTGACAACGCCCTGCGTAGGCTTCGACCTATTCGCCCACATGTCAGCCTGCAAAAAAGTGGCATATATGTAACCCATGTTTTCTAGAATGTACAGTCCATTTGCTAGGCTGGGTGAACAAATAATTTCGCGTCAATGCAGCCCATTTATATTTTCTATGAAATCCCAACCCAATTGCACTTCCATGAAATACACAAATTAGCTGGGCTCGTTGTATATATAATGTTATGTTAGAAGGAGCAATTAATATCAAAAATTAACCTGAGAGGCACATATATATATATATATATATATATATATATATATATATATAATTAACAAATTAGCGAGTTATTGCTCAAAATAAAAATGAGCGCGTTATTATTACATTGGTCCTTAAAATCTTTGCAAGCTTTTGTACGCAATCACCAGGTTTTTCCTTGCCTATGAGTCAAAAACAACCAGGATTTTCCTTGCCAACTTATGTTAAATATTTACTTCTATAAGTTAATAACACGTGGGATTTTTTTATAATGTATATATAAGTCTCTATAAAATATACGATAATAGTAATAATATAAATATATATAATGTGGTTAGAAGGGAAAACATAAATTGTACAAAAAATTATTATTCTTATATATAGATAAATAGAACAGAGACCTGCGTTTTATTAAAAAAATACATTGGGCTGCCGATCTTTACGAAAGTTCCCATAGGCCGGTATGGACATCAAAAAATAAGTTGAAACCACTGTCTCAGTATGTCGTGGGCTACGCATGTTAAAATGCAAAACCTAGGCCTAGCTGATACTTGTTCGCCCTGTGGAAAAAAATGATACCAGCTAGATCCCCGAGCGAACTGGATTAAAGAGGGGGCCGACGGCTCGACTAAAGAAGCACAGCAGGAGCAATTTTTTTCTTCAGTGGATGGCTCTCGATGGCATTTGTTTACTTGCCTCTGCACCATACAACTTGTGTTTTTAGCCTCCCAGTCCATGGTGGACCAGCAACCCATTTGCTGGGTGGGCCAACCTACAGAAACCAGCACTTGATTTTTCATCAAGCCCCAAAAACAATGCAGTACTATGTTTGTTTTGAGGCCGAAAACATTACCGGCAGGCGTTGAGCAGGGGAGGGGGAAGACAGAGCAAAAAGATTGAAAAGTGCTGATGCGATGTTGCTACCCTAACAAAGTAGGTGCAATTCTCCTCAGGAAGAACGTGTGTCGTTGACACCCATACGTCACATATCCCACAGTAGGCATACTAACAAGTTCACACACAAGTACAACAGAAAAGGTAAACATTCGTATCAAACTCAGGTTCGCAGGACACGTTCATATTCATAGCCAACATTCACAATCAACAACTCAAAAGATTCATATATACACAAGTTCAGCATGTCTATGCATCCAAATGATTGATAGATCACACAACAATATTCGTAGATAATTCACAAAAAGATTCAGATATACACATGTTCAGTATGTTTATGCATCCAAATGATTGAGATCACAACCAATATGATCCATGGACGAACTTTAATTACCTAGGGTCCAGACTGGTAAATGGTGTTTAGTCGGAGGTGCTTCTAGCTAAAATTAATGCTTGTACGAGTAAACTTTGGAGTACATAAGAGGCAGCACAGACAATCTGAACTTTGCTTGTAGGTTTATCCTCAAATAGTGGCCTCGTTCTGAGGGAGGTTTGAACAACTTGGCCACTACTTTCATCCAACTAGTTTACTAGCTCATCTTGGTCATGTAGCTCGCCAAAATTCTACATTGCAGACAAGAAAGAAGGCGGTTGAGAAAATGAACCACCCAAATTTTTTGTCCAGTTCAACTGAAATGGAGCACCCCTGGCATGCAGACTGGTTAAGTGCCAGATGAATATACGCGTCAACCAACTTGTCTGGAATCTTTATACTCCATGCCATACAGTTCGCTACCATATCTGCCCGTAACCAAAAGGCACAAGTTGGGACCAAAGACTGGACTGTGTTTTTCTGGGCTATGCACCAAGCAATATTTTTGGCGTTCACTCTCCTAATACTTGGAGTTTGACAACTGGTTGATGCAGGTTGATACTCGAATGAATATAGGCACTTCTTTGTATCAACATCGATGCTTGTCCGAGTAAACTTTTTGTGCAGTTCTACTGAAATCACCCAATGCAATGATTTGCCTGCGAGTTAAGGCTCCAAGATACTCCTTTTTAAAATCGGCAAATAGTAGCACAATACCAAATTACCAATACATGACAAGCACAATAATCAGGATAAAGACCAGTACCAACCTGTGTGAGGTAGCATATCAATTACTATTTCCTTTGACTGGAAGCCGAGATAAGCGAAGCGACTGACAGCAAAGGAAGAAAGCAGGCCCAGATTAGCGACTGACAGGAAAGACCGGAATCTGTTAAGGCAATGAAGCACCCAAAGTTTTTGTGCGGTTCCACCAAAATCAAGCATCCCTGTTGGCACACATATTGAGAGAGTGAGATTACTGTAATAGTGGGACTGGTTGATGAAACATACACTAACGAATAGAAGAACCCTCATTATCTTAATGGGTAAAGTTAGCAACATAGTAGTCTTGTTTAAAGAGAGGTATTAGTTTATTTAATCAGTGCCAATCAGCTCAACACTCAAAGTGTTGCCATGTATCATAGGTTGCAAAACTTTAACGTGCAAAGATAAAGGAGTTTCTCATGACAGTAGCACGATACAAATAGAGATGACAACAAACTAATATGGATGAAGGCCTTAGGCCCGTACCTACCTGAGGAAAAAGCTTATTCATGTAGTCCCATGAGAGATGATAAAGCACTCACTGGAATCACTCAATAGTATATATTTTGGTGCACTTCAAATGTATGGTTGAAATCACTCTTGTTTACCAGTGCCGGGATTATATCCAAAGATTATCAAGAACTTCCAGCAGAGTTAAAGCAATGGTTGGGATATAGTTTATTGTATTGTCTTGTGTTCCACTAAAATGTATGGTTGGCACACCATGATCCCTGTTTGCACAAGTAGGAACAAGGTGAAACCTTCATTAGCTTAGTGAGAAAGGATAGAAAGACATTAGCACATTCTCTAGTAGTAGCATCAAATTCATGATGGACAATACGCAAAACATTGCCTCACTGAACCAATGGCAATAAATTGACATGCAAAACAATATCACTATTATGTCATGACACTAATAATATTCCCTCCCTGCTCCACCACATTATTCACCTCCATAGACAAACATACACACGTACATGATTCAGCATAGGGTGCTACTAAAGATTGTTTAACTCCGACAGGAAAATTAGGCGGCAATAAATGAGTGGTATTTAAGTACTCCTAATTAATTAAGTGACCTTGCGGAAGTGGAAGGGCTCCCTGGAGGATCGTCTCACATGTAAGGTAGTCATTGCCGGAGCCCTTGAATGGCCTCGACTGAGGCCTCTGGCTTCAGCAAGATCACCTCAGCACTGTTTATTCTTCTTCTTCTTCCTCTTCATCCTCTGTTTCTCTTTCTTCTCGCTAGTTGGTGAAACCAAGTACATGATTGGCCTTCTATTTCAGATTTGGTTTTGCCAGTGAGGGAGTACAAGTGTACTAGTAAAAAATGGCATTATTTTCTCATGGCAGTAACAAAATAGAGATGAACACATGCATTAAATATCATTCTTACCTAAAGGAAGGTAATGGTGCCAATTTGGATGATGAGGATTGGAACACAGATCTCCCTTTGTGGAGTTCCACCGAAATCAACCAACTATTCCATTCTGACATTCTAGTTAAACAGCACAAAAGTCACTTCTTTTCAGAAGTGTTTTGTGTAGTGCACCAAAAGGTCACAACAGCAACGAGGTGAAATGGATATCCCCGTTTGCACAAAAAGCTACAAAGGAAACAATCAGTCTCAAACAATTACAGGCAAAAACATTTGGTTAAACTTGTCGTGGCTTATAATAGTGGCATGGCTTCATTTTACCAGGGGCATTAGATTAAGAACAACTAAATATTTGGTATAATGGCATGGGACAGTGGGTGCAGTAGCAGTCCAGCACCATGTACCTAAACAGGGGCATAAAGTGGTGATTCATAGTTTGTTGCCCCGAGAAACAAACATCCAAGAAAAATATCTGGGTTGGTCCCATTTTTGTTAACTCTAGCCACCTACTCCTATGTGTGGATAGCAAATCTAGTCCTGGTCATACCACTGTGTACAGCGTTACCCCTATATTTCCCTTTTCGACCAAGAGACCGGTTGGATGACCAGTCTGTACTACTTTCACGCCTTTCCTTTCTATTTGTACCAAGTTTGATGTACATACTAAATTCCCCCACCCCCACTTTATTTCTTGTTTGAACCAAGTACAAGATTCGACTCCATAAAGTAGCTTTACCTCTAACAATAGAAGAAAAAAAAATAGGTGACGTTGGACCATCCGATCAAGAGGGGCTGAGAGGTAGAAAATGATGCATATGCAGCAACGTAGCGAGCTAGGGAAGTAGAGCTAAGGCGGTTTCGAAGGAAGATATACCTGAAGGTCGTCGGGATGTGGATAGGTGGGCGGCGGGAGGCCGGATCCGCCCACACTAGGGCAATCACGAAGGGATCGGAGGACCTCCCGCGCCGGCGCTCGGCCAGAGATAACGGTGCGGTCGGCAGTGGGTCTCCTCCCTTGCTATCGACGATAGCCTAAACGCTGCCCCTCCTCCCCTTCACTGGTGGAGGGGGATACGTAGAAAGACAATGTTTTTTGAAGGGAGAAAGACAGTGTTACCACCGCTATCTTGTTTAGATCTGGAGAGGATGAGAGTGTGTGAATAGAGCAACCCTAACAGGCAAGCGGGGAGGCTCCGGCCTATATATACGCAGTGGGGTAGTTTTCCTTTTTCACTACATCAAAACAATCATTTAAATTTGTGTACTATGTGTCAAGTCGCCGTTTTTTTAAGTTGTTGATTGTTGTTTGAGATAGCTACCCGCATAATCCAAGTGGTGTTATGGTGTGCCAGGTCGCACTTTGTATCGTTCAAGTGTGGTACAAGTCCCTCCATTAAATGAACAACCACCCCCTCGTAAAAATTGGGAACAAGCCCACGGCTAAAATTATCGGAAATGTGGGTTGCCCCAACATGCATTATTATTTATATTTTCTACTCCCTCCGTTCCAAAATATAGGTCTTTTTTATTAGCGACACCTAAGACAAGAATTTTTTTATTAGCAGTGAACCCCACATGTCATAGACACAAAAAGTGTGGCAAGATTCCCTTAGGCAAGCCAAAGTGTGTCTAACAATTTGAGCAACTCAAGTTAGGCAAGTGTGGAAAGTGTGGGAAAAATAATGTGGGAACAGACAAACATAGTCACAATCCAAACAGCCCCGTAATTTTTTGTGACATGCATGAACATTTGGTTAGTTAAATTTATAGTCAAAATTTGGCAAGGTGCATCGAATCAACACATGCAAGTATCAAAAGGAAAGTCACGGCATGCATGCATGTGTTGTACTCCCTCCATTTCCAAATATAAGTCCTTTTAGAGATTGCAATAAGTGACTACATACAAACAAAAATGAGTGAATCTACACTCTAAAATATGTCTACATACATCTGTATGTTGTAGTCTGCTTTGATGTCTTGCGTAATTAATGCATCGGTAAATGCAAATTATTGAAATATATCGAGTGCAGTTCTTTGATGTGTCACGCCAACTTGTACAAGACAGAGAAGTTTGATTACTACAACGCCCTCTCCCTCGCGGACTGAGCTCTGATGCCTTAATTGCACCTGCCTTTGGCTGCATGACAGGTGGGCCACCCACCTGTTGGGTCCACTTGTCATACACGTAAAGGCAGGAACAGTAAGTCAATGAAGCTGCGTCCCTCCCTCGCGCATGAGCATGGTGGCTGGCAGGACTAGTAGAAGCTTTCGCTACACACTATCCCTCCCGCACAAGGTGGACGGACATGCGGCAGTGGATTCGATACTATAGAAGTAGTAGTAACATCATTGTTCGTCTTCTCGAAGAGGCAAAGAGCCAAGCGCAACCCGAACGTGGCAGTTGTGAACGCTCGCACGGCAGTCTTTGTGTAGGGGTGGGGAGTGGTGCGATGCCTTGGAGCACCACTACAAAAAAATACACTTCCGTGATGATACGTGTTTGTCACAGTAGGTCGCGTTTTCTGTCATGCCCATGCCGATTTTATGACAGAATCAAGATAGTCATACATGTGTTGTCGTAGAAGTGTTCCATGACATTACCAAAATTATCATGACGGAAGTGTCCACTTCCATGACGATAAATGGCGTGTCATAGAAGTGCTTTCTTCAAGGGTGACCGACACGTGGCATCCACCGTAACGGAACGCCGTTAAGCTATCGGGTCAGGTTTTGGATCCGATAACCCATTAACAACCCCGACCAATGGGGATTTTCCACATGTAAAATCATCATTGGACAGAAGGCGCCTATGATATGTTGACACGTGGCACGGCCCAATAGAGGCCCATTCATATGAAAAGGCCGGCCCGTTTGACTTGGTCAAAAGGTGGCGGGCCGGGCCATGGAAAGCCTGTTAACGGCATGTCCGCATATAGCCCATTTACAGCCCACTAACCCAAGGCCCGTCACGCCCTATCCGAATTAGGCCCAGTAGAATCATCTGGGCCATCCAATATGATTCCAGCCTGTTTTCACTTCTGGCCCATGTATGGCCCTTGACGTCTTTCGGCCCATATGGGGCCCTTTGTAACTCTTGGCCTATTAACGGCCCGTGGTGAAACTGGCCCGTAAATAACAGTGTATCACTTTACACCGATTAACGGCCTGTGGTGAAACTGACCCGTAATGAACAGTGTATCACCTTATACCCATTAACGGCCCGTTATTCCGTTGGGCCGTTTCCAGCCCATGTTATCTTTCGGCCTTCTCAAAGCCCATTTATTCTTGGGCTCATTTCCAGCATTCGTTTACTTACGGCCCGTTACTGTCATTTTCTGCTTGTGGGCCAAATTCAGCCCGTGGGTATAGTCGGCCCGTTTGTGGTCCGTTAATACGTTGGGCCGTTTTCATAGCGTCATCAAATACGGCCTATTAACGATGGCCCGTTATGGTCGGCCCATGAACGGACAATTCCAAGTCTAGCCCGTTTACGGCCATAATGCGGTCTGTTTGGCCCATGTTTGGCCAATCGATCATACGGCCTGTATAAGGCCCATTGATGATGCGGCTCGCAGAAGGCCCATTGTTTCTACGGCCCATAGAAGGCCCACTGTTTCTACGGCCCGTAGGAGGCCCACTGTTTCTATGGCCCGTAGGAGGCCCAGTGTCACTACAGCCCATGGTTATTGTGGCCTAGTTTTAAAAAATAGGTTATTGCAGCCACTAGCAAACCCAGGAAAAAGAACTGCAATGACTACAAGCAAACAAATAAACAAGACAACAAGGAAACAAATAAGCAAGCAACTAACGCTAGGCAATCACGGCTATTACACATATTACATCCACTGGGCATCAAAGTTCACCACCAGTGCAAATATAGGGAACAAAGCAGCATATCATATACACTGGTTATCAAAGTTGGCGACCAGCGCAAATAAACGCCGCAACAAAACAAATCCAGAACTGAAACCACTTCAGAAGATCTCAAGAAACAATATCATGGGTACCCATAATGCTGGCAAGATGCTTAGCAAGCATATTAACTTTCTCTTGTTTGGCGCTTAAATCCTCCAGCGCTTGCTGTTGCACCAGGAAATATGCATATGAATTCTGCAAGTACTTCCTCAGTCCTTCAGCTTCCTGTCGGAGCACATCTGATCGATGTATTTCAACATGAAGTTGAGACTCAAGAAGACGAACTGATTCGGGCAGCGGGTTCGAAGAGCTTGTGCCAGCAGTAGTGTCCAGTAACTCGAACACTACATCAAGACAGGACTTTTGGGTTCACTCAATGTTGTCAAGGTAGTTTTTATCAGCTTTCTTGGAGACCAACAGGGATGTCGCACTATCTTGAACCTTATCTGCATTACTTCCTTTACCATTGGATAACGCGGTACTGTTCTCCAATATTTGGTCCGCATTCTAAAAGAGAAACAGGCAGACACATCACATGTTTACCATGTTGTATATGAAACTCATTTTGGTAAATGAGTTCAGTAGTAAAGTGGATAGGA
This sequence comes from Triticum aestivum, assembly GCF_018294505.1. Classification (NCBI taxonomy): domain Eukaryota; kingdom Viridiplantae; phylum Streptophyta; class Magnoliopsida; order Poales; family Poaceae; genus Triticum; species Triticum aestivum. Next base: position 282,216,176 of record NC_057813.1, on the reverse strand, counting down.
TAACAGCATGAAATAAACATATATCTATGTACCATGGTCACTTTATGGTCTATATCATTCTAGTTTTTGTTGCCAAATCAAGATAGAGACACAGTTCAAATAATATTTGTTCAAGACAAAGCAGAATAGACAGAATATAAGTGTGGGAAACTATAGAGCAATAACAACACTTATAATGTGCATGACATGAGAACATAACTGTTTATTCAATTCAAACTGAAATCAACATAGAGTAGGTTACAATAGCAAACCAATTAAAGAAACAGGTTTAAAATATACCTGTTGCGCCATTGGAGTTTCAATTCCATCCTTCAAATATGAAAATAGTCGGTATGAGTAAATACAGTAATGCAAGAGCAAAGGAGTATGAACCATACCTACAGAACCTGACCTAAGAACAAATCTTCTTCTCCTTTAAGCGTTGAGTTGGGATTCGGAGTGGTGGTCCTCGTGCTTTGGGCACTGCAGTTCCCTTACTAACTGCTCGTGTTTGGCTGCTCTATGGTGGAGACGGTGCTGTGTCAACTGGGTTACTATCTGCCGGGGTTGGGGTTAGAAGGGGTGTAGCTGGTTCTCCGTCCAACTGGGTAGGGGTACAATCTGCGAGAGTCTGGGTTATGTGTGGTGGATCTGGTCCTTGGGCAAGTACAACCGTGGTTCTATCGGCATCAACTGGTAGCACTATCTTTTCTGAAGACCGTCTTGTTACTCCCTTAGATACTGCCATCACGCTCTCCAATTCAAATGGTTGGTAAACAAGAAAAGTAATTGAAAGTATAGACAATGTCTGATAGACAGGTGCAACGGATAGTGGAGAATAAAAGAGGGCATGCAATAATTCATATTTATGTTGTCTAACCAAACAGGATGGCATGACACAATTTCACATATATGATGGCTAACTAAACAGGATAGCATGACACAATTTCACATTATGATGGCTAACTATAAAAGATGGAAAGGCATAGTTCAAAATATGAGACTATGTAAATAGGATGACATGACATAACTATATAATGTGTTTATTAAATAGGTTGGCATGCCATAATTCACATACATTCACGGATAGAATGCCATAATTCAAAATATGATGACTGTAAACACTGAACAGGATGAGATGATATAACTATATGATGTCTTTATTAAATGGGTTTTCATGCCATAATTCATATAGATGATGTGTATGTACTATGTAAACATTATGGCATGATATAATTCAAATATATGATTTACATAGCAAGCAAGTAAGCAGATGGCAATCCATATATGAAGTAAAAACTAAGCAATGCAAGACAACATGCATGACATGGGTAATATAACCCTGCCAAGTTTGAGAATAGACCCGAGGGGGGAAATAGGACTAGTCATCAGTCTCTGAATCCTCCTCTGAGGAGCTCTCTGTAACCAGCAAGATGTCTACTTCAGCAGGTAGCATTGTCTGCTCTGAATACCTTGTTTTCACTCCAAATACTTCCATCACCGCTTCAAATGCTGATGCACAGGAAGAGTAGTTGTTGGGGGGTGCTGATTCCACCAACACCTATGGGGACATGGCCCCTTTCGGTTCGGTGGGAGGCGGAGAGCGCACATAGAGCGGATCGAGGCGGTGCACGCGGAGGGGATTTTAACCAGCTTCGGGCCGCACGGATGCGTAAAACCCTACTGCTGCTTGTTTGTGTGTATTGAATCTTTGCTCAGGAGCGATCGACGCTACCAGACTGAGCATGGGAGTGTTTCTGGTATCTCCAATGAGCCGAACTGGCCGAACCCCCTCTACGTTGCGCTTGGTCCTCCTTTTATACTTTCAAGGGGTTACCCACAGGTGGCAACGTAGACTAGAAGGGTAAAAATGGAAAAGGATGCGGTAGGTGCAGCTACCGCTACTGTGGATACAGTGCACCCTACCTAACTCTGGCGGCAGGGGACAAGGGCATTAAATGCCTGTCTGAGTCTCTTAAACAGTGCAAAAGGTGACCGTTAGGAGCGCCACCGTTTGCCACGATGGGCTTCTCTTCATCTCCGCTTGCCACCACGTACCCCTAGCTGCACGGCCTCCTGCCACGTGTGCTTGGGAGAGTCCCAGAGCGACACGTTAGCAGGTGTGCTGGAGCGCGGGCACGAAGTGGGGGTTTCCCGCGGCAAGCTCCTTGCCGCGGCCGTCGTCTTGTCACGTCCAGAAGCTTGTCGCTCGCCGGATCTTGCCGGGACGCAGGGCGCGTCGCGGCAAGCTTTATTGGTATGCCTTGAGTAGCCTTCCCGGCAAGCTCCTCTTGCCGGGGTCTTGTCTCTTCCCGGCAAGATCCTCTTGCCGGGGCCTTGTTTGGCCTTCCCGGCAAGCTCCTCTTGCCGGGGCCTTGATTTGAGTACTTTGTTCTTGAATGGTCTTCAAGGGCTCCACGGAGGGTCTTGGCGGTCACCCGGCAAGCCTTGCCGTGGGGTGCTGCAACTGCCCGTGCACGAGTTCGGGATACTAGGGTACCCCTACTCTAGTACACCAACAGGAGCCCCCGGGCCTGGGCCATACACGGTGCCGAGCGCTGTTGGGCCAGGCCCAAAACAGTGCACGGGCACGCACGGCCTAGGTCACGCCGAATCTAACTCCGTATCCACCGCGCCACCCGCAACGGCCCGCGTCAATCGCGGCGTCGTGGGAGAGATCGTGGGTGGTTTACTTGGAAGGTCGAAACGTCCGCCCCGTCCCCCTTATAAGCAGGGGAAACAGGGGCATTTCCCCTATCTTCGCCATTTGCTGCTGCAATCTCAGAAACCTCCGCCGCCCTCTTCCGCTTCCAAAGTCGAAAGAGAGCAGCGCTCCGCTCCCATCGCCGTCGCCACCACCAGCGCCGTCGATCTCCGCCATCGCCTCCACCATGCCTCCGAAGTCCGGGAAGGGGAAGGCCACGAAGGCCGCGGCCGGGAAAGCTGTGAAGTCGACCGAAGCGCAGCGGCTTGAGGCGCTGCGGAAGGAGCAGGCCACTTTCCCCCCCGAGCTCTCCGCGGAGGAGCTGAGGGAGTGGTACTATCTCTTCTGGTCGACGGAGACGCGGGCGCATCCGCGCACGAAGGTACTCTCCGCCGTCGCCTCGCAAGCAGCTGCAGTTGGCGGATATCCTTTCCTCGCCGTGTTCTTCTACTGCGGGCTCTGCCCGCCATTCTCTGATTTCTTTTGCGACGTCATGAACACCTATGGACTCCCCCAGTCCATAAGAGGATGCATGATAAGGGATGAAAGACTTATCTGATATTGCAGCCCCCGGCAACTCTGGTTTGCCATGGACGATTCTTGGCACTCGCAGCCCCCAGCGATACTGGCTTGCCGGGGAGGCTTTTATCCTCAGCAGAGAACTTCGTCGTTCTCGATGCCGGCTTCCGGCAAGCTGGTCGCCAGGAAGGCTTTTTTTCTTCGGCAGAGAACTTTGACGTTCTCGATGCCGGCTTCCGGCAAGCTTGTTGCCAGGAAGGCTTTTATCTTCGGCAGAGAATTTTGACGTTCTCGATGCCGGCTTCCGGCAAGCTTGTTTGCCAGGAAGGCTTTTATCTTCGGCAGAGAACTTTGACGTTCTCGACGCCGGCTTCCGGCAAGCTTGTTTGCCAGGAAGGCTTTTATCTTCGCCAGAGAACTTTGACGTTCTCGATGCCAGCTTCCGGCAAGATCGTTGCCGGAAAGGCTTATGGCGAAGAACTTCGTCGTTCCTGACGCCGGCTCCCGGCGAGATCGTTGCCGGAAAGGCTTACGGCGAAGAACTTCGTCGTTCTCGACGCCGGCTCCCGGCAAGATCATCGCCGGAAAGGCTTATGGCGAAGAACTTCATTGTTCTTGACGCCGGCTTCCAGCAAGATCGTTGCCGGAAAGGCTTACGTCGAAGAACTTCGTCGTTCTTGACGCCGGCTTCCGGCAAGATCGTTGCCGGAAAGGCTTATGGCGAAGAACTTCGTCGTTCTTGACGCCGGCTCCCGGCGAGATCGTTGCCGGAAAGGCTTATGGCGAAGAACTTCATCGTTCTTGACGCCGGCTCCCGGCGAGATCGTTGCCGGAAAGGCTTACGGCGAAGAACTTCATCGTTCTCGACGCCGGCTCCCGGCAAGATCATCGCCGGAAAGGCTTATGGCGAAGAACTTTGTTGTTCTTGACGCCGGCTTCCGGCAAGATCGTTGCCGGAAAGGCTTATGGCGAAGAACTTCGTCGTTCCTGACGCCAAAAAGATTGGCCCTAAGGGCGTTGCCAGCCCCCAGGCCATAACTGCGTTCAAACATAGCAAGTGATTAGTATCCGAAGTGCACTTAACTCGTTTGCGAATTTTGACTTCTGCTACATATTCCCTATGCCTGTTGGAATGCTTTCCGGTGCGTGTGATCCAGCCGGCAGCGCTTGAGGGAACGGGCCCTTAGCGGCTATTCGGGAACATCGCTTCCCGGAAAGGTTTACATTCTTGGTTCTAGCGCAACCGCACAAGTTGCCGAGCGGACTCGAGGCAACATGGAGCACAACTAGCCCCGAGAAGGCTCCTCGGCATACAGGTCTATGCAGAAATCTCAAATAAATAGCACATGCTATCTTCCTGTTCGACCCCTCTTTGTACGTCCACCCTACGCTTTCTAGGGAAACTTGCCGATGCAGGCACACTTGCCGCGAGCGCCGAGTGCGGAACTTCAGCAGCCTGCTGGCGGGGTCGCTACCAACAAGCAATCTTGTCGCAACTAGTTGCAGCTTGCTTAAGTTGTTGAGCAGACTCGAAACAAAGTAAGGGCGCTAGCGGCTCACTTAATTTGCTGAGCGGACTCGAAGCAAAGTAAGGGCGCTAGCAGCTCACTTAAGTTGTTGAGCGGACTCGAAACAGAGTAAGGGCGCAACTAGCTACGAGTTGATTCCTCCGCGCACAGGTTTTCCGTACAAAGAGCAAGATCTCCGAGGCGGATAACCTTATACAGAAAGGAAATATCTAAAGTCTCGCATGACTTAGTTTTTTCTGTTGCCGCACCGGCGTCGTTCTTCCGCTCGCCCGCTCCTTAGGAGCCATGACGATGAAGAACAGCCGCCGCCGATGCCCCCTACCTGGCGCGCCAGAGATGTCGGGGGGTGCTGATTCCACCAACACCTATGGGGACAGGGCCCCTTTCGGTTCGGTGGGAGGCGGAGAGCGCACAAAGAGCGGATCGAGGCGGTGCACGCGGAGGGGATTTTACCCAGCTTCGGGCCGCACGGATGCGTAAAACCCTACTGCTGCTTGTTTGTGTGTATTGAATCTTTGCTAAGGAGCGATCGACGCTACCAGACTGAGCGTGGGAGTGTTTCTGGTATCTCCAATGAGCCGAACTGGCCGAACCCCCTCTACGTTGCGCTTGGGCCTCCTTTTATACTTTCAAGGGGTTACCCACAGGTGGCAACGTAGACTAGAAGGGTAAAAATGGAAAAGGATACGGTAGGTGCAGCTACCGCTACTGTGGATACAGTGCACCCTACCTAACTCTGACGGCAGGCGACAAGGGCATTAAATGCCTGTCTGAGTCTCGTAAACAGTGCAAAAGGTAACCGTTAGGAGCGCCACCATTTGCCACAATGGGCTTCTCTTCATCTCCGCTTGCCACCACGTACCCCTAGCTGCACGGCCTCCTGCCACGTGTGCTTGGGAGAGTCCCAGAGCGACATGTTAGCAGGTGTGCTGGAGCGCGGGCACGAAGTGGGGGTTTCCCGCGGCAAGGAGCTTGCCGCGACCGTTTTCTTGTCGCGTCCGGAAGCTCGTCGCTTGCCGGATCTTGCCGGGACGCAGGGCGTGTCGCGGCAAGCTTTCTTGGTATGCCTTGAGTAGCCTTCTCGGCAAGCTCCTCTTGCCGGGGTCTTGTCTCTTCCCGGCAAGATCCACTTGTCGGGGCCTTGTTTGGCCTTCCCGGCAAGCTCCTCTTGCCGGGGCCTTGATTTGAGTACTTTGTTCTTGAATGGTCTTCAAGGGATCCACGGAGGGTCTTGGCGGTCACCCGGCAAGCCTTGCCGCGGGGTGCTGCAACTGCCCGTGCACGAGTTCGGGATACTAGGGTACCCCTACTCTAGTACACCGACAGTAGTTGAATATACAAACGTTGTCAACAAATGGAACACGTAATACAAAAATGATAGCATGATATAATTCACATACATGATGATTGGCTAAACAACATGGCATTGCATAATTCACATATATAATGCCTTTGCAACAAGATAGCATTGTATAATTCACATATATAATGTCTCACAACAAGATGGCAATGCATAATTCACATATATGGTAATTAGACAATGAACATGTGGCATTCACACAAAGCATGTCTAAACTAATCAAATGATATAGCAATGCGAGACACCATACGCACGATATGAGCAACATAACCCTGCCAAGTTAGAGCATACACCTCCAGGGGGGAAATAGGACTGGTCATCTTTCTCTGAATCCTCCTCCGAGGAGCTATCCGTAACCAGCAAGATATCCGCTTCGTCAGATAGCATAGTCTGCTCTGAAGACCTTGTTTTCACTCTAGAATTTGCCATCACCGTGTCAAATGGCTGAGGCACACGAAGAGCAGTTGAATGTACTAAAATTGTTGACAAATGTAATATGTAATGAAAAAACAATGATGGCCTGATATAATTTACATATAAGATGACTGGCTAAGCAGGATGGCAATGCAAAATTCACATATATGATGCCTGGCTAAAAAAGATGGCGTTGCATAATTCACATAAACGATGAATAAACTAAACAGATGGCATTCACACAAAGGACGTCTAAACTAAGCAGATGATATATTTGATGTATAATGTAAGCAATCCAAGACACCATATACATGATATAACCAACATCAGCATGCCAAGTTAGAGCGAAGACCTCAGGGGGTAAATAGGAGTTGTCTTCTCCTTCTGAATCCCCCTCAGAACAGATATCTTCCTCTCGATTACAATCCGAAATGCATGGATGTGGGGTTGCCTTTGGGTCTACCATGGAGCGACGTCTGCATGACATTTTATTGCCACGCAAGGCTCGTCTCTTTTGCTCTACATGTTCAGTTCCATTGTTTACAATAACTGTCATACATAGGAATAAAACATAGTGAGATTATGTAAGGAGTGCATGCAGAATCCAGAGTGATGGTAGCAACCTGTGGATAGACCCAAAACCAATAATAGCAGGTAGATAATGGCTTCAGTTAAAAAATACAGGTAATGGCTTCTTTACTGTTTGTTTCCCACCCAACATGAAACTCATAGTAGACACCGGAGATTAACCAGATAGTAGATAGATACTATTAATTGCGGCCCCGATATGTACCCCACAACCATTTGAAAACTCAAGTTTGACCATTAGTTTGGACCTGACTCAGAGTCTAATCGGTGAACAGGATGATAAAGTAGCATGTAATATTAAGTGATGCATAACGTAAGCAAACACGAAAGAGTGCCACCTCTCTTGCGGACCCGTGTAGTCCTCGAGGTCATCTGCTCGGTTGATGATGGTAATGCAGTTTTCATAGCTGACGGTGGCGAGGAAGAAGATCTGAGGCGGCAAAAGACAGTCTGGAGGCTGGACCCCTGCTGTGCTGGACCCTTCTGTCGTTGGAGCAGCTGAGCTAGGGTGGACGGTGGCGCAGCAGGAGTGGGACAAATCACGCAAGGTTTTCTTTGACAACTATCTATAAGAGAAGTAATTCTGTAAGGGCTCATTTGAATTGGAGGATTCCAACAATGCAGGGATAGGAAATAGACAGGAATAGGATAGGAATTCACGTGCAAAACAGAAAATTTAAAAACATAGGATTTCTGTCAATCTAGGTGTTTGATTCACAACAATTGGAAGATCACATGATGCATAGAAGCATGGTGAGATTAAGCAAACCACAAGAAAATGTACGGTTATAATGCTATTATGCTACTATCTCTTAGTCTTGTGCTTCATGAATAGGAATTGAAAAGGAGGACAAGTGAGAATTAAATTTCCTACGTTTTTCTTCCAGGAGACACTAAACGAACAAATCCGTGTGCTCAGTGGACAATATATATAACATGTAGAGTAAAGAAGAGATGCAACAAGTGTACAACCTCTTTGGCTAAGCCATGTCGTTCTCATCGTGATTGGGTTGGCCGGTCAGGATGCTCCGGCTGACTTGGCCATCAGAGGAGGAGAAGAAGATCTTAGGCGTCTGGACATGGAGCCCGAGGTACTGCTCCGCTGTGATGGAGGGTTTTGTTGTTGGAGCAGCTCCGGTGAGTTGTACAATGCCGAGGCTGAAGCAGGACAAGAGAGACAACAAACAACGCTAACCTGAGTGGAATTCTAATAGCATCTTTAATACATGACTTAAAATACATAACCACAAAGTGCTAGATGTAAAATACATCAGCCGCTCATCTCTGAACTTAACTGTCAAAACTGAATTTAACTGTCGAAACTGAACTTAACTGTCGAAACTGAACTTCACTGTCGAAACTGAATTTTGCTGTCGAAACTGAATTTTGCTGTCGAAACTGAACGCACTAGCAAGGTGAGGCTACACGTCGGTCGACTGACTTTTTCATCTCTGGTCAGTCGATTTTGCAGCCGTTGGATACGAAATCAAGGGCCTGCGGTTCAACTTCAACCTCCACCCCCCTGAGCCGCCAGCCACCACCGGCCAAACAGCAGCCCCCTGCCGCCCGCGGGCGGGAGTGGGCCGCCCTGCCCGCCCCCAAAACACTCCCCACCGCCGGTCCGCCGCCACCCCGGCCATCCCTTTAGCCCCCCCCCCCCCCCGTGTCGAGCTTTTTCTCTGGCGATCCCCACGCCAACACCCCGCCACCCAGGCCATCCCTCTAGCCCCCCACCCCCGTGTCGAGCTTTTTCTCTGGTGATCCCCATGCCAACACCCTGCCACCACTGGCGACCATGGCCCCCACCCTGAACCCTAAGATAGATAGTGGGGTACCTCTCCAGCGAGCCCTCCTCCCCGCTGTGGTTGGTTCTTACTTCACCCCAGCGAGCCACCCCCCACCCCCTGAAAATCGAGTGACCCAAAAGTAGATTCAGTCGACTGAAGTGTAGCTAAATCGGAGCAGCATCGCAAGCAAGAGCAAGAGCGAGAGTAGCAGCGCGAGCAAGAGCAATAGCAAGAGCAGACCAGGCAGGGGAACGAGAGCAAGAGCAGAGTAGCAGCGCGAGCAAGAGCTAAAGCAGCAGCAGCAGCTCCTACTGATGTGGACGTTGCCGCCGACATAGCGACGCCGTGGAGGAAGTGGCGAGCGATGCCGCCGTGGATGGAGTCGTGCCGTGTCGGCTCGGGACCGAGCGCCGACAACACCGTGAGATCAAATCAAGAAGAAAATGTGGCAATTAGTGTACATCCTCTTTGGTCACCCCGATTAGACCGCAGCTTCATCTGAGGAAACAGTGATGATGATGCTCTTCCGGTGGTGTAGGTGAAGACGGCGGTGTGGGAATGGAGGTGGCGCGAAAGACGAGGGGAATGTCAGGGCAGCTCCTTGGAGGTGGAGGACGGGGTGGCTGAACCGACGGGATGACGAAATCGACGAGGGATCCTCATCTGGTACGGTGGATGAGGGACGTCGAGGTGTTGCTGTGGACGACGTCATCGGGGAAGAGGCTCCCGCTGGGTGGCAGACGGAACAGGGTGTGGGGTTTCGTCGCGGGTTTTCGTGGCCTTGGTGTATGAATGGGTGGGCGGATGGGATGGCAGTGAGGAACCATGGCTTAGGGACGCGCTTGTCCGAAATGTGGGGTAAGTTACGAAAGTACCCCCACCGATTTGAGGCGGTTCTTTCGGTTCAGGGGTACCACGGGCATTTTGTGTGTCAGGATTTCACAGGAGGTGGGAGTTTTCGCGCGCGTTGTAATTTCGGAATAGCAAGCCGCTGGTTGAGATGGAGGGAGTTGTCGGAGCACAACGAGACAAAGATATATCTTAAATACTAACAAGGCGCGGGTTGAAATTTCCGGACAAGCCTAACGTGTACTGTACCAAATCAATGCGCACTACAAATGTCATTCAAAACTTTGAATTCATGTTATGTTCAATTTAAATATTTCGCTACGTGTATAATGCATGCAACCTACTACTCAAATGAACATTTTAGTGCATTCCAAACAAATATACTACCGCTTCAATATGAACTAAATTTGAATTCATTTCTCTATTTGAATAAGATCTACAGTAATAATTGTTGTAAAGTCAAAGCATTTGAATTCATTTCTCTATTTTAATAAGATCTACAATCATCATTATTGTCAAGTTAAATCATCATTTGTGTATTATCTTCACAGCACACCACATGATTAGTCTCGAGTTACATATGAACTATGTGTACTATATGGACTCGAACTCGATTTTTTGAATCCACTTTATTTTTATTTCAAATCACACTATATTTCTGGCTCTAGCTAGATCTTCATAATCTAAACCATGTCTCATATGTATAATGTGTTTATCACATTATGTATGGTTCCCCGCCCCTACGTCTACAAGTATTTAGATGTGAGTTACAAACACCACACATTACCACAAATTCAAATAAAATGTGAGAATGTTCGATATATAGTATTGCTTAGATTGTTCGATATTTAGTTGTAAGCTGCAAACGCCACACATTATCACAAATTCAAATCAAATGTGAGATTGTTTGATGTATAGTATGGTTTGGATTGTTCGGCATTTAGCTGTGAGTTGCAAACGCCATGCATTATCACATTATGGTATAACATGTGCACAACACGTGTATCACCGCTATATTCATGCATGCAATGTTTAAAACACTATGATCTCCTATTCAAATATATGAATCTGCTTTCATATCAAATTATGATCTTTGTTAGTCTCTTACACCCACACAATCCTCTAACCTTTGTAGCTACCACTAACTTTCTCTCGTGCATGCACACGCCCTCCTCGCCCCCCCTCCCTCGGCATTCTATCCACCGGGCCGTTCTCCTAGAGTCTCCACAACTCCTTTCCGACACACATCGATCGATAGACCTCTCCAGAGATGCCTGCCTACAACATACACACACACCTTCAATCTCCTCCTTTATGTGTCCTTGCCTCGTGTCTCTCATACGGTCACACACACGTGTAAACTCTCGCCCCTCTTTTCATCGATCTCGCAACCGCACACTCCTTCCACTATCTAGCTAGTAGCTGGGCCTCTCGCACCACCACCTAGCTCCATTCTCTCTGTCTATTCATCTCGATGGGCCTTATTTGCCTCTAACAAATGGACGTACACCGACCGACCTCTCGCTATACATATAGCTAGCTAGATCCTTATAACTGGCTTTTACCCATGCGTCGATCGATCTACCTCGTTAGTTCTGTCTCTCCCTTCCTCCGAGAAACAACAATTGATCTACCGATGTAGTTAGGTTTGCCTACCAAACACATGGTTCCCCTTCATCATCCATGGATGCGTCCCGATAGATCTATTACGCACAGGCACACACAGAATCACATCCCCACTCTTATTGATAACATTGCAGTTCCACCCTCAGTTTGTCTAGTAGGCCTCTCCCACCATCTTCAAGAAGCAACTCCATCACCCATCCAGCACTCTACCCCTCTCCCTCCCTCTCTCTCTCCTCTCTCTCTCTCTATCTCTCTCTCTATGTCCCATCATATTTCCCGTCCTTCAGTTATGTATGGATGTCGACCGATCTCCCTCAAGACATAGCCGGGTCTCTCCTTATCAACACATATACGAGTCGTTCTACCTCTATAGTTAGGCCTTTGCCTACCCCTCCCCCCACCCCCCTCCCCCCCCACACACACACCGATACATCGAGCGCTCTAGTTATGTCTCCCTGCCACACACAAACTTGACATGTGCCCTCTAACGTTCCGGTAGGCCAGTCGCCCTTATCTTTGACTTGCACACACACACAATTTCGATGGCTCTCTTCATCGATCTCGTACCCACCCACTTGATCCTATCTTCGACTCTATCGATAGCTATGACCCCTCCCTCTCTTCTCGTGGATTGCCCGACCCTCTATACATGATATGGATAGGCCTCCATTTCACACACATTGCATTGAAAATTTTGTTTGAGATGTCATTGACACATATTCCCACAAATAATTCACGAAATCAACCCCCACCACACCCCACCCCCATCCCAAAACAAAAAACACTCACGAACATGATTTGTATCTCTCACACACACCCACGTAGGTGGGGGACGTGCATGAAGAGAAGAGGTGCATGCACGGCGCACGTACTGTCGTCTTTTTCGCAACCACACACGCGCGGGTACGCGGTGGAGCTCATTTCTGTACAAAAAAGGCAGCCCACGTGGTAATTTGGCACGTGTACTGGTTGTCCACTTGGTGGAGGGAGGATCGTCTACCATGGGTGAACAAATAAATTGCGACTTGACGCGTGATGTTAAATTAAAAAAAGAGGCAAACCATGTGGGGTCTACCTTAGAGGCAAGGCTCGATACACTGGAGTACTTTTGATGTGTCCCGTCAACTCACAGAATGAGGAGAAGCGTGCTTAGTACACCATCTCCCCCGCCCACGGGCGCGATGGCTCGCAGGATGAGGTGAAGCTTGCTCCCCCTTACGCCCGCTCCCTCGCCCATGCGCGCGGTGGCTCGCAGGACGAGGAGAAAAATTTACTACTCCCTCTGTTTACTCCTCGTCCCTACTACCTTGGTTATAGAGATTATATCATATTGTTTGGAATATATATGTCCTTTAGTAGATTTCAATATGAACTACTAGTACATACTCCAAACACTGATGTACATAGACGTATTTTAGAGTGTACATTCACTCATTTTGCTCCGTATGTAGCACTCTCCCTCACCCCTCGACCCTCGCCCACGTGGTGGACGTGCAGCAATTCGTTCGGTCTCATATAGCCAAAACGATATATACTACACTACCATTATTGCTCGACTTCCCGAAGAGGCGAAGAGCCAATCGCAAGGTTAATATTTTGGAGATGCCAAGCACAAGGTTATAGGAGAACGAGTACTAGGTGCCGCGTCATTTATAAATAAAGTTTTTTTCTTCACTGGCACGTACGCAATATGATAGGTTCATATGAAGAGAAAAGGAAACGGCTCCACTATATACATAGTCAGGACGGGCCAGCCTACACGGTTGCTTGCTGGGGTTGCTCTCTTGACACTCTCTCACACAAAATGACTGTGGCCACATCTCTAACATCCCGGCAGATCATGTCCACTAGGGGAAGGGGTGGATGCTTAGTGTAGATGCGGTCGCCGTCCCCGACGGCGAAAACCCACTGTCGGCACGTCCCGATCAGGGGTCCCCGCCGTTCTCTCTCACAAAGCCGGTGAGGTTGCCTTTGTCCCTTGCTCACTGCCGCGACATGGGCATTTGCCGCCTCCCGCCGCCCTCCTCAAGGTTGAGCAACGTCCCTCAGGTACAACTCCCTTTACAACCGGCTTGCACCACTGCTCCAGCTGCCCACATCACTCCCTGTGGATATTTCTCCACTTCTTTGCCCCGCACATACATCTACTGGCTTCTACGTACTGTATTTGTGATGAGTTTATGTCTCATCAACTAGTCCTAGTAATGTTATTCTAATCACGCTTCTTCAATTTCTTTGCCACAGGGACGCTCATCTCGATTTGAAACTGCACAAAATTATTCGATGGTCAAAAGGTTGCAAACTTCATTTATTAGGAAGCTCGAACGTTGCCAGCACATTGAAGCCTGGTTAGGGTTCACGGTTCAAGGGCTAGGGACTGCATGGATCATTTTTTCCTTTAGCTGCCTCTGTTCCAAAATAAGTGTCAACTTTTGTAGTAGTACAACTTTGTACTAAAGTTTGCACAATGTTGACACACTTACTGGAACGGAGGGAGTACATAGTTGCTATGATCTATCAATCATTGAGATGCAATAGCATTCATGTTAGTCTCCTTTGTATTTGATGAAATGTTGCAATGGGCAACCTTGGACGCAAGATACATGTAACAGAAGCTGGAAGCTTCATAGCATTGTACAAATTTATCTCGCTGATAAATTACAGTACGTACTATGCTAGTACTTCCTCCGTTCCTAAATATAAGTCGTTGTAGAGATTTCACCATGAACTACATGTGGATGTATATAGATGCATTTTAAGTGTAGATTCATTCATTTTGTTCCGTATGTAGTGGAATCTCTACAAAGACTTATCTACTAGTAATAGCTAGCCCCCACTACTAGGAATTCTCTATCCTCTCCTTGAGCCACATCATCAAAAATAATGTAGCCGTTAGATGAACTAAATCAGTCCATAATAGCCGTCTGATCTAGACGTTGAGAGGCTCCGCACTAAGCCACATGCAAGCATGCAGAAATACCGTGGCATGCATGTGAGTTGGTTTTAAATCACATCAACATGTCTGCATGCAAGCATGCACCTGTAGCATGCATGTAAGTGAGCTTTTAAGTCCCATTAACATGTCTAAAAGAAAAATATAGTCCCACTATGCAGTAGGAGTTGGCTAATCTTTTTTCCTTACGTGGGATGATCTAGATGATGATGGGAGTTTATTTAGTTTGGCTACCACATTTTCCATGCGGTTATTGAGTTTTTTTAGTTCTATGAAATCGATAATTTTGCGCAGAGAGATATACGGCTGTTCCGCGGCAACGTGCGGGGACTCATCTAGTAATATTTAGGAATGAAGGGAGTACTATGTAAAGAGTTAGGTGTCGCACAGTGATAGTGTGAGGTGGGCCATGTAATCACTGAGGTTGCGTGTTTTCACTGCTCTTGCATGCCTCCGCTGTAAGAATGGAGAAAAATGTAATCTAGTAGTACCTCCTTTCGCCGAAAGCGTGGGACATCCAGCAGTCCTACCACCTCAGTAATAAAGAACCATGAGCCGCCAAATCACATAGACCTAGCAGTAAGTTGGACGGACGAAGCAACCATCACTCTTGCACCAGTGAGAGGCCGCGTCCGCTCTGCCCGGGCATGAATGCGGCACCGATTCTTTGGAGCGGCGCTGACCGTTTCGGGCGGGAAGCGCGCGCGGGCGATGGAGGGGCTTTGGGTGGGCCAGGCTGGTCAGGAGCGGGCGTGGCAGCTGCCCGCATGTCCCTATCGGACACGCCCGGAAACGAGAGGATGCACCGACTCTCGCGGCTAAAATGGTACACTACACACCATCTCTCTGTAAGAGTAGGTCGATCTGTCGCTCTCTCTAACACACACATGTTGTTAAACACACCCACACACACACACACGCACACACACGCACATTGGTCCCGTTGCACCTTCTAACGTGACTTATTACACCTAGATGGATGGAGTAGTAAGTATATGAGATACGGTGGCACACTGACTTAAGTCGAATACAAGTGCCCAAAATTGTGTGCATGTTATAATAAGGATTCACTTAAAATAGTACGTGAGCGAACAGAGGGATCAACTGGACAATTTTCCCGAGTAGTAGCGAGATGTGTGAGGTAAGATACACCGTTGGCGCTTTCAATTTTTCTTATTAATTTGTTTGTTTCACCCTCTCACTGGTGGGACCCAACGTACTACGTGGAGAGAGGTAAGGTGACTAAGGCTGCATTATTTCTGCACCACTTTGGATAGTCTTACCACCAAAGCCACATGACACGATTATGATTGAAATCCCAATGACTCCCACACACACACAAAAAAACACGGCATGCTTGTCACATGAATGCAAGAATGTATAAAAGGTTATTTTCCTCTTGTTGAACATAACGGGAGGGTTGTGTAGCTGGTTAGCCTGTTCGCTCATCAAACTTGAGGTCTCGGGTTCGATAACTACACTTGAGCATAATCTGTGCCAGGAGGATTCTTTGACTGGTCAAAATGGATGGATACAGAGCTATACGATCTAGTAGTGACCGCATAATCACCTCATCACGTATAAGCTGCAGCCTCGGCACTTGTTTTCTAGGGTTTGCACGCTTCACACTATCTCTCCAGTATATATATACACGCTGGAACCTCAGCACTTGTAGTTGATCTCTTCACACTCTCTCGCCCTCTCCAGATCTAAACAAGACTTCGTTGGCCTCTTTCTCAACTCACTTCTGCTCAAAGAGCCGGCAGGATCCGTTCACTAGGAAGGGAAGGAGGCTTAACACTGTCGCCGTCGGCGAGGGAGGGAATCCACTACCGGTGCAGCTGTTCACTTTCACCCAGCGGCGGCGCGGGAGGGCCTCCGACCCCTTCTTCGCCGCCACCGTCCCGTCGCCCACCGAACCACGCCCCAAGAACCTTAAGGTATAATTTACTTACTCCACATGCATTGCTCTAGATGCATGTATACCAGATGCAGAGGCCGGGGTCATCCTCCTTCTCTAAAAAAAGCTGCATGTATACCATGAATCTAGGACGTGGTTCAAAGAGGAAAGGAGTGGGGGAAAGTAGTGGGAAAAGTTGTATATAGCATGAATCTAGGACATGGTTCAAAGAGGAAATGAACGGGGAAAGTTTTATAGCATGAATCTTGGACATGGTTCAAAGAGGAAAGGAATGGGGGAAAGTAGTGAGAAAAGTTGTATCGCATAAATCTAGGACGTGGTTCAAAGAGGAAAAGAAGGGGCGAAAGTACTAGTACAGACTGGCTGTAGAGTTTGAGCAGGACTAGATTTGCTGCGCTCACATAGGGAAAGGTGTCTAAAGATAACAAAACTGGGACCAACACAAATATGCTCCTTGGTTGTTTGTTCTTTGTGGCAACAGACTATACATGACCATAGTACATTGGTAGATGCACATGGTGCTGGTGCATCCAATGTCCCGTGCAACTCATTAGCTGTTGTTAATCTAAGGCCCTATTTGATTAAAAACTCCCTAGTCCCTACCTGCTTGGTTCCAGGGACTAAACATGGACTAGTGGTTATTAAATGACATGCTAAAAGACCATGTTACCCCTAGTAATGAAGTAATAGAGACAAGGTGCGATTCGTGGCAGGGGCAACTATTGGAAAAAGTCCCAAAAAGACTCCCTCGGGGTCTTCTTTCTTTAGTCCCAAATGCCCACTTTTAGTCCCTAAAAGTCCCTCCTGTTTAGTTTAGATGGGACTGACACGGAGTTTTTTTAGTCCCTACACCAAAATGTCCCTGTAAACAAACACCCTGTAATAATGTCGCTGGAAAATTGATGCAATGCCACAGTTAAAAGCAAATTACATGTTTAACGAATTTTATTGTTAATATAATCTCTATGTTAATATTAATCAATGCCACCGTTTGAGAAATGCTACTGTCTTGCTTTCTTTCCCATTTAGATAAGTAGATGCTTCTTTTTGTTGGCTTCTGTGTCATCCACCGTTATTGACCACTAATTGTTTCCTTTGCACCTCTGTGTAAACAGGGTTATCTACTTCACCTCGTTGCCATTGTGACCTTTTGTTGCACTGCACAAAACACTTTTGTTTTAAGAGTGTTTTGTGCAGTTCAACCAAAATGTCACACCGACAACGTTGCTTGATTGCTTGATCTTAGTGGAACTGCACAAGAGGAGATCTTACTTCCTATCCGTGTTGGCAAATTTGGTTCAGATCTTCTTCTTGTGAGTTGTTTGAATTCCGCATCATGAGAGGTCAGTACTAGCCTTCTTTCACATGATTCTGCAGTGTGCTTTCATATGTTGTGCTACTTGTACGATAATGTTGCTTGATTTTAGTGAACTGCACAAATGGAGACAAGACTTCCAATCTGTATGTGCACCGTAATATCCCATTGAGGTAAGATAAGGATATTTCACAACTGTTGGCCTGTATTTTGCCACTTTCATCAGAAAATTAAGTTTAGTACTATACTTGTGCTCCCTAATTGACATGCCAAATCTTACATTGAAGGCGAAGCTTGTCTGTTATTGAACCAAGTGATGAAGGGGAAGAACAAGCGGAAGAAAAACAAAAATCAACTCCCGGTGCTGTAATGAAGCACTGGAACTGTGATGACACAAGTAATGATATAGTTTTGCATCTTAATTTATTGCTATGGCTGGAACGAGCAATTGTTTTGCCACTGATTTGATGCCACTCTTAATGTAATACGTAATTATCTCTACTTGTGCAAACAGGGATCTTCTTTGAAGATACCATATATTTTAGTGGAACTGCACAAGAAGATGTTGGAAACATTAAACTAATCGAGGAGTATATAGTAAGCATGGCCACCACCGTAGATAGCAACAGATGGTTCCGGAGAAGTGCTTCATCTGTATGCTCTACACAATAAGCCTCCTGACAAAGGTTGGTACTCGCCCACTGATTTCATCCATATGATTGAGCTTTGTCATCTCTATTGGTGTTGTGCTACTGTTTAGATACTGTCATGAAAAAGTGGTATTGTCCTTGAGAAGTGCTTCATCTGTGTTGTTTTAAATATTTCCTTTCCTTTTTTTCGAGCAAACAGGGATGCTAGCATTTAGTAGTCCTCTTGTCTTTGCACAACAGGATCATCTTCCTCTGAAGAAGAATATGGAGTACGTGAAGTGACTAGTTCCGATTATGCCAGGATGAAGAAGCCCTGTCTATCTTCTCATCAGAAGGAGCAGTTGAAGGATGGTTACATTACTCCCCACAAGACCAAACTAACTTCAGCTCAGAAGGACTGACAAATCTCCATTTTTTTGCTGTGATGCGCGAGTACAATGTTGTTCTAGGATTCTTTCTGGTGAGTTCCATTTTTCTAAAAGTGTGCTCTACATGGACCATGTAGGTGCCTGTTTAAACTGTCAATTCATAGTACAGTTTGCTTTATACTAATCACTTTTTTGTATTTGTGCAAACAGGGGTGCTCAGCTTGATTTCAATGGGAACTGCACAAAATGTTCATGAATACATCGAATCATTCATTTCCACCACAAGAAAGGAGGTGCCGATAAGTTCAAGGCGTTGCAACATATAAGGGCGAAATCATACAAGCTACGCGCGAATTTGGTTGATTTTGGTGGAACTGCACAAAAAGAACAGCTGGTTTATTTAGCACGAGGTGCCATGTCAATGTCCGAACTGATGGCAAACCCTGCCCATTCCACAATCGTAGGCATTTGATATTTTGGAATGGGACAACCTTGTCAAATTTTGCTCATTGATTTTAGCAAGACATGCGTTTGATATTTTCGAATGGGACGCCCTTTGCTGTCAGCAGCGTCGATCAATTTTTTCTTTATTCTTTAGTTGTGAAGTAAATATTGCCTCTGACATGTGAGTCGCTGAGATGCATAATCATCGATTGTTTTGAATGTTCTCTATGAATTGCCAAGCCTGTGTGTTTGATTGCAATGTACAGAAACGCTAAAAAGCTGCTCAAACTCTTTGTACTCCTTCTGTTCCTTTTTACTTCGCACATTGTGAAAGTGCATACTTTTTTGTATAAGATTGGTCAAAGTAGAGATACTTTGACTGCAGACAAAACTTGTATGCAGACTAGAAAGGACCGGAGGGAGTACGTGTGAAACTGCTACAAACGAGGTGATCACCCTGGGAATAATGCTAGTACGTATTGTTTTGCATGTTCATCCAATGCCAGTGATACAGGAATTCGAACTAATCGAAATAAATTCATTCATACACGGTCGGATTTCATATAAAAATGCCGGATTTCATTACATTTCATACATTCTTCAACTAAAAAGGGGTGCACTGGAGGTATAATTAATTAACCGAAGCTACCACCCTGTGTCCCGCTGAGCCGAACAGAAGCTTCAGTGACTTAACTGCAGGTGCAGTTGCGTAACTGACTTGTAGCCTGTTGGGCCCACGTGTCAGTCAGCCAACTTCACCAGCAGTTAAGTAGAAGCAGCGTTCTTCTCCAGCGCAGCTCTTCGACTCCATGTTGCCGCCAAGAAGCTAACCGGCCGTCAATGGTCAACCCGCCTAGCTTGGCTTCAACCGAAGGGTAGCAGCGGTGGCCTTACTTGGACCTGAGCGGCGGCGACCTACCGTGTTCTACTCTTCCTTGTTTTCTGTGTGGCGGGGCCTCGTTGGCAGCGGGGCGGGGCCTCGGCGGAGCCAGCGATGTCCTCTATCTCGTTGTAGGCGGGAGGCGCCTTGGTGGAGCGGTGGAAATCCTCCCCCACGTAGCCGGCAGGGTGGTGCCTTGGCAGAGCCGGTGATGTCCTCTGCCTCGTTGTTGGCGGGGCGGGGCCTCGGCGGAGCCGGCGGTGTCCTCTGCCTCATTGTTGGTGCCGCGGGGCCTCAGCGGAGCAGGGCCTCGTCGACGCCAGCGGAGCGGGGACTTGTCATAGCCGGCATTGTCCTCTACCTCGTCCTCGTTTTCGCCAAGCAGTGCCTCGCCCGCTTCATCGCCCTCTTTGTAGGCAGCCGAAGCCTCCGCCACCCGCATGCGGTACTACCAGCACTCGAGGCGGCCATTGCGGCCGGAGCGGTACGAGTCGAGCAGCGCCTCCTGCTCCGCCCGCTCCACGGCGATCTGCTCCTCCTCCTGCAGGTGCTCCAGGAGGAGATGGTGGTTGTAGGCGGCGTCGGCCTGCGCCTCCCGAAACTGCTCCTCACGCATCTGCCTCACTATGTCCATATATTGGGCACGGGCCTCGTCAATGGTCATGGTGCAATGCACCGGCGAGGATGGCGCGGAGGAGGGGGGTGGCACCGGATCATCGACTACCATGTTCTCCATTGGGACGTCGTCGTCCTCCGGTTGACTGCCGGCCAGCTGGTCGGCAGCAATAGCTGCCATCTCCTTGTGGTCCGTCGTCCGCCCGTATCGAAGAGCGCTGGAGCGCGAGGAACCCATGGTGGGCAGTAGTGGTGTGGACAGGAGAAAGGGAACTGATGCGGATGACTGCATCTATGGCCGACGCAGCAGTTTATATAGCAATGGGGGCGGTGGAGGCACGGACGAGTGGCGCCGGAGTAGCCGCCTCGGCAACCGCGTATCATTAATGTGGGCGGCAGATGGACGGACATACAACACTTGTGTCGTTTGAAGGCGGAGCAATCACCGGCACCGGGAAGCGGGGCGGGCGGCGCTGACTGTTTCGGGCGGAAAGCGCGCGCGGGCGAGGAGATGACTTTACTTGGAAAGGATGACAATCGGGACCCACCAGGGCCATAGCCTCACGTACGCAAGTGCCTCCTTATTATATATATATATATATAATTTATTTTGCTTCCTCCTGGTTTCCTGACATCACGGTCCCACACCATTGTCAACCTATGTATCAATAAACAAGAGAATTGCACAAGAAGCGGCCGACAGCTGGGACCAACCAGCTCGAGCAGTATTTGTGTTTTTGAGGTGTGAGCACTGCAGAGTTTTTCGATGTATATCCCAGATATTAATTTTTCTCCTCTGAACAACAACGAAAACATCGCTACAGGTATTAACTGGGCCGGCCGTGGCCCGTCTAGCCCAGGCCAGATATCCAGCCCAGATATTAAATTTTTTCAATCTGAAAATGCTTAGCCCACCTATACTTTTTTTAGGAATACCCAGGCAAGGTCAAGTTGTTATTCTCCGCCCCGCTGGGTTGCAAATCTTTCCTAGGAGGGATGCATTAGGCTTAACAAGAAAATGGGCTTTAAGAAATAATAAATGGTATGTAATTATAAAAACTGGGCAGTAACTATAAAAAAATGCACCAAACACGTAATTACTTTATAAAATATTATTTTTGGATATTGAAAATTTTAATTTCATTAATTTTTGCGAGCGCAATGTTTCATTGGATTTTTACGTAATATAAAATTATATTGAAATTGTATTTGATCTGACTAGAAATTTCGGGATAAAAATATTTCGGATCCCATCAAAATGAGGGAAATTTTATTGAATTCTGTTTTGAACGGTTTGTTGAAATGGGCTGTACTTTTAACAAACTATAAATGGGCTGCAGTAAATTCCATTAGAATTCAAAAATGGGGTGCACATTCTTACATATCTCAAATGGGCTATAAGTTCTCTGCCACACACTTCTGCCCTTACTAAGTTGACGCGTCCCCTAAAAAAACAGAGTTGACGTGTATGCAAGGCTTTGTCAACTTATAGTCAACACAGGGTTCTAGCAGCAGTGGCCGTTGGATGTCCAGCCAACGGATGCCGTGCTTCTTCTTCAATCTCGGATATTCTAGCTTCACCCGCCCAAAAAATGATTCCTCCCCCTGACATCTGAGGCGCACCATTTCAGAAGCTGACTTGTGGGCCTACTAAGTTGATGTACCAAGGGCTTTGTCAACTTAGTCAATATAAACGACTCTAGCTGCAGTGACCGTACGATGTCCATCAAACGGTCGTCGTGCTTCTTCAACCTCTGGTCTTCTTGCTCCAGCCGCCCAAAGAAGTGTCGGTCGTGCCGCCTGCTCCTACCTCTCGTGGCCGGCTGTGCTGCCGCAAAGGCCTCACCGCCCCTGCTACTCCCACCGCTGGCCAGGCCATCCCTCCACTCACAGACACCCCCTTTTATTCTACGGTGACGGCAGCGCAGCCGAACCAGTGAACCCTCATACTCCTCTCCGCGTGTGCATCCACTGCCGCGTCTTCCCCGGCTCCGCGTTGTCCCCTTCCTAGGCCTCGCCGTCATCCACTGCCGTGGTGCTCTCTGCGCGGCATGGTCAACATGGTCAAGGAACGACTTCCATCGGACGTGGACTCTACGTGGAGAGGCTGACAGCTGGGTCAATGGTAGCCACAAGGAAGTGCCTCCTTATTACGCGCAAAATACTTATTCCTCCACCTGACAGTGGGCACCCACCGGACGGGCCATCGTATTTTGCAAAAAAAAATGATTCGCCCCCTGACTGCTGGGACCCACCAGCTACATCTTCGCACGCAACGAAGCGCATCCGAGAAAAAAAACAATTGGCCCCCCTGACTGCTGGGACCCACCAGCTACATCTTCGCACACAAGGAAGTGCGTTCGGGAAAAAAAAAGAGTCACCCCCTGACTGTTGGGACCCACCAGCTACACCTTCGCACGCAAGGAAGTGCGTCCGGGCAAAAAAACAAAACGATTCACCCCCCTGACTGCCGGGACCCACCAGCTACATCTTCACAGGCAAGGAAGTGCCTGACAGTCGGGACCCACCTGGTCGAAGCGTACGTAGAGTTGTCATTCTGGTCGCGAAGGTGTACGTACATACTGGTCGTTGTAGAGGCACGCACATAGCATGTACACGTACGTACGATGGCCAGGGTGCAAGAAAGAAAATATGGCCACGTATGTGTACATACGGGCGGGGTCTTGAACGCTTACTCGCGCATACATACGGCCAGGGCTCGTGTACATGGCTAGGTCGGAATGGAGAAACAGTGTTGTCGTCGTGTTCATGGGGAGCCAACCGGCTGGGTCGGAACAAAATGTGTCGTCGTGTTCATCGGGAGGGCTTGGACGGAACAACTGATGGAAACGAGGCCTGGCGTACTGCAGAACGGAGTAAACGGCCTTGTGTTCGACCGACCACATTCAACACGGGATCCTGTTCATCGGGAGGGGTCTGGCATACAGCAAAACAAAGGAAACGGACCTCCTACTGTCGAAACGGGTGTCCTGTTGATCGGGAGGGGTGTGGCGTACTGCAAAACGGGGGAAACAAACCTCCTACAGTCGAAACGGGGGTCCTGTTGATCGGGAGGGTGTGGCGTACCGCAAAACGAACGAAATGGACCACCTACGGTCGAAACAGGGGTCCTGTTGATCAGGAGGGGTGTGTGGTACCGCAAAACGGACGAAACAGACTTGTTTTGGAGAGCTAGGTCGAAACGGGGGTCCTGTTCATCGGTAGCGGTGTGGCGTACCGCAAAACGGGACTCCACGGGTTACTGTTCATCTCCACCGTCGACCTCCTCCAGCCTCCACGGGCTACCGTCGACCTCCTCCCACCTCCACGGACTCCTATTCATCCAGCCTCCACCGCGCGCTACTCCATCGGCTACTGTTCAACCACCCCTCCACGGGCACCCCTCCACCGTCTACTGTTCATCTAGCCCTCCACACCACGGGGTCTTGTTCATCCAGAGGCAACGCCACTGCTCACTGTTCATCCACCCCCCCGCAACACTTACTGTTCATCCAATCGATCGGCTTGATTTAGCAGTAGTAGCGAAGGAATCGCTCGATCGGGTTCAGTTAACAGCCATCGATCGATCGCTCGGGTTTAGTAACGTGTATCCTGCAGTGCAATCGCTCGGGTTCAGTTAGAGCGCAACGCCTCGCTCGGGTTCAGTTAGAGCCAACGCCTTGCACACACGCGCGTACGTGTACAAAAGAAACACGCATCGCTTGGCCCCCGACCTCCCACCGTAACCGGGAACTCCCCGAAATTTTCCTCGCCCTCGCTTCTACCACGGTTTTTTCCGTCATGGACAGCCCAAAGAATGTCATGCAGCTACGTCTCCGGCCCGCCCAGGATGAAAAGCCCATTTTCTGTCTTGATTTTTTGTCATAGAAGTAGGAGCCCACCACATCTATGATGATACCGGGTTTTGTCACAATTGTCGTCATAGAAGTGTCATATTTATGACAGAAAAAAAATTCGTTCGGCCCAAATTATCACGGATGTGTCTTTTTTTGTAGTGCACGCCTATAGCCAGGCTCTTGCATGAGACAAAATTGCTATTTGAGCCCACTATTGTAGTACTAGTACTTGCTTAGTATAGCCCTGTAAACTGGAAAGGAGTATTTGCCTTTCTAGAGATTTCAACAAGTGATTGGACTACACCGCGTGCAGTATTTCCTCCCTTCCGGTTTATATGGCTCAAATCTCAAATCTGATCAACCAAGGCATTTTGTGATTGGAGGAATGTATCTCGTACTTTACAAAACTACCCTAATTGAACTCATGCATTAATTACATTGTTATCTCATTTTCCTCTCCGCCGGTCGTAGTGCACAATATTGAGCACTCCTATATCACTATTCACTCTATCTACATGCGGGACATCAAAGCATCAGGGCGCGCATGCTATCCACCAAATCACAGCGAGGTGCTACAGTCGAGACTCACCGGTGTGGCCGTCATGACCCGTCATATCACAAAACCCACCCCTTTACCAGCAGTGGTAAAGTGGCCTCGAAGTTGGACTGGACGAAGCAACCATCATTTCACTCGAATGCTCATTGAAGCCCTTTCTCCCCTTTCTTGAAGAAAACCTCACTCCATGCTACTCACTTCTGCCATTTTTCTTCTATATCGATGAAGGAAAGGTGGGCGAATCAGTGACGCTGCTATATATTCATTCCAAGAATCTTCTTTTTGCAATGCACTGACCGATTCTCACAGCCTATTCTTTTCCCATTTTCATTGCAATTGTGGTTTCCTTTCGATTGCTTTTTGTTTGTCAGTTCATTGATGGATCCTGGAGCACTAGGCAAAGAGTTTCCGGTGGACAACCCACTGGAGACAGCAATCTCCAGGAAGCGAGAACTGACCAACGAGTTGACCATGTTGGCGGGCCAACCCATGCAGACGAAGAACTCCAAGAAACAAGCACTGACCAAAGAGTTGACGACGTTGGCAGATGAACTCCTCAAAGAAAGTTGGAAGAACACCAAGGGCCCCACCGTGCCTACCCCAGAAACTCTAATGGCCACCTATGCGACGCTCAAGGCCGAGTTTGAGGAGATAGTCGTTGTTCAGAAGCAGTATTCCCCTGGCAAGGTGATGGCCCCCATTGAGGACGAGGAGATGGCCCCTGGAGGGTTGGGATCCCCCGGTGAGCTGCACAAGGTAAAAAATAATGGCTTACCATAGTTGTGGTTTTTGATTATTTGCAATGTGCTTGCTAATATGTTAGGGTTGTGCAGGTGCCGGTGGACGTCCTTGATGATTCCGATGTCGCGGCCTGTCCTGTGGACAACGCCCTAGAGATCGTTTGTGATGCCGCGGTCTGTCCTATTGGCATCGCCCCGGAGATTGATTCTGATGCCGCTGTCCATCCTGTGGACATCGCCCTAGAGATCGATTTTGATGCCGCGGTCAGTCCTGTGGACATCGCCCCAGAGATCGATTCCCATGCCGCTGTCCGTGCTATGGCCATTGCCTGAGAGGTCGATGACAAGAAATAGTTGGTCGCGCTAATCCTTCAGGGTAGTTTGCATTGCCTTGTGTTTAATTACCAGAACGATGCATGTTATCAAACCATATTAGGGCTAGTGCACTATCTTGTGTGGGCGGTACTTGCTACTTTTGTTTGATAGTGAATCATGCGAACCCTCTCCGAGTTATGGAAACAAAAGTATCTTCACCAGCTTTTGATGTAATATATGGCATGCTTAGATGTAAGTTTGAACTATTTATCATATCAGCAGGGCTTGTTTGATGATTCTTGGTGTTAGTAGGTTAGGTACTGTGCGAGCTATAGTACTTGCAAAACACTCACCGAAGAGAAACATTGGGGCTGATGAGCTCGTGGTACGCTTATACTTATCCGTCGTTGATCAGCCAATAGCACAAGCTCCTAAAATTGCAGGCTTAGTCGACATGGATACATTCAGGCCTCATTTGGTTCATAGGGTAGGAAAATCGTAGCAAAAGTACAGAGACGTACAACACAAAATCATAGCAGTACAGAGACGTACTCCCTCCGTTCCAAAATAGATGACCTAGGCGGGCTAGTTTGGCCTAGTGGGTTTCAGTTATACGACGTGGTACAGTGTTGTCCAGTCTTCGCATGTGGTAGAAGTATTGCAGGTAAAGTATGTTTTCTTGAAGAAGCAGAATTCAACAAAGTCATGATGGTTCCTTCATCCGACCAACTTACAGTGGGAAAGGTTGGGCCTGCGATACAACCGGGGTAGACCAGGATAATTTGTGCATGGCAGGTAGACCAGGATGGTCGACGTCCCACATGTCGACGAATGAAAGTATTCTTTCCAATATAGAGGAAGAGCAACGAGTATTCATTGTTTATTTTTGATGGAAGCTATTGTCTCGACTGTTATGACGGAGGAGGGTGAAACACGGCAGCCCAGTGAACTTGGCATGTGCACCACTCCCTCCTTCCTCATGTAATACTACCATATTGTTGACTATAAGGTTGGCTATAAGGTTACAACTTTTTCTCACACTCTCTCTATCTATTTCCTCTCAAATATTTTTTACCTTTCTTTTTCTAGACATGATTGTTTTGTATGCCTCTTTTTTTAGAATTAGGTTTTATACCTAGGCACACGTGTAGAGACGGGCTCTTCCAGATCCCACTCCTTGACTTTGTCAATGCCTCTCTCTCCTCCACATAAGCGGGCTTATAGCCCAGTATTTCACTGGTACTACTTGCTATGCATGCTTGCGGCGGGCAGCTGGTGTCTGAGGGGGGAGTGCGCATGGGGAGGTGTGTGTGTGGGGGGGGGTTCTAGTGGGCCAGGGCGGTCAGAAGCGAGCTTGGAAGCGGTCCGGACTCCCACATGGCCCACCTCGCATTATCACCATATATTTCTTGGAGTCCATGCGCGGCCGGCGGGCGATCTCTTCTCCCTCCCCTGTCTCGCTCTTCTCAGTCGACGCCCGTCGAGCGATTAGATTTCGGATATCGACGGTTTGTTCAACTGTAGTCCCACATGTCAGTGAAATTGCAAGACAAAGTGTGTACCCTCTGGTGAGCGGCGTGCGAGCCGGACTGTCGGGGGTGCGACGCGTACGAGCCATAAGTGTGCCACCTTTTCCTTTAGAACTTGCAAAGAGTAACATTTTCATGCGATCGATCGATAGAAATCCAGAACAAAATGACGAGGGCGGTGCTTTCCCGCGCGTTAGGCAGGCTAGTTTGAGTGATATGACGTGCTACAGTGCCGTCCACTTGCTCCATTTTTATGTAAGCAAGGCTTCACACTCTTACGTGGGAGGAGTGCGAAACACGGCGGATCTGATTTTGATCGAGGGATAACTGTTCCCTGTCAAATAATGGAGCACTCTTAGTGATTATAGCATGATAGTTAGGGCATCTCTAGCGCTGGCCCACAAATTTACACCGGCATCTGTCTGAGGACACTAATGGATGCCATCCGATGCTGCCCGCTGGTGTCTACTACACAACCTTCTTCTTGTAGACGTTGTTGGGCCTGCAAGTGCACAGGTTTGTAGGACAGTAGCAAATTTCCCTCAAGTGGATGACCTAAGGTTTATCAATCCGTGGGAGGCATAGGATGAAGATGGTCTCTCTCAAGCAACCTTGCAACCAAATAACAAAGAGTCTCTTGTGTCCCCAACACACCCAATACAATGGCAAATTGTATAGGTGCACTAGTTCGGCGAAGAGATGGTGATACAAGTGCAAAATAGATGCTAGATAAAGGTTTTTGTAATCTGAAATAATAAAAACATCAAGGTAACTAATGATAAAAGTGAGCGTAAACGGTATTGCAATGATAGGAAACAAGGCCTAGGGTTCATACTTTCACTAGTGCAAGTTCTCCCAACAATAATAACATAGATAGGTCATATAACAAGCCCTCAACATGGAACAAAGAGTCACTCTGAAGCCACTAATAGCGGAGAACAAACGTAGAGATTATGGTAGGGTACGAAACCACCTCAAAGTTATTCTTTCGAATCGATCTATAAAAGAGTTCGTACTAGAATAACACCTTAAAATACAAATCAACCAAAACCCTAATGTCACCTAGATACTCCATTGTCACCTCAAGTATCCGTGGGCATGATTATACGATATGCATCACACAATCTTAGATTCATCCAACCAACATAAAAGTACTTCAAAGAGTGCCCCAAAGTTTCTACCGGAGAGTCAAGAACGTGTGCCAACCCCTATGCATAGGTTCCCAATGTCACGAAACCCACAAGTTGATCACCAAAACATATATCAAGTGGTACATGATATCCCATTGTCACCAGAGATAATCACGGCAAGACATACATCAATTGTTCTCATAAAAGACTCAATCTGATAAGATAACTTCAAAGGGGAAACTCAATTCATCACAAGAGAGTAGAGGGGGAGAGACATCATAAGATCCAACTACAATAGCAAAGCTCGGGATACATCAAGATCGTGCCATAGAGGGAACACGAGAGAGAGAGATCAAACACATAGCTACTGGTACATACCCTCAGCCCCGAGGGTGAACTACTCCCTCCTCATCATGGATAGCGCCGGGATGATGAAGATGGCCACCGGTGATGGGTTCCCCCTCCGACAGGGCGCCAGAACGGGCTCCCGAGAGGTTTTTGGTGGCTACAGAGGCTTGTGGCGGTGGAACACCCGATCTATCTTCTGTTCTGGAAGTTTTAGGGTACGTAGGTATATATGGGTGAAAGGAGTACGTCGGTGGAGCTACGGGGGCCCCACGAGGCAGGGCGCGCGCCCGGGGGGGTGTGGGCGCACCCCCCACCCTCGTGAGCACCTCCCGTATATTCTGACGTGGAGTCCAATTCCATCAGGTGGGTTTCCTTCCAAAAATAACTTCTCCAGTTGATTTCGTTCCATTTTGACACCGTTTGATATTCCTTTTCCTCGAAACACCGAAATAGGCATAAAACAGCAAATCTTGGCTGGGCCTCCAGTTAATAGGTTAGTCCCAAAAATAATATAGAAGTGGATAATAAAGCCCAATATTGCCTAAAACAGTAGGTAAAGTAGCATGGAGCAATCAAAAATTATAGATACGTTGGAGACGTATCACCCGCATACCTTTCGACAACTATATGAACTAACCAGACGAAATTCATGCAAACAAAGCAAATTTCAAATTAACCAGATGAAATTCATTACATTTCAAAAACTTTTCTTACAAACTGGACAAAATTCATTACATATTTCGCACAAAACATACTAAAACCTACTATAAACCTAATCTAAATGATTGCCGGCGCACAAGGTTCTGAAGATTTCCGCCTCCTCATCGCCGCCAAGCGGCTAATCGGCTGCCGATTTTTACCCCACCAAGCTTGGCATCGACTGAGTGGAGTAGTGGTGTCCTTCCTGGGACCAGAGCAGCGGCGGCCTACCATGTACTACTCTTCCTCGCTGTCGGCTGCTCCCGCACACGCACGCCAGCTTCATGGTCGTGGCGGCGGAGGGCGGCCGGGGGCGTGCCGGCGATCTCCGTCATCTGCTCCTGCGATAGTACGTCAAAGAGAGCTTTGGAGCGCACCCGGAGCGGAGCCGCCGATGTTCTTTGTCTGATCCTCCGACAGTATGTCCAAGAGAGCTTTGGAGCGCCAGGAGGCCATGGTTGGAGTGGTGCCGACAAAAGGAAGGGACCGGAGGAGAATGAGTGTGGGTATTTGGCTATGGCTAGGAGCTAGGGATCAAGTTAGTATAGCGTGCGAATGGCAATGAGCCGCGGCAGATGGATGGATGGCTGACGCCGGAGTAGGTTCGTCGGGCGTGAATGCGGATGCTGCTTCAGTGACTTAACTACAGGTGCGTTGGGTTACTGACATGCGGGCCCAACGGGCATCTGGACCGCATGTCAGTGACACACCAACTGCACCTACAGTTAAGTCTGGTGAATGCGGCATTGACATTGTGGAGAGGCAGTGACCGTTTCAGGCAGGAAGCGCGCACTAGCGATGGAATGGGTTTTGGTAGGCCAAGGCAGTCAGACGGTGGCATGGTGGTAAAATGTGAACTCATGGATGACGAGCCTTTGAAGCATATGCGGCACATATTGACAACCAGGCATCCATGCAACCGCTCTTGTCACCAGCTAACCTTCGACGACCACCATTAGATACCACACAACCATGCATAACTTATGAATAGTGGATGAATTGATTATACACACACTCGTGTGCAGTGGCACTAAGATCGGTCGCTTATGATAGTACATACTCCGTACAATAGTACCCTCTCTAGCTAGGCTGTTTTATAGATTGTCGTTGTGATGGACGATATACATGAGCAAGGCGCTCCTGATTATGACCGTTGGTGTTGAGCCAGGTGAATACAGGCTCGGCGTTCGCGTAGGCATCCATCAAACGTCTAAATAGTAATGTCAGGCACCACCAGGGCACGCAGGTGATGGGCTCACCGTTTGCGTTGCACCATGAGCAGGACTTTGATTGAGAGGGCGACATGCATGCATTAGCATGGTTTGGCAGCATGAGCGTGAGTGTTTGACGCAAAGTATTTCATTTTCATTTGACTGATGAGTGTACGTTGTAGCGACGAGTCCTTGGTTTGATTCCCCATATACGCATAATTTTGGTTTTTATTTCTTTCTCCACTGACAGGTAGGCCCACATATATAGATAAAGAACATGAGATGATGAGGCGCATGCGGACTGTTTGACTAGACAACCAGACAAATACAAAGCTATACGTTGAGCCAGTGATCGTATAATCACCATATCTTGTGTACAATAATCAAAGTGAGCTATCAAGACAAGTTCGATGACCGCCAATGAATTTTACTCGGTAATAAATGACCAGGATTGAAGGGGAATCCATATTTCCTTCGTCTTATGTCCTTAAGCTCTTGACAAACCAATGCACTACATGGTTGTCCGGCCACTCCACCCCAGAATTCTCACCAAGCGTCGTTCATGCCACCGCGCCGCACACTAACCGGTAAGGAAGCGATGGCATCCTGCTGCGCCGAGTTCCTCGCCGCCCACGACTGCACACAAAATGGTAGGGAAGCGATGGCATCCCGCCGTGCCGAGTTCATCGCTGCTCGCGACCTCACACCTATGTGCGAGGAATTTGAAGCTGCCAAGGCCGAATTGGTGGTAGATCAAGAGGCGGCCAAAGCCGCACAAAGGGAGCGGAAAGTCAGAAAGCACTCAAGAAAAGAGAGGCCCTCTGCTGCAAGAAAGAAGAGGACACATGAGCTGCTGCGGAGAGGTCGACGGAGATCCAAGCACGGTGGGGTGTCACCGACAAAGCTGGGAAGGAGAACGACGACGTCTGGCCAGCATGTGAGAAGTAGTAGTACTAGTAGTTAGTGTGTGTGTCTGTGTCTCAGTACAAGCATGTACCAGTACTACTAGTTACTACTGTAGTTTTTAGAGCAAATTACCAGTACATTAACCTAGACTCAATGGAAAAATTCCTATCCTATGCATCAAATGGCATCTCTTTCTCTATAGGAATAGAGATGCATGTCATCTCACTTCCTATGATTTTGATATTCCTATAATATTCCTATCCTATGAACGAAGGGAGGCCTCTATTGGAGTAACTACTATAGCTAGCAGTACTGCTGGTACAATAGTTTTCTTCAAGAAGTGGAATTCAATGAAGTCATCATGGTTCCTTCGTCCAAGCAACTTCACAGTGGGAAAGGTTGGGCCTGTGATTTGATGGCTGATTAGTCATTATTACTATGGCGCGACGACCGGGGTGACTCTCCCTTGGAGTTCTGCATGCATGGAAAGTGGACCAGGATGGTCGACGTCCCACATGTTGGTGAACGAAAGTATTCTTTCCGATATCGAGGAGCAAGGAAACCGCGTGGTATAGTATCAGTGCTGATTTATATTTATTTTTTAGTTCTGATGACTGCTAGCGTTTCAACTCTTACGACAAAGAGTGCCAAACACGGCACGTGCTGGATGTCCCACACATCAGCGAAAGGAGTGGGACATGAACAGCGTGGTAGAGCCCGCGCAAAAAACCAGCGTGGTAGAGCGTCTCCACTTCTTCCACTTTGGGCCGGAGACCACACATAGTAGTACTAGTGGTATGAACGATACAAAGTGTGACCCAAAGAGAAAGACATGTCTAGTTGGAAGGTCTCCGGGCATACACGTAAACAAATATAAAAGCTAATATGTGCCTCCAATTAATATAGTAGTAGTAGAGTACTTAGGCACGTACTCTACAACATCACCGTGCATTGCATGTACAACATTTCACTAAAAAATACACTTCCGTGATGATACGTGTTTGTCATAGTAGGTCACTTTTTTGTCATGCATGTACATTCATGACAAATTTATGACAGAATCAAGATAGTCATACCTGTGCTGTCGTAGAAGTGTTCCTTGACATTACCAAAATTATCATCATGGAAGTGTCCACTTCCATGACGATAAATCGCGCGTCACAGAAGTGCTTTCGTCAAGGGTGACCGACACGTGGCATCCACCGTAACGGAACGCCGTTAAGCTATCGGGTCGGGTTTTGGATCCGATAACCCGTTAACAACCCCGACCAATGGGAAATTTCCACGTGTAAAATTCTTATTGGCCGGACGAAACACGTGTCAGCTCGTCAGTGGGTCAGATAGGCGCCTATGATATGTCGACACGTGCCATGACCCACTACTGGCCCATTTAGCTCACAAAGCCGGCCAGTTTGACTTGGTCAAAAGTTAACGGGCTGGCCCATGAAAAGCCTGTTAACGGTCTCTTTGCAAATAGCCCATTTTACGGCTCGTTAACTCATGGCCCGTTAGGCACTAAAGGAAATCGGCCCAACAATGTCATGTGGGCCGTCGAATATAACACCAGCCCATTTCACTTTTGGCCCATGTATGGCCCACGATGTCTTTCGGCCCATATGAGGCCTTCGTATCTTTCGGCCCTTTACAGGACCATGGTGACTCTAGCCCATAATGAACAACAATTTTCTTTGTACCCGTTAACGACCCGTGATTTACATGGGCCATTTCCATCCCGTGTTAGCTTTCGGCCTATTGACGGCCCATACGTTCTTGGGCTCCTTTTCGTCCCTCGATTACTTCTGGCCCGTTACTGGCATGTTCCACTAATGGGCCAAATTCGGCCCATGGCAAGAGTCGGCCCGTTACTGGCATGTTCCCCAAATGGGCCAAATTCGGCCCATGGCAAGAGTCGGCCCATTACTGGCCTATTACCCTAATGGGCCATATTCGGCCCATGGCAAGAGTCGGCCCGTTTTTGGGCAGCCCGTCCTACATTCTGGCCCATTAACGACCCGTTATGCCTGTGACAGAATTAAGCTTTTGCAGTCCTACAGCCTGTTAATGACCCGTTACCATGCTGGGTCGATACCAATTACGCCCGATTACAGCCCATGTAGACCCATTTATCCGACAGCCCGAGGCCCACCGATTACAGGCCCATTTATCGATGGCCCGAGGCCCACCGATTACAGGCCCATTTATCGACGGCCCGTAGGAGACCCATGGATCCTACGCCCCGTATATGGCCCATGGGTAGTTGCGGCCACTAGCAAACCAGGGAAAAAGAAGACTAGGAAATAAATAAGGCCGAAACTAATGCTAGGCTATTAAGGCGATTGCACAGATTACATCCACTCGGCATCAAAGATCGCCACCAGTGCAAATATAGGGAACAACCCTACACTATACAAAAATGGCTTGCTGTTTTCTTTAGCCGGTGGCTACACGTTAAGAATTAATTTTGTATCGCACCAAAACAAATTACAACTATATAACAAAAGGAAGGTTGGCATAAAACTTAACAGTCTAGCAGATAAATGCACCACTAGAAGTTCAGAAGCTCGATTCATTTGACCTGACTGTTATGTTTTCATGTTGTATTGTCCGATGGAGCACCATAACCCTCGCCTTCATTTCCCCTGGGCTCCTGAACAACATAGCAAATGTCTGATAGTCTCGTTTCAAAACCATGCATATCTTGACGACATTGAGCAATGTTTCTCCTTGTTTCACAAAGGGCCTCTGTTAGGGAATGGACTTGTGTCTGGAGCACAGATACAACATTACTTTGAGCTTGCATATCTTGATCATGAGGCAGTTTGGACGATATTGCCTTAACAACCAACCCAGTATTACGCAGGAACGTGCTTTTGGCACTGTTAGTGGACAGGTACTGACGCACTACAGCAAGAGCTGGCATTGCGGTTATAGTTGCCTCGCCACCTTCAGAAGGTGGTGGTTCCACCATTTTTTCCATAGCTCGCTGAAAAGATGAGGTTTTACATTAGTTGTACCAGAACAAAAGATATTAAGGAGGCAGCAAAACCAAACAAAATAGGTTTGGTCTATATACAGAACTTATTCCGGTGAACCCATGTAAAATATTAGTTGTATTTTATTGCAAAGTACATAATAAAACCAGGTTCCAAACATATGACCATGTACCTGTGATGCCCCGATTCAATCGTACACTAATCATGCACGCAAATGTGTACGATCAAGATCAAGGACTCACGGGAAGATATCACAACACAACTCTAAAACATAAATAAGTCATACAAGCATCATAATACAAGTCAGGGGCCTCGAGGGCTCGAATACAAGTGCTCGATCATAGACGAGTCAACAGAAGCAACAATATCTGAGTACAGACATAAGTTAAACAAGTTTGCCTTAAGAAGGCTAGCACAAACTGGGATACATATCAAAAGAGGCGCAGACCTCCTGCCTGGGATCCTCCTAACTACTCCTGGTCATCGTCAGCGGGCTGCACGTAGTAGTAGGCACCTCCGGTGTAGTAGGGGTCGTCGTCGATGGTGGCGTCTGGCTCCTGGA
Source organism: Triticum aestivum (assembly GCF_018294505.1). NCBI lineage: Eukaryota > Viridiplantae > Streptophyta > Magnoliopsida > Poales > Poaceae > Triticum > Triticum aestivum. Next base: position 282,180,829 of record NC_057813.1, on the reverse strand, counting down.
CTCCAGCATCTGGTTGTGACAACCAAAAAGAAAGGAAAGGGGGAAAAAGGGGGGAGAAAGCAACTGTGAGTACTCAACCAAAGTACTCGCAAGCAAGGAACTACACTACATATGCATGGGTATATGTGTAAGGAGGCCATATTAGTGGACTGAACTGCAGAATGCCAGAATAAGAGGGGGATAGCTAGTCCTATCGAAGACTACGCTTCTGGCAGCCTCCGTCTTGCAGCATATAGAAGAGAGTAGATTGAAGTCCTCTAAGTAGCATCTCCAAGTAGCATCTCCATGTAGCATCTCCAGTAGCATCGCATAGCATAATCCTACCCGGCGATCCTCCCCTCATCGCCCTGTGGAAAAGCGATCACCGGGTTGTCTGTGGAACTTGTCTGGGTGTGTTTTATTAAATATCCGGTTCTAGTTGTCATAAGGTCAAGGTACAACTCCAAGTCGTCCTGTTACCGAAGATCACGGCTATTCTAATGGATTAACTTCCCTGCAGAGGTGCACCACATAACCCAACACACTCGATCCCATTTGGCCGGACACACTTTCCTGGGTCATGCCCGGCCTCGGAAGATTAACACGTCGCAGCCCCACCTAGGCACAACAGAGAGGTCAGCCCGCCAGTCTAAATCCTATGCGTGCAGGGGTCTGGGACCATCGCCCATTGCACACCTGCATGTTGCGAGGACGGCCGGAAGCAGACCTAGCAACCTCCATTACAAAGGAAGTCACGTTACGCGGTCCAATCCGGCGCGCGCCACTCCGTCGCTGATGTCAAGAAGGCTTCGGCTGATACAACGATGTCGAGTGCCCATAACTGTTCCCGCGTAGTTGGTTAGTGCATATAGGCCAGTAGCCAGACTTAGATCAAATACCAAGATCTTGTTAAGCGTGTTAAGTATCTGCGAACGCCAAACAGGGCCAGGCCCACCTGTCCCCTAGGTGGTCTCAACCTGCCCTGTCACTTCGCCACAATGTAACAGTCGGGGGCCGTCGGGAACCCAGGCCCACCTCTACCGGGATGGAGCCACCTGTCCTTTCAGCCCCCTCATCAGAATCACTTGCGGGTACTCATCGAGCTGACCCGACTTTAGTCACCATCTGTATAGTATGTATGTATGTATAGTATATACCCGTGATCACCTCCCGAGTGATCACGGCCCAATAGTATAGCAAGGCAGACTAACAAGAATGTAGGGCCAATGATGATAAACTAGCATCCTATACTAAGTATTTAGGATTGCAGGTAAGGTATCAACAGATGTAGCAACAATGTCAGGCTATGCATCAGAATAGGATTAATGGAAAGCAGTAACATGCTACACTACTCTAATGCAAGCAGAATAGAGGAGAATAGGCGATATCTGGTGATCAAGGGGGGGGGGGCTTGCCTGGTTGCTCTGGCAAGAAGGAGGGGTCATCTTCGGTGTAGTCGAACACACGGACATCGGCACCGGTCTCAGAGTCTACCGGAAAGAAGTAACGGAGGGGGAACACAATAAATAACAAAGCAATCAAATGTAACACAAAGCAAGACGCGGCAATATGCGGTGCTAGGGTGACCTAACGTAGTGGTAGGTGATACCGGCGAAGGGGGGAAACATCTGAGAAAGTGTTCTCGGTGTTTAGTGTTTTTGGACAGATGAAGCAGAGGTGAAATGTTGCAGGCTTGCTATGCTAGGGATGTGTGGCGGGTGAACGGACTCTGTATCCGGATTCGTCCCGTCGTTCTGAGAAACTTTTATGTACAAAGTATTTTCATCCGAGCTACGGTTTATTTTATATGAATTTTAAAAGATTCAAATTAATTTTAGCATTTATTTAATTAATTTAATACAACATTGTCCAGAACAGTGCATGCTGTCATCATGATGTCAGCATGACGTCAGGGGGATGTCAGCAGTCAACAGCCAATTGACTTGGTCAAACTGACGCGTGGGTCCCGGTTGTCATTGTCTAAGACTAACTAATCAGGTTTAGTTAGTCTAACTAAAATGATTAGGTTTATTAACTGCAATTAATTAGGTTAACTAATTTAATTAATTAATTTAAACAGAATTAATTAAGTTAACTATTTAGTTAATTAATTGATTATTTAGTATTTAATTATATTTATTATTATCTTTTTTTAAATAGTTCTGGGGCGCTGGGGCCCCCTTGTCATTTGCCCTAGGGGCCAACCGGGGCGGGTGCGGCTTAACGGGCAGCGGGCGCGGGCGTAACGGGCAATGGGCGCCCGTAGCCTGCCCAGGGTGGGGGTTGCCGCAGCGGGGCATGAGGGCCACGGTGGGCGGAGGCTGACAGGGGCAGCGGCAGCGGGCGCGCACACGGTGATGAACGACGGCGGCCCGAGGCAGCAGCAACAACCACGCAGCAGCGGTAGGAGGAGGAGAAGGCCAGGGTGGAGCACGGCGAGGGGAAGGAGGCCGCGGCAGGCAGCGAGGGCGCGAGCGCCTCTAGGTTGGCCGGGTGCGGCTGTCTGCGGGCGAAGTCAGGTGGCGGAGCCGAGCGCGGGGAGAGGGCGCGACCACAGTAGAGAGAGGAGGAAGGAGGAGCTCACAGAGGAGGAGTAGGGCACGGGCAGTGGGCTTGGGGAGGCTCGGGGTGGTCGACGGGGACGACGCCACGGAGCGGGAGGCAGGTCGGTGGGGTAGAACGACGAGGTGGAGGCGGCGGCGGCCCGGCGAGGTGCGACGGCGGCGGGGTCGGGCGAAGTGCGGCGTCGGGCACCGAGGGCGACGGGATCGGGCAGGGTCGGTGTTCGGGCAGCGAGCGGCAGCCACCGGGGGCGAGGAGGTGACGACGCGATCCAGCAACGGCAAGGTGGAGGTGGGACGATGCGGCGACGAGGAGCGCCGGCGGCATCGGCAGGGGTGGGGCACCGAAGTAATGGGGTCGGGGCGCCGCTTTCCCCGATCCAGATCGGGAGGCGAGGGAGAAGGAGGAGTGGGGAGAGTGGGGGGTTCGATGCCCTAGGGTTTCGGGGGTGAGTTGATAAGGGGGAGTTGGGGGGGAGTGCCCGGCTGGGCCTGGTGGGTTGGCCCAGTGGGGCTGATGGCCTGCTGGGCCGGAGCCCGTGGGGGGGGGGGGTCCTTCCTTTTTTTGTATTTATTTGTTTTCTATTTTTATTTCTTTTATTTTATTTATTTTCTTTTCTGTCTTAAATCACTTTAAAATACTTAGGCAATTTCTAAAAATGAGTTTTCTCCATAATAATTACCTAGGCATTTAACTGCACACTCCGAACATTTTTATTTTTAACATTTGAAAACTTTTATTGTTTGCTTGATTTCGAATTTAAATCCGAACCGGTTTCGAACTAACTCGAGATTAGCAACAGTAATTAGGGTGACGTGGTATCATTAGCAGAGATTCACTGTAGCTTAAATATCCGGGCGTCACAATTCTCCTCCACTACAAGAAATCTCGTCTCGAGATTTAAGAGGGGTCTAAGGGGGAAAGGTTTGGTTAAGAAATTCTAACGAATCTTCTTAGTCTTGGTTGCTCCTCTCGAAGTGGTCGATCCATTATATTGATGTCTTCATTTTTCTGCTTCAGGTCATCAAGATGAAGTCGACATCCTTTCTTTGGGGGTTCCATCGTACTTACGAAAGAATAAGGGGGTTATTCCAGGAGAACGAACCTCTACAAGGTTGACTATCTGGTCGATAACATCGGGGAAGGTGGCGGAAAGTAACTCTCGATTGAACTTAAGAAGAAACGGAGAGCAAGTAAGAAGGTACCAAGAGAAGTTTCAAGCGGGCAGGCAATTGTTTGATGCCTGAAACGGGGAGTGAAAAGGTGTTCAGAGCAACGAGAATAAGTATTGCGTCTGATACCAGAATAGGTCACTAGGAAGGCGGCTCGTGAATTACATACGAGGTCACGTGCGAGGAACAACCTTGAGAACAGGGGGTGTACAGGAGAGTCAGGTTTCGATCCTGTGGAACCGTGGGTTATGGGCCCACCATGTGTTTTTTTAAGGAGAAGTGACATCTTGCACGATCATGATAGCAAGGCATGTCAGAGAGTACCATGTCAGTTATGTCGGCAACAACGTTGGTACTTAGGGCGAGGGACGAAGAGAACCGTTTTCCTGCTCGTTGAACGAGGCGGACCAATAGGCAAGTTCTCGTCCATCGGTGGCTACTGGAATGTCATCAACAATAGTAACAGGGTGTCACTGACAGAGTTGTACAACTAGGTGTTTGCATATGTTGGGAATTATTTCTACTTAGATCATATAATTCCCAAGAAAGGTCAAACAAAACCACGGAAAGGAAAATGTGATTTCCATATTAAGCAGAACAATGGAAAGGAAAATGTGTTTAAACACATATTTCAGGGGTATATCCTTCCCAAGGACAAGCAGGGCACGCTATCAATGACAGGATATAATGTAGAAAATTCTTAAGGTAAAGGGAGAGAAATTTCATGACATTACCCATACAGCGGTGTTTGGATAGTTGATCAAGAAACATTTAGCATTACGCTCCCAATGTTTTGGTTGATGAACGGAGTATCACAAACATGCTTTGAGATAGCATTAACATGGTCAATGGGTAAAGATCAGACTTTGGATACACAAAGGATCCATCAGGAACAACTTATAGAACAAGTCTTACAATTTTCCTCATGAAAGAATGGCTAAACTTGCTAAAAAGGATACTATAACAATAGGTCCTCTGGCCAGGTGTGCTAGGCATGACATCACCTTATAGATATATAAGGACCAATGTTATAACTCTTGGAAATATGTTCCAACCATCATACCTGACCGACTTTCAGATCTGGTTGGGGTCAGGATACCTCAAACTCAGGATGCCTGAGAAGAAAAAGGTGTGACACATTTGATGAGACGACATTATATGATTCTTGGGAAATGAGCTATGGAAGCGAGTTCCGAACAAGGGTTCACCATTAAGCCAAGGAGAGGATGAGGAGGTAGCTGATGGACTCAGCGATAATTCAATGAGATATCCAAAAAGATGGATTTCCATAACTATGTGAACAAGGAGATAACATTAGTCAGATCAAATGATATAATGATGTATGCTCTAGCAAAACATACACAATTAAACATTGGTTGAAAGGTGCGCCCAAAATATGGGTTGGGTTGCACGACCAATGTCAGAATGGTGATTCAATAAGCCATAGTCGTAGAATGAAACTATAGACCAATAACTTCAAAGCAAGAGGGTTGCTTGAAGTTTAGAATTTACACATCACAGACCATTTGTCGGTATTCCGGTTAGAAACATCACGGGGACCAAGAAAAGAATGGTTATGTTAATAAGTATCACTGGTATCAAGAATTCTTAAGGGTGGTGAATTTCTCACAACATTGAGGACATAAGAGATGTTAATGTTCCAAGGTAAAGAAGAACAATTACTGGATAGCAAGGAACTCAAGGTATAACACCAAACACGAACAAGCTTGTGTTGGCGGGAAGGCAATAAAGTGGTCGATGATAACGCAGATCATCGAGGGCAAGGATGGTATTTCTCATCATGAACTCATTTGATATCCTGGAAGAGCTCATAAGGTTGATGATGATCACGACACACTTTGTCGAGAGATTTCAAGATGTAATCGATCGGCGATGACATCAAGTCAAATGAATGATGAAGCGAAAGGTTATTGGAACCAAGGGTACGACACAAACTCGAAATCAAGCTTGTTGTCCAAGAAGAAATGATATGATGAGGAAGATCAACGTAAGCTTAGCTCATCGTCAAATAATTGTGCTATGGGAAGAAGGACCGGGTAGCATAGTTAAAATTTAACATGGTAATGATATAGACGATCAGGCTAGGAATGACTTGAAGGATTATTAAACTCATAAGCAACGGAGATTACTTTATTGAATCGGAGTGCGGAATTGATTCACTTATCAATGTCCTTGAGTGTCTAACAACTCAGAACCTAGGGAAAATTGGAATCGGTGAGAAATAATACTTGAAGAACTCATAATAAGTTATGCAGTTCCATGATATTCTTGAGATACTAGAGTTTAATACTCAACGGTAGAGCAAAGTGAAGGTTGGACAGGTTGAATGATCTGCAGAAGACAAGTACTTCAACTTGTCCAAGAAATGGTATTTAAAAGGAGAACATGGCCGGAACCACGATTGCAAAAGGCCGAATCCCAGATATAAGAACTTATACCAAAGAGGGTTTAAGAGGAGCATCCATGATAAGATTAGCATCGTGTCCATGGGCATGAACACAAAGTTCAAGGTCGACTCCCACTTCTTCAATGTATAACCTTCCATTCACCTCTCACTTTCGAAGAAGTTGTAGTTTTGAAATTTTACCTAGCAAAATACCAGAAGAGTATGACTCGTGAAAACTTTCGAGTTCACACATATTAGGAAGGCATAGGTTCAACCCATCAGGGTCTCTTAGGAACATATACCACAAACTTCAGGAGTAAATAACACCAGCTCGAAATTAGAGCATTGTCCAAAAGCAGATGATACAATTTACCAAAGGCATTATATACCCATGGAAAGGCTCTCAAGGTTATTCAATATGAAGGACATTGTCGGATAAAATCCAACAAATGAACCGATGGTCCACAAGGGATCTGATGTGAGCATCGATACTCAACTAGAGGAAGAAGAATGCACGGGCATCATATTATAGAACATCTGAATAATTCGATGCTTAGATAACAAAGGAATTACGATTTCCAAAACAAAGGGTCAGAAGCAGTCGCTCTGATCAAGGATGGATAAGTTGGATAGACCAGAGTCACAATTGACGACCAATAGTTTGGTCAAGAACCAGCTCATGTTCAGAATGATGTCTGAGTCGGGAAGATAAATTCTAGGATCTGACTGAGTTTTGTGAGCATTCGCAATATATTGAATCAACGAACTCGAAATGATAATGACAAAGGATACTATGAATATTGCTAGACATATGGAACACATCCATAATGCAAGCAGACAAGTATTTGCCGAGCAATAGCGGGCAGAGGATTTCTGAAAGATCAGATAGTATTTCAATGTATCTTGTGATTCATATGAACAACGGGGGAAGAACGGATACTCAACAAGTGCGAGGAATTATCCGTAGGGGGTATTCATGGGGCAGGAAATGCAAGGCAGTAGGCCAAAATGGATTTTCGGGATATAGGAAATATTTCAGGGTATCTTGTAATAACAAGAGCAACTCAGGGTGAAGGTATGGACGACAAGGATATAAGGCTATCCATAAGTATACAACGGTGGTAGGGGATTGCAAAAGCAACGGGCACAAAGTCTCGAGAGAACTTTAGAGAGTATCTTCGGAATCTTCTGGTGCAGCAAGCGATCATCTGGAGTGAGGGGCTCTCCAGGAGAAAGTCTTTCAAGAACCTAAAGTTAGTCTTTTTAGCAAAATCATTTAACCCGAATAGAAGAGAGATTAGAATCCCAGAGTATAGACGAGGAATAAAAGATCCTACTACCACCCAATGGCGACGTGTGCCCGTAAGACACACAGCCATGTTAGTAAACGTTTTTGCAACGTCTAGACTCGACTTCGGCCAAGGAGTGTGGAAGGGGGATTCCTATAGGCAGTCAGCTCTGATACCAACTTGTGATGTCCCGATTCAATCATACACTAATCATGCACGCAAATTTGTATGATCAAGATCAGGGACTCACGGGAAGATATCACAACACAACTCTAAAACTTAAATAAGTCATACAAGCATCATAATACAAGCCAGGGGCCTCGAGGGCTCGAATACAAGTGCTCGATCATAGACGAGTCAGCGGAAGCAACAATATCTGAGTACAGACATAAGTTAAACAAGTTTGCCTTAAGAAGGCTAGCACAAACTGGGATACAGATCGAAAGAGGCGCAGGCCTCCTGCCTGGGATCCTCCTAACTACTCATGGTCGTCGTCAGCGGGCTGCACGTAGTAGTAGGCACCTCCGGTGTAGTAGGGGTCATCATCGACAGTGGCGTTTGGCTCCTGGACTCCAGCATCTGGTTGCGACAACCAGAAAGAAAGGAAAGGGGGGAAAAGGGGGGGAGAAAGCAACTGTGAGTACTCATCCAAAGTACTCGCAAGCAAGGAACTACACTGCATATGCATGGGTATATGTGTAAGGAGGCCATATCAGTGGACTGAACTGCAGAATGCCAGAATAAGAGGGGGATAGCTAGTCCTATCAAAGACTACGCTTCTCGCAGCCTTCGTCTTGCAGCATGTAGAAGAGAGTAGATTGAAGTCCTCCAAGTAGCATCTCCAAGTAGCATCTCCAGTAGCATCGCAGAGCATAATCCTACCCGGCGATCCTCCCCTCGTCGCCGTGTGGAAAAGCGATCACCGGGTTGTGTGTGGAACTTGTCTGGGTGTGTTTTATTAAGTATCCAGTTCTAGTTGTCATAAGGTCAAGGTTCAACTCCAAGTCGTCCTGTTACCGAAGATCACGGCTATTCGAATAGATTAACTTCCCTGCAGGGGTGCACCACATAACCCAACACGCTCGATCCCATTTGGCCGGACACACTTTCCTGGGTCATGCCCGGCCTCGTAAGATCAACCCGTCGCAACCCCACCTAGGCACAACAGAGAGGTCAGCCCGCCGGTCTAAATCCTATGTGCGCAGGGGTCTGGGCCCATCGCCCATTGCACACCTGCATGTTGCGAGGGCGGCCGGAAGCAGACCTAGTAACCTCCATTACAAAGGAAGTCACGTTACGCGGTCCAATCCGGCGCGCGCCGCTCCGTCGCTGACGTCAAGAAGGCTTCGGCTGATACCACGACGTCGAGTGCCCATAACTGTTCCCGCGTAGTTGGTTAGTGCGTATAGGCCAGTAGCCAGACTCAGATCAAATACCAAGATCTCGTTAAGCGTGTTAAGTATCCGCGAATGCCGAACAGGGCCAGGCCCACCTGTCTCCTAGGTGGTCTCAACCTGCCCTGTCACTCCGCCACAAAGTAACAGTCGGGGGCCGTCGGGAACCCAGGCCCACCTCTACCGGGATGGAGCCACCTGTCCTTTCAGCCCCCTCATCAGAATCACTTGCGGGTACTCATCAAGCTGACCCGACTTTAGTCACCATCTTTATAGTATGTATGTATGTATAGTATATACCCGTGATCACCTCCCGAGTGATCACGACCCAATAGTATAGCAAGGCAGACTGACAAGAATGTAGGGCCAATGATGATAAACTAGCATCCTATACTAAGTATTTAGGATTGCAGGTAAGGTATCAACAGATGTAGCAACAATGTCAGGCTATGCATCAGAAAGGATTAACGGAAAGCAGTAACATGCTACACTACTCTAATGCAAGCAGAATAGAGGAGAATAGGTGATATCTGGTGATCAAGGGGGGGGGGGCTTGCCTGGTTGCTCTGGCAAGAAGGAGGGGTCATCTTCGATGTAGTCGAACACACGGACATCGGCACCGGTCTTAGAGTCTACCGGAAAGAAGTAACAGAGGGGGAACACAATAAATAAGAAAGCAATCAAATGTAACACAAAGCAAGACGCGGCAATATGCGGTGCTAGGGTGACCTAATGTAGTGGTAGGTGATACCGGCGAAGGGGGGAAACATCTGAGAAAGTGTTCTCGGTGTTTCGCGTTTTTGGACAGATGAACCAGAGGTGAAATGTTGCAGGTTTGCTATGCTAGGGATGTGTGGCGGGCGAATGGACTATGTATCCGGATTCGTCGCGTCGTTCTGAGCAACTTTTATGTACAAAGTATTTTCATCCGAGCTACGGTTTATTTTATATGAATTTTAAAAGATTCAAATTAATTTTAGCATTTATTTAATTAATTTAATACAACATTGTCCAGAACAGTGCATGCTGTCATCATGATGTCAGCATGACGACAGGGGTTTGTCAGCTGTCAACAGCCAGTTGACTTGGTCAAACTGACACGTGGGTCCCGGTTGTCATTGTCTAAGACTAACTAATCAGGTTTAGTTAGTCTAACTAAAATGATTAGGTTTATTAACTACAATTAATTAGGTTAACTAATTTAATTAATTAATTTAAACAGAATTAATTAAGTTAACTATTTAGTTAAATAATTGATTATTTAGTATTTAATTATATTTATTATTATTTTTTAAATCGTTCTGGGGCGCTGGGGCCCCCTTGTCATTTGCCCTAGGGGCCAACCGGGGCAGGTGCGGCTTAACGGGCAGCGGGCGCGGGCGTAACGGGAGACGGGCGCCCGTAGCCTACCTAGGGCGGGGGTTGCCGCAGCGGGGCATGAGGGCCACGGTGGGCGGAGGCGGACAGGGGCAGCGGCAGCGGGCGCGCACACGGTGACGAACGACGGCGGCCCGAGGCAGCAGCAACAACCATGCAGCAGCGGTAGGAGGAGGAGAAGGCCACGGCGGAGCACGGCGAGGGGAAGGAGGCCGCGGCAGGTGAGGGGCGCGCGCGTGCGCGCACGCACGCGCGGCAGGCGGTGAGGGCGCGAGCGCCTCTGGCTTGGCCGGGTGCGGCTGTCCACGGGCGACGTCAGGTGGCGGAGCCGAGCGCGGGGAGAGGGCACGACCACGGTAGAGAGAGGAGGAAGGAGGAGCTCACAAAGGAGTAGGGCATGGGCAGTGGGCTCGGGGAGGCTCGGGGTGGTCGACCGGGACGACGCCACGGAGCGGGAGGCAGGCCGGCGGAGTAGAACGACGAGGTGGAGCGGCGGCGGCCCGGCGAGGTGCGATGGCGGCGGGGTCGGGCGAAGTGCGGCGTCGGGCACCGAGGGCGACGAGATCGGGCAGCGTCGGTGTTCGGGCGGCGAGCGGTAGCCTCCAGGGGCGGGGAGGTGACGAGGCGATCCGGCGACAGCAAGGTGGAGGTGGGACGATGCGGCGACGAGGAGAGCCGGCGGCATCGGCAGGGGTGGGGCGCCGAAGTGATGGGGTCGGGGCGCCGCTTTCCCCGATCCAGATCGGGGGGGGCGAGGGAGATGGAGGAGTGGGGAGAGTGGGGGGTTCGATGCCCTAGGGTTTCGGGGGTGAATGGATAAGGGGGAGTTGGGGGGAGTGCCCGGCTGGGCCTGGTGGGTTGGCCCAGTGGGGCTGATGGCCTGCTGGGCCGGAGCCCGTGGGGGGGGGGGTCCTTCTTTTTTTGTATTTATTTGTTTTCTGTTTTTATTTCTTTTATTGTATTTATTTTATTTTCTGTTTTAAATCACTTTAAAATACTTAGGCAATTTCTAAAAATGGGTTTTCTCCATAATAATTACCTAGGCATTTAACTACACACTCCGAACATTTTTATTTTTAACATTTGAAAACTTTTATTGTTTGCTTGATTTTGAATTTAAATCCGAACCGGTTTCGAACTAACTCGAGATTAGCAACAGTAATTAGGGTGATGTGGAATCATTAGCAGAGGTTCACTGTAGCTTAAATATCCGGGCGTCACAGTACCATCGCTAATGTATTGTCTATTTCTTCACATTGTATTGAGGGCTAAGGATAAAGAGATGAAGTTTATAATACGGTAAGCATAGTATGACATCATTCATATCACAAAACAACTGAGAATAGACAAACAGGTAGCTGTAATGTTGTGTGGGAATGTCCAGCACGGAACTAGATTACGGGTCAAGAACAAAGGAACATCACTCCTCCCTTTTAAACCTTGTAAGGTGCAATGATACGTTAAGACAATTGTGTATAAAATTGAAAAGAATAATAGACATTGGCTGCAAACCATGCAGTTGAAGGCACAAGTCAGAGTAAGTAGTAGTTAAAAGGCATGAGGATTAAGGACTTACAACAGCGGCTTTGACTGGTGTAGTCGTGCCCTTCTTCTTGCTGGTGTGACAGTCCTTGAAGATTTCCACAGCATTTGGTTCAGGTACTTTTTGGTCCTTGCGGGCTTTCCTCTGCATTTGATATAAGTCAATATAGATCTGATAATATGGTACAACGAAAAGAGTGAAACAGCAGCTAATTACAAGAGCCTCGCAGTGTGCAATATAGCTACGAGATCCAGTCGTCTGTTGGAATTTCACTTTTGTACGGTTGGCCTTGTTCTTTGAACAGTTCACCTACAAGAAGATAGATTTCTGTGGCACATGCGTCAATAGGACTTCAACATGTGATCTGGTCACATATATATAATGTACCTGATACTTCGGATCAGACCAGTGTTTAACAAGGCCCCTCCAGTCTTCATCCGATATATTTTCGACTAGAGATGTTTGGGAAAGTTCACTGTTAGTCTTGCCTTCAAAGTGAGTTTTCCTCAAGTTATACCGATACTGTCGCAGAGCAGACTTGAAAACATGGGTGCAAGCTTGTCTGGTTGCATCATCTTGGCTATCCAACTTGAACCTCATCTGTTGAAAATTATGGAAGTCTCATTATCAGCAACCTAGAAAGTATGGGACAGAGCAAGACGATATTACTAGTTTCTATACATAACCATACTTACAGATAAATCGTCGAGGAAGGTGTTGAACTGGGTTTCGCCTTTGTCATTCCTGTACTGAATCCATGTTGGGAGGATACGTACATGACACCTAACGGCAACCGCTACCTCCGATACTAACTTGGCTGACTCTGTAGCATCACGTGGCCTTTTTAAACCTGCCTCAAAACGGATCTCCATTCTTCCTCCTCTAGATTTAGTTAACCTATCGAGCATTATCCCTGATGTTTGTTTCCTCTTGCGCCTAGGTGCTAGTCCAACAACGAACATAGGAAGTGTTAGTGTACATCAAACTATGAGACTACATATAAAGAAGCAAGCAACTGTAACTTGACTCCAGCAACTACCTTCTTGTTGTTGAAGCTAAAAAGGTTCATCTGATATTGCCAACTCGTCTTGTGTCAAGAGTGATTGGGAAGTAGTGGCAGGTGGCAAGGGAGCTTGGGAATGTGCTGCTAGCTCAGTTGACGCACGAGTATGTCGTGCAGCTGGTAGTACTGTGGTAGGTGTTGCAAGAACTAGGGCTGTCTCTGCTTGATTGGTGGCAGCTATTTGTTTCTGTTTGGCTTTTTTTTGCAGCTCATGTAGCATGGGATGCCGTGTTTGTAGAATTTTCCGCTGGACTTTCACCTTCTATTGCACCATCAGTACCAGCAGAATCTACAGGATTCATCCGCTTCTCATTCCCAGCCATTCTGTGTTTCTTCCTCTTTCTCTGTGCCATGTTAAGTCAAGCCGACAAGAAAAACGAATAACAATTTAGTTCTTCAGAACAAATTGATGCGTGATGCAGACGAACTGAACTTTGATGTGAGACAACCACATGATAGGAGGATGTAATATGTATGAAAACATGACGGAAGAGATAACCAGAACTATGATGTGTAAACTAAGAAGAAGACATTTCACCAAATTAGAAGCAATGCAATGGAAGGTAGACACCATATGAAAGATGCTACAAATATCGCTCTGCCAAGTTAATCGTGCCTCAGCATAAATGGCGTTTAAACAAATGTGAAGCAGTACAAGAAATAAATCATATGCAAGATGCAAAGAACATCACACTACCATGTTAGAGGTCTCTCGTCATTAGTGCCATTGCATATTCACAGCATTGCATATTCACAGTTATGATGTGTAAACTAAGGAGAAGGCATTTCAAGAAATTCGAAGCAATGAAAGCTGGACACCATATGAAAGATGCGACGAATATCACTCTACCGAGTTAAAACTGTCTCGTCATAAGTGCCATTTCAACAAATTAGTAGTACAAGCTAGAAAAGAATGTGAGATGTAACCTGTATCACACTCCGAAGTCAAATGTCTCTTATGATAAGTGATTGTTGCAGGTTACACAACAGTAGTAATTCGGTGTAAGAACATGGTGTGATAGACAGATATTGTATGTTCTAGAAACAGGAACACGTGCCTTATTCAAGTATAATGTGTAAAGTAAGCAGATGGAATTCAACAAAATTAGACGTAATACAAGCTAGACATCACACATAACATGCAACCACATATAACAGTGCCAAGTTAGAGGGAGCACCAGTGATGCTGCACTAGGGGAGACGTGCTCATCATAAACATAGCTTTGTTGAGTGTCTATGCATGTGTTGTCTTGGAAATCATCTTGGCGGTGTGGAGGAGTAGAAACTGTAGAGGCCCTCCGTTTGGAAGGAGCACCTTTATCCACTTCCTTGCTAACTTCCTTCCGCTTTATTGATTTTGAATTGTCAAGTAAAACCGACAAGAAAAAGCAATAAAATTCTCTCTTCAGAACTCATTCGTGCATGATACTGACAATCACTACTTTGATGTAAGGCAAACACATGATACCAGGATGGAATATGTACGAAAAACAGGACACCATGGCATGTTCGCAATTGTTTGTGTAAACTAAGCAGAAACCATTCCAGCAAATAAGAAGCAATGCAAGCTAGACACCACATGAAAGATGCAACCAATATGACTCTGCCAAGTTAAAAGCGTCCCATCATAAATGGAATTTCAACAAATTAGAAGCAGCGCATGCTATAAATCATATGAAAGATGCAACTAATATCGCACTGCATATACTAAAGGTGTCTCGTCATATTGATTGATGCGGGATACAAAAAAACAATAGTTTTATGTAAGGACATGCTTAATAGATAGATGTACTATGTACTAAATACATGAAGGCATGTCACGTTAACAGGTATAATGTCACATTTACAGGAGTATAAGCTAAGCAGACTAGCACATGCAGTTTAACCAGATTGGAAGAATTACAATCTAGACACCATATGCAACATGCAACCACATATCACGCTGCCAAGTTAGAGCAAGCACCTGCGATGCTAGTGTAGGGAAAATGCTGTAATCAACTACAGAGCTACGTTCACTATCTTCATCTAGCATTTCTCTTTCTTGAGAATCATGTCGGGAGGTTGACGCTGCATTCTTTAAATGAGTAGTCCCCTTGCGTGTCTGCCTTGTCATAAGTGATTGAGGAGGGATACACAAGAACATTAGTTTGATGTAAGAACATGGTTAATACACAGATGTACTAGTATGTACCAAAAACAGAAAGGCATGTCATATTCAAAGGTATAATGTGTAAGCTAAGCAGATGCAATTTAACCAAATTGGAAGCAATACAAGCTAGACATCCGGCTGGAGTGGTGAACATGATCATCTAGGACCTGAGAGCCTGGTGGTAGTCGGGCTGCTTCGCCACCATCGCGGCTTTTTAGTTGTCTTCCAGGTGATGCATGTCTTTGCTAGGCTTGTCACTGGCTCGGCCAGTGCCCTGACTAGCTATTGGTCTTCTGGTGCTCACGGGATGGTGGTTCATGTAAAAAATATCTTTCCTTATCTTAATAAAGACTGACTTCGGCCTTTCGAATACAAGCTAGACACCATATGGACCATGCAACCACATATGACACCACGAAGTTAAAGCAAGCACCTGGGATGGTGGTTCATTGCGAGCAAGGTCATCAACTCCAGAGCAACGTTTACCGTCTCCATCTGCTGACACTGCACCCTTTATAGCGCAGTAACGTGTCTTGCCTACCAGCATACGAAGCTGGAGCAACTTCTCTCTTTTCTTTGTTGCTTCTCTTTTGGCAGGAGAGTCTGGAATACCCTTGCATAAAAACACAATAGTGAGAGTATGGGTGAAGTGTGTGCAGAACTAGTGCACTATAAAAGTAGCAGATAGCAGGTGGCTGAAAAATAAATGACAGGAGACATATGATAGCTCTACAACATTGCATGGCAAACAAAATTAGATTTTACTCCATATGATTTTGTAATATATGAGCACCGGAAATGCAGGTACTCCTCCAGCACACCACCACATGTGGTCATATCTAAGATAACAGTTGACTGAAAATAAATAGGTCAGTCGATTTTTTTAATGAACTGTCCGATCTATAAGGAACGGGTAGATGGCCTTCGTCTACCTCCCGCCAGGCACTGTTGACGATCTTTCTCGAACTGCCAGCGACCACCGGCCTAGACCCGTGTCTCCGCCGCCCCGCCCTCCCATCGACCTCACACCACCGCCATGCTTGGCAGCGCCCCCAAGCCATCCCTTTAATCCCGTCCAACCTCCATATCGGGCGCTAGTAGCTCTAGGCCGCAGACGCCCCTAAGATAAACACCAAGGCGCTGCTTCCCTGGTGTAATAGTCGTACTAGCGCCTGTTATTCCGGGGAATGCTTCTGTTAGTTGGGAATCAACTGGCTAGAAATTGAAATTCAGGGGGTGACTGACCTCTAGCTAAGGTGAAATAGTATATGAGGAGAAACCTTGTGCATCGCGAGTTACTAGGAACATCTAGTATCAAGAAGAAGCGGTCAGCTAGTGTATTCTATGGGATGAATACCGTGCAAGTAGAGTCGTAAGATTTGCACGAATAAGGGAAGAGGAGTACCTTCTTCGGTTGCCGGTGTGGTCACCTCCACATGTCGCATCGATCTTCTTGTTTTTACCGGGGGAAAGCGATGTTCTGGAGGGTGCAGGCTTGGACGTACCCATGGCCAAATTGTTGACTGTGTTGCCATGGCTGTATGTCGGCGGAGGGGAAGCAGATCCGAGGCGGCGAAGGACGGCATAGCAGGAACAACTCCGGTGCGGTGGAGGGTGGCAAAGTTGGAGCGGCAGCGGTGAGGCGCAGGACGGCGTGGTTGAACTGGCTCGGGTACGAATAGCTCGGCCTCGGCTTCAACTACTAGTCGTGGAGGGTGAGGGACTCCTGGACTAGGGGTTGTCCGGATAGCCGAACTATTATCATCGGCCAGACTCCAAGACTACGAAGATACAAGATTGAAGACTTCGTCCCGTGTACGGATGGGACTTTCCTTGGCATGGAAGGAAAGCTTGGCGATATGGATATGTAGATCTCCTACCATTGTAACCGACTCTGTGTAACCCTAGCCCTCTCCGGTGTCTATATAAACCGGATGGCTTTAGTCCGTAGGACGAACAACAATCATACCATACGCTAGCTTCTAGGGTTTAGCCTCCTTGATCTCGTGGTAGATCTACTCTTGTAACACACATCATCAATATTAATCAAGCAGGACGTAGGGTTTTACCTCCATCAAGAGGGCCCGAACCTGGGTAAAACATCGTGTCCCTTATCTCCTGTTACCATCCGCCTAGACGCACAATTCGGGACCCCCTACCCGAGATCCGCCGGTTTTGACACCGACATTGGTGCTTTCATTGAGAGTTCCTCTGTGTCGTCACCGATAGGCTCGATGGCCTCTTCGATCATCAACAACGACGCAGTCTAGGGTGAGGCCTTCCTCCCCAGACAGATCTTCGTATTCGGCAGCTTTGCACTATGGGCCAATTCACTTGGCCATCTGGAGTAGACCAAAAGCTACACCCCTGGCCGTCAGGTCAGATTTGGAAGTTTGAACTTCACCGCTGACATCCGTGGGGACTTGATCTTCGATGGGTTCGGGCCACAGCCAAGCGCGCCGCACTGTTATGATGGGCATGATTTAGCTCTGCAGCCGGACAGTACCCTGGAGGCCGCACTCGAGTCTGCTCCGATCTTCAATTCGGAGCCAGCTACGTAGATCGAGGACGGATGGCTAGACACCGCCTCGGGGGCTGCAACCTCTACGGCGATAGAGCCGAACACTGACCTTGTCCCTCACGAAGCTCGTGACTCCGAGGTGCCGGACTCCTTGCCGGACTCCAAACCTCCCGCGCCCCCTCCAACCGAATCCGATTGAGCGCCAGTCATGGAGTTCACCGCAGCGGACATCTTTCAACGCTCACCTTTTGGCGACATCTTGAGCTCGCTAAAGTATCTCTCGTTATCAGGAGAACCCTGGCCGGACTGCGGTCAGGACGGTTGGGATGCGGACAACGAAGAAATTCAAATCCCACCCACCACCCACTTAGTAGCCACTGTTGACGATCTAACCGACATGCTAGACTACGACTCCGAAGACATCGACGGTATGGACGACGATGCCGGAGACGACCAAGAACCAGCGCCTACCGGGCACTGGAAAGCCACCTCACCATATGACATATACATGGTGGATATCCCAAAGGATGGGAATGGCGAAGCAACAGCGGAGGATGACCCCTCCAAGAAACAGCCCAAGCGCCGGCGTCAGCGGCGCCGCTCTAAATCCCGCCACAACAAGAATGAAGATTCTGGCACCAGAGATAATAACACACCGGATAGTGCCCACTCCAGCAAGATTCAATGCAAGAGGACGGAGACGCCAGCCCTCATGAGAGAGCGGCAGAAGAAGAGGTAGAGGATTATATGCCTCCCTCCAGAGACGAGGCAAGCCTCGACGATGACGAATTCGTCGTACCTGAGGATCCCATCAAACAAGAGCGTTTTAAACGCAGGCTTATGGCCACGACAAACAGCCTCAAGAAAAAGCAGCAACAGCTTAGAGCTGATCAAGATCTGCTAGCCGAAAGATGGACTGAAGTCCTCGCGGCCGAAGAGCATGAGCTCGAACGCCCCTCCAAAAGTTACCCTAAACGCAAGCTGCTCCCCCGATTAGAGGAGGAGGCGTATGAACCTGCATCACCAGCAGACAATACGGCTGACCGACCACCCCGCGGTCGCGACAGAGAGGCCCCTAGGCCCTTCACTAGAATCGTACGCCGGCATCGCTCGAAGAGCACAAAGCCACAGGGGAACGCTCCGGACTTGTGAGATATATTGGAGGATAAGGCAAGACAATCAAGATCGATCTATGGATTGCGTGGGCGCCCCATGATACGTGACGACAACCGTCGCGCCGGACACAGTAAGTCCGGCCGGGCCAAACAAAATAGACAAAGCTCTTTCGAGCTCCATCGTGATATCGCCCAGTACAGAGGCACCGCACACCCACTATGCTTCATGGACGAAGTAATGGATCATCAAATCCCCAAAGGGTTTAAACCCGTGAATATTGAATCCTACGATGGCACAACAGACCCTGCGGTTTGGATCGAAGACTATCTCCTTCATATCCACATGGCCCACGGTGATGATCTTCATGCCATCAAATATCTCCCACTCAAACTTAAAGGACCAGCCCGGCATTGGCTTAACAGCTTGCCAGCAGAGTCAATCGGGAGTTGGGAAGACCTGGAAGCCGCATTCCTCGATAACTTCCAAGGCACGTATGTGCGACCACCAGACGCCGATGACCTAAGCCACATAATTCAGCAGCCAGACGAATCGGCCAGACAATTTTGGACACGGTTCTTAACCAAGAAGAACCAAATCGTCGAGTGTCCGGATGCAGAGGCCCTAGCGGCCTTCAAGCACAACATCCGTGACGAGTGGCTTGCCCGGCACCTAGGACAGGAAAAGCCAAAATCCATGGTAGCCATCACATCACTCATGACCCGCTTCTGCGCGGGTGTGGACAGCTGGCTAGCACGCAGCAATAACCTCAGCAAAAATTCTGGCAGTCTGGATTTCAAGGACCGTAATGGCAGGTCGCGTAGCAACAAAAACAAACGCCGCATTAACGGCGATAACAACGAAGATACGGCAGTCAATGCCGGATTCAGAGGCTCTAAACCCGGTCAGCGGAAAAACCCATTCAAAAGAACTACTCCGGGTCGGTCCAATTTGGACCGAATACTAGACTGCTCATGCCAGATACACGGCATCCCCGAAAAGCCAGCCAACCACACCAACAGGGACTATTGGGTATTCAAACAGGCAGGCAAGTTAATTGCCGAAAACAATGACAAGGGGTTGCACAGCGATGACGAGGAAGAGACCCGACCGCCGAACAATAGGGGACAGAAGGGTTTCCCCCCACAGGTGCGGACGGTGAACATGATATACACAACGCACATACCCAAAAGGGAGCGGAAGCGTGCACTCAGGGATGTATACGCGATGGAGCCAGTTGCCCCGAAGTTCAATCCATGGTCCTCCTGCCCGATCACTTTTGACCGAAGGGACCACCCCACCAGCATCTGCCATGGTGGATTCGCCGCATTGGTTCTAGACCCAATCGTCGATGGATTTCACCTCACCAGAGTCCTGATGGACGGCGGCAGCAGCCTGAACCTGCTTTATCAGGACACAGTGCGCAAAATGGGCATAGACCCCTCAAGGATTAAACCTACCAAGACGACCTTTAAAGGCGTCATACCAGGTGTAGAAGCCAATTGTACAGGCTCAGTTACACTGGAAGTGGTCTTCGGATCCCCGGATAACTTCCGAAGCGAGGAGTTAATCTTCGACATAGTTCCGTTCCGCAGCGGCTATCATGCTCTGCTCGGACGTACCGCGTTCGCAAAGTTCAACGCGGTGCCGCACTACGCATACCTCAAGCTCAAGATGCCAGGCCCTCGAGGAGTCATCACGGTCAACGGAAACACTGAACGCTCTCTCCGAACGGAGGAACATACAGCGGCTCTCGCGGCAGAAGTACAGTGCAGCCTCTTAAGGCAATTCTCGAGTCCGGCCGTTAAGCGACCGGACACGGCTAAACGCGCCCGGAGTAACATACAACAAGACCACCTGGCACGTTCCGAGCACGCGTAGCAGTGCGGCCCCAACCCCAGCCCCTGCAAAACGTCAAGACAGGTCCTTCGCGTACACCATTACGCTCTGAAGATACCATGGGCATGGGGAGAGGGGCACGACCACGATAGGCCCAGAATACGGCTTAACCACACCAGGGGCTCTCAAGTGTGTCGTTCTTTTTTTCTTTTCTTTTTATTTTTACCCACAGGACTCCGTTCGTCAGAGGCCCTGTCCGGCAGTAGACCTGCCGAACTCACGATGCAACAGCCAGGGAAGGAGAAAGGCTACAACGAATATCCAGGTGGTCTCCATTACGAGCATTAAATCTGTTTTATGCACCATTCCGCAGCCTACCCCTGGAGGGGGACATGTTTAACAGTCCCATCCCTTGCTTATCGCACCATTTGTATCGTTCTGCACTTACAGCAGTTTTTCTTGAATAAGTAATGCAGCACCTTTTTGCTTCCAATTGCATTTCTCTCTTATACATATGTTCATTTGTGACATGTCGCATCCGTACGTTTTGGTACGGCTAAATACACCAGGGGCTTATGTTTCCCGCATCATGGTGTGATAAGTCCGAACACTTTCACAAGTGCGGCACCCCGAACTTATAGCATTATATGCATCGGCTCCGAATCATGTCTTGGGTCAATAGTTGGGTTTGCCCGGCTCCCATGTTTTGGTACCTTACGTTCCGTTGTATCGGCTAAGGTAGCACTGGGAGAACCACTGCGATTGCGCCCCGGTTGAGCTGGGCGAGCGCCTCAGTGGAGAAAGCTAAAACTGACCGTCATGATGAGGCGAGAGCTGGTCGCTGTTCGAGAGGTTTTTTGCGAGTCCTTAAAGACTTATGCCGCTTAGAGCGAGGAGCCGACTTTGTCCGGCCCAGGCGTGGATAGCGCCCCAAATTCGGCCTTCCGAAGACTAGGGGCTTCGCCGAAATTTAAAATTATAGAATTCTATGGCTAAGTGAGAGTGTTCAAGCATTATAAGTCCGGTTGCCTTGTTCGTTGTGTTGAGCGCCTCCCTAGATGGACCCAAATATGGGAACAAGAGTGCTCAAATTTATCCCGAACACCCCAGCACTCGTGGCATGGGGGCTGAAGCCGACGACTTGCCATCTCTCAGATTTGATAAACAGCCGCACAGAAGGTAATATTTTAAATTAAAATGCGTTGCTTAGCGCAAATGAACTAAGTTTTCAGCGCACAGGATAACAAAATGCGAGTCTACTCAAATATTACATCTTTGGAGCACTCACCCGCAATAGTGCGGGCGCCCTTCAGCACACTCTTATAATACATCTCGGGCGTGCGATGCTCCTTGCCCTGCGGTGGCGGGTCCGTCACGAGCTTCTGGGCATCCATCTTGCCCCAGTGCACCTTTGCGCGGGCAAGGGCCCGACGGGCACCTTCAATACAGGCGGAGTGCTTGATGACTTCAACCCACGGGCACGCATCCACCAGCCGCCGCACCAGGCCGAAGTAGCTCCCAGGCATGGCCTCCTTAGGCCACAGCCGAACTATGAGGCCCTTCATGGCCTGTTCGGCCGCCTTGTGGAGCTCGACCAGCTGCTTCAGCTGGTCGCTAAGGGGCACCGGATGTCCGGCCTCAGCATACTGAGACCAGAAGACCTTCTCCGTCGAGCTCCCCTCCTCGGCCCGGTAGAACGCGGCAGCATCGGACACGCTGCGAGGAAGATCTGCGAACGCTCCTGGAGAGCTCCGAATTCGGGTAAGCAACAGGTAATTAACACTCACATGCTTACTTTGCATGAAAAATGCCTTACCCGCTGCTATTTTCTTCAACGCCTCGATTTCCTGGAGGGCCTTGTAGGCTTCGGCCTTAGCGGCTTTGGCACTCTCAAGAGCCGTTGCAAGCTCAGACTCTCGAGTCTTCGAGTCACGCTCCAGGCTCTCATGTTTTTTCACGAGATCCTGGAGCTCTTGCTGTACCTCCGCCACCCGCGCCTCCTGCTTCTCTCGCTCGGTGCGCTCCGCGGCCGCATTGCGTTCGGCCGCGGCCACCGCCTCTTTCAGGGTCGCCACCTCGTTAGTGGCCCCTGCAATACCCACGTTATCCTTGTCATTCTTTTTGCAACCAAAATCCTTTTCTGTAAGGTACAATTTTAATAAGGTGTTACTCACCTTCCTTGTCCTCGAGCTGCTTCTTGGCACGGCCGAGCTCGTTCTCGGACCGCTCGAGGCTTTCCTTCAAAGTATTGACCTCCGCAGTCAGTGCGGCAGAGGTCAGCAGCGCAGCCTGCAATCCCATATTGACATATTTTTTATGACTCCTGCGTATATCTTCTTAGATCCTCAGTCCGGCTTTTCTTTCCGAACACCGAACCGAGCATCAGGGGCTACTGTCTATGCGGTACTATTTTACATATATCAAAATTCTTACCTCAAAGCCTGTTAGAAGGCTGCTGCAGGCTTCGGTCAGCCCGCTCTTGGCGAGCTGCACCTTCTGAATCACCGCACTCATAACAGTGCGGTGTTCCTCTTCGATGGAGGCGCCATTGAGCGCCTCCAGCAAGCTATCCGGCGCCTCCGGTTGGACGGAGGCTGCCGGTGTCACGGTCTTGCCCTTCTTACGAAGGGGCCGCCCGCCGGACTCCGGAGCCACTATGGGATCCGGAGCCGAGTCCGGTGCAAAGTCCGGGAGGTTGTCCTGCGACACCTCCGGGGCCTCCTCCTCCTGGCGGGTCCCTTCCCGGGATCCCACCTCGGCATCGTCCGTGTCACGGGGGGTGGAGGCGGTCGGAAGAGAATCCATATCCGACGCACCTAAGGACCCGCTCGACGAAGCGGGAAGATCGTCCTTGGGCGGACTGCAGGGTTGTATGCGGCATTAGAAAGACATTGTGTGGCAAAAAAGAAAAACCATGAAGTTATTCGGGAGTCCGGATACTCACGATCTCGCCAGGGGCTTGGCCCTTGGAGGCCAGTCCTCGTCGTCGTCACTGGCGTTGGCAGAGCAGTCCGGGGGAAGAGTTTTTCCCTTCTTGGACCCTTCGGCCTCCCTCGTTGGGGAGGCCTTCCTTTTCTTCTCTCCCCCCACTGGGGGAGAGGCTTTCTTCTTCTCCTCCTCACCTTGGTGAGAGGAGTCGGCCTCGGAGTCGTCATCCGATAGCACCTGAAAACGGGAACTCTTCCGAGTCCCCGTGGCCTTCTTCTTGGCCTTCTTCTCCGGCACCACGTGGGGTGCCGGAGCCAGCAGCCCCGTTAGGCGGGCGTCCGCTGGGTCCTCTGGCAATGGGGCCGGACAGATAGTCCGCTCGGCCTTCGCCAGCCAGTCCTGTCAAAGGAAAGGGAGTTTAGATCCCGCATAGAGTCAAACTATGGAAAACAAGCGTCCCGTAAAGGACAAAATCGCTTACCTCGTCAGCCGGACGCTGCGAGCTGAATCCGCGATCTTCGGTAGCGGATGCGGGAGCCTCGGCGCCCTTGAACAGCACCTTCCAGACATCTTCGTACGTAGTGTCGAAGAGCCCGCTCAAAGTCTGGTGCTGCGCCGGATCGAACTCCCACATGTTGAAGCCCCGTCGTTGGCACGGGAGGATCCGGCGGATGAGCATGACCTGGACCACGTTGACAAGCTTGAGCTTCTTGTCCACCAGCTTTTGGACGCAGGCTTGGAGTCCGGTCAGCTCCTCCGAATCACCCCAAGTCCGGCCGCTCTCTTTCCAGGAGGTGAGCCGTGTGGGGATGCCAGATCTGAATTCGGGGGCCGCTGCCCATTCAGGGTCACGCGGCTCGGTGATGTAGAACCACCCCGATTGCCACCCCTTGATGGTTTCCACGAAAGTGCCCTCAAGCCAAGTAACGTTGGACATCCTGCCCACCATGGCGCCTCCGCACTCCGCTTGGCTGCCCTTCACAACCTTCGGCTTGACACTGAAGGTCTTGAGCCACAAGCCGAAGTGGGGCTGGCAGAGGAAGGCCTCACACACGACGATAAACGCCGAGATGTTGAGGATGAAATTCGGGGCCAGATCATGGAAATCCAGGCCGTAGTAGAACATGAGCCCCCGGACAAAGGGATGGAGTGGGAAGCCCAGTCCGCGGAGGAAATGGGTAAGAAATACTACCCTCTCATGGGGCCTGGGGGTGGGGATGAGCTCTCCCTCGTCGGGGAGCCGATGCGCGATGTTGCTGGACAAATATCCGGCGCTGCGCAGCTTATGGATGTTCCCCTCCGTAACTGAGGAGGCCATCCAGTTGCCTCCCGCTCCGGATATAGTTGGAGAAGGTTGAGGTGAGATGTGCGGACTTGGGCGCTGGAGCTCGAGTTCGCAGAGATGGATAAGCCAAGGAGGAAGAAGGCGCAGGTAAAAGGGTTGGATCTTTATCCCCTTATATGGGCGGACAAAAACATGCGTCCCCACCGGCCTGATAAAACTCGATTATCCCCCAAGCGCTGCAATCAATGGCGCGGTTGGGTTACCCACGTCCGTATTAATGGGAATCCCGGAATAAGGGGAACACGATCTCTGCTTCGACAAGACGTGCCAAGGAAACCGCTTCGCTAAACGCGCTGAGGTGGTACAATAAAAACAATTCGAGTAAAGGCTTGGTAGTGGTGTGACGACACGCCACGAAATACGTCAGCAGATTGAACTTGTGTAAATATTATTCTCTCTACGGTGGTATGTGGAATTATTTTGCAGAGCCGGACACTATCCTGGTGTTCACAATCTTCTATAAATTATTCGGAGGAGGAACCCGCCTTGCAATGCCGAAGACAATATGCGCGCCGGACTCGTCGTCATTGAAGCCTGGTTCAGGGGCTACTGAGGGAGTCCTGGACTAGGGGGTGTCCGGATAGCCGAACTATCATCATCGGCCGGACTCCAAGACTATGAAGATACAAGATTGAAGACTTCGTCCCGTGTCCGGATGGGACTTTCCTTGGCGTGGAAGGCAAGCTTGGCGATACGGATATGTAGATCTCCTACCATTGTAACCGACTCTGTGTAACCCTAGCCCTCTCCGGTGTCTATATAAACCGGATGGCTTTAGTCCGTAGGACGAACAACAATCATACCAAAGGCTAGCTTCTAGGGTTTAGCCTCCTTGATCTCGTGGTAGATCTACTCTTGTAACACACATCATCAATATTAATCAAGCAGGACGTAGGGTTTTACCTCCATCAAGAGGGCCCGAACCTGGGTAAAACATCGTGTCCCTTGTCTCCTGTTACCATCCGCCTAGACGCACAGTTCGGGACCCCCTACCCGAGATCCACCGGTTTTGACACCGACAGAGGAGGTTGTGGTTAAGGTTGTGGTGGACGACGACGTCGGGGTATCGGCTCCGGCGTGATGGAGGAGGGCGGTGGCTGATGGGTGGGATGGGGTGGCGGACAGAGGACGCCGGGGTTTCGCACCTGGTGGAGAGATAGTTTTGGCGCCCACGGAGTACGAATGGGGAATCAGACGAGTTGGGGGAACAATATTTCGGTCTGTGACGCGCTTGTTTTTTGCTTTTTTGAACAGAAGATGGGACGCGCTTGTTTGAAATTTGGGGAAACTACAAACTTTGCCCCCTCTTAAATTTCGGACCTACTGCGTGTCGGGGGTAGGATGGTAATCCCAGGTGTCCCAAATAGTGGGCGGGAGCAATTTCGGCTGTGCGCATGTGTGCTTAGGCGTCCATTGTGTATGAATGTTTTTCGGAGGCCGTTGCGTGGCGTCTAGATGAAGCTACAAACCTACCCCGGTTTAGACCTTTGGACGTCGGGCCGGTAGGTTTCACAGGTCGGAGTTATTAGAAAATTAATTTCCTTCTACTACCAAACATTGGTCTCACGCGGTTTCGGGCGAGTAGAGGCTCTTTTGGCACTTTGTTCGAAATTTTGAAACACAAGCATTCACATTTAGAGTACTCTTGAACTATGAGGATTGACCTAAATAGACAACATTATATTTGACCTTGTATGTTTAAAACCTCATTAAATTATCCGCTTCCTTTTGAAATTTTGACACTTGAAAATCCTATAACTACGATTATTTTGGAATGGAGGAGCTAAATTTGAATCTATTTTGTACACGACTACATATGCTATTATGTACAAAATCAGAGCAAAGATTGGTACCCCCATAGTTTAGGTATGGTTTACAAATGCCATGATATCAAATTCAAATAATTGAATGGACTTCATGTTGAATTCGATTTTTTTAAACCACCTTAGGTTGAATTCAAATGTATGCTAGTTCATAGGTTGCTATTTATAAATGTCCATTGTGTAACTTTCGTATGTATAATGTGCTTTACACACAAAACATGAACTATACTCACGTTTATATTCGATTTCTAAAGCGATGCATTGTCTGGAGTTCAAAATACTAACTATGTGGATCAATTGTGTCGAATAATAACATAGACATGCTCAAATTCGATAGAATATAGATGTCTGATGCATCAATGAGAGCTCCTTACGCGAATTGCAAATATCATGATCCCATCCTAATGTTTGGATAAAGTTTATATCTTTAATCAATGTGTAGAGCAGTCTTTTACGTGTAGTTTCACTCTCCATCGGTGGTCTCTCACACATGCTCACACACTCTCTTCCGAGGTGTCTTTCTCGCACACATGCACTAGATATAACCCTCCCTCCCTCTGGGAACCATTTACAACTATTTTCACTAACCTTTATCACAAGCACTCTTCCTCTCGCAAACATACACACGCACAATCCTCATCGACCCTTTCTATATACATGGACCTGCCTACGTGTCTCATGTACGCACCTTATCTTTATGCCTGTCTCTCATGCATTATCTCACACCTCTCTTCCTAATCGACAAGTATGATTCTAGCAGAGAATTCTGTAGGATGCCCCTTAAAGTTAGGTTGGATGAATAGTAATATCAGAGATGAATGGGTTACCTTAGTCCGAGAACCTAGGGTTACAAATCCTAGCCGGCTTTGTCAGTGGACACAGAGTCCTTCACAATTCTGCTATCTTTGTCTTGTACGACTAGTCATCCATGGGTCTTCCTAAATGTGTCATGGGCCGAACAATGTGGCGCAGGACGGAACCGAACGAAGGGACTACCTCGACCCATAGGACCTCACGCGGTGACACACCCTCTGCCCCCGCGTCTCATTATATTCTCACACCCACACATACCAACACAAACACCAGACACACAGAAAATTTCTCCTGGTGCCTCTATTGCCTCCCCCCTTGCATATACACACTCAAGGGAATGGAATCTCTTGTCGTGATGTCATATTCGTCTCTCTCTCTCTGGACCACTCTCATTTCTCGTGCTATCTCCCCCCCCCCGTCTGCCCCTCTATCCATGCCTCTCTCGAATACGTAATACACACGCATACCTCTCTAGGCCGCGCCAAATGCATCAACTACACATTCACACATGCTACAACACGTACCCCATTGATCTAAAAAGCCCTCTCTTCACGTTTATTTCCCATACAACATTCCTTTTGAATAAAGTGTGGCCAAAAAATTATTTTAGAGTTTCTACATATATACAACATTACGAAGTTATATGGAGGAGTATGAATGCTAATTTGCATTGCATGGTGCCCACAATGATATTTATTCCGCACCATGAATTTGTATATTTTTGTACTATATACAAAGTTAGTCATAATAAAGATAAACGAAGAGCATCTCTCTCTCCATCGCATACCCCCCCCCCTGTACGCCCCTTTCACGTATGCACACAAAACTATCTCCAGGTCCTCTAAAAGTAAGCCCCCAGATAATTCACGCGTGTTTCATCTTTCTCTCACGATATATGCAATGACGATCATTGTATTTGAAGCAAAAGCACGATACATAAATTGGACATCATAATCCACTCAATACGGTCATCGTTTACGTTTAGTGGTTATTATACAGTCACGGGCTCACCATACAACTTTGTATCTGCTCATGACATGACTAGTTGACCAGTTAAATGCTCCACATGGCACCTCTAGTGTTGCATCACTTTATCTCACTAACATCATGCCCACCTGTCGACTTGCATCTACTCTACATCTACACTATTATAAAATAATACATAAAATACACTCTTATAAAAAACAAAGTTGGTGATGATGGTGTGCCTGCCATCCTGCAATATAGGTCGTCCGATTTATATCCGACGGATAGGAAAGAAACTATGGCAATTTTGCAAAAAGGTACCCACACACCTCTCCACATTTGCAAATAAGGCCTTCCCTCGTTCATCCATTTCTCTCACAAGATAAACAAGTCATACAAATGCATCTTGATGTTACGTGCAATGCACTGGCATCTTGCTAGTAAAAATGAAAACAAATGACAAAAAAATATTTTGACGGTGGTTCGAAGTCATGACCGCGGGCACAGCGGACAAGCTGGCATTGTATTGGTATGCTAAGCCGTCTGTTTTAACACACATGAGCTGGTGTGGTGATTATACACACATGCACGCATGCACACGAACTCCATCCACGCAACACTCACACAAACACATGCACCCACGCACGCACGCAACACTCACACGTACACACGCAGCCACGCACGCACGCAGCACTCACACGCACACACGCACGCATGCATGCACACACCAGTACACCACACGACCAACACACACTGTCACGCTCAAGTGCTCAACCTACACGTGCATGCGCACACATCAGGCCCTGACAGACACATGCACAACCAGGTGATTCCCACACACGGGTTGGAGCCTTGTCGCACCTGCGTAAATTTGTGTTTATCTCACCTTTTCCCTATGCGAACTGACAAGTGGGACCCACAAGGAACATGGTCAATTTAACTCGTCAACATGGTGCCATGCAGACTATTTTGCCGGTCAACAAAGTGCAATCCGATGCTGAACTGTGAGCAAGTGACCGGATAATCACCGCAGAACGTATGTAGTGACCGTAATCAGCTTATTCTGAAGTTTGGTGACCGTATTACGCTTTTCTCTCTGTAGGCCCTCCAAAACTACATATCTACACGTTCTCGCATGTTACATCTAACAACTATGCAATACAGCACTACTACTACACTCTAACACAATACATCATATGTGTTTTCAGTTTTACTAGATATCATATTGTTACTTATAATTATTCAGTTTGCATACATTAAAATTGCCTTTGAAATGTATGGCCGATATCATCTACTGCGCGGGAAAAATCCCGGCCTTTCCTGTTTAATCGGGTTTGTATCGATGGATCGTGCGAAACAGCAAAACTATAGTACTATACAGTACAAGTGACAGTTCACTGGGCCTTCGTGTCGTCTACTCCTCCGTCGTAAGAGTGGAGCGCTCGCTTTCATAAATCTTCTAGTCCCTTTCTCCGACATGTGGGACATCAAGCTACCGGGTCCACATGCCATACCGGAATACAGTGCAGAGCAGCCAGGGTGAAGCACCCAGTCATGGCGCCGGTGTAATAATGAGCAATGAGGCGTCAAATCACAAAGCTGCACCTTTCCCGCAGTTAAGTTGGAGGGACAGAGTAATAATGCTAAAAAAATAAGTTGGAGGGACGAAGCAACCATCATTTCACCCGTTGTTGAATCCGCTTCTCCCTCATCTTCTTCAACTTAACCATGTGTTGCTTCTGCCATTGTTCTGCCTCATGTGGGACGCGGATCAGCTTGGTAAAGCACTAACATGTGGGACCGCATGTTAGCAAACCGCCAGGACAACATCCTCCAAAAATAAGAAACCTCCCCCACCATCCGCGCGGCAAAATCACCTCGTTTTTACTAATCTTTGATTCTATAATTTTTTAGATCTATATAATTGAGATTTGTATAGATAGCACACAGGAGCAAAACCAAGTGGTACGGTTAAGGGCATCCACAATGTGTAGCCAAATGTGAAAATAGCTTTTGGCATCGTGGGAACCATTGTGGACGGTGTTGCCAAAGCCAAAAAGATGGAACCGAAGCTCCCTGAGTGATTGATTGAAGGAATAGAGAAATGCAACGTCTCTTCTCTTTCTCCCATGCTTGGACGCATGTAGTACAGTATAGAACACAGAGTCTACTCCCCTGTGACTTCTATCACAAATCACAAAGCAATGAGGCGTCAAATCACAAAGCACGGACGAAGCAACCATCATTTCACTCTTCGCTGACTCCGCTTCTCCATCGTCTTCTTCTAGAAACCATCTCACAGCACTAGTACTCCTAGTAGTAGTACTAGTAAAGGACATCCTGGATGCAAATAAGGCGGTTGTCTCGGCTTGCAGGCGGCACTTGCGAACGACTTACCGTGGTCTCCCTGAATGGTGTTCTACGTCGAACGCACTTCGCCAAACCATAAAAAAAAATCGTCGACGTCTCTGCAATGGGCAAGGAATTCAAATATAGTTACTACCTCCATTTTTTTGTACATAAGGCCATATATCAAAATTACAATTTGCAAAGGGCCACTAACACTAATCGAGGCAAAATTGATGGGGTTAGCAACCAAGGACATTAATATCCCATGCATGCATGCGGAAGTGAGAAGGTTCATTTGCAAGGCGCTGCATTAATCATGCGATGAGGAGTGAGATGGTTAGCTCTTTGGTCTTTCGAGAAAAAATACGCACTAATTGACACGTGAAACGAGGATTTGTATTGAAGGAAAACCCCGCCTTTGTTTTTAACACTAGTACTCCTAGTACGTACGTACTTATCCTGTTTGGGTCTTGGCCTTGCATTGCCAAACTTCGCCGCACATTTTTTCCAAGCTTGCTTAAAGTTTTCGAAATGAGAAGGAGGTACACTTGCACACGGCTGTCGCAGTCACACCGCACCCCCACACGGTCGCTCCTGCATGCCGCGGTCGCATCGCACCCTTACATAGTCGCTCCTGCACGCAGCAAACCCAACCAAGGGAACGCACCCTCACTGACGCGTGCTGTCGCATGTGAACAAACCAAACTCAGCCATCCTATCGCTGACACATAATTTTCGTTCATAGAGTATGTTTATCCAACTGGAGTATCCGTACGGCCCGTGCGGTGGTCTATTGGGGAAGAAGAAGAGGTGAGAAAGAAGGAAAGAAGGGTTAGGAGATGTAGGATATTCATCCAACCGCCTGAAATGGTAGACTAACCCAAGTCAGGCGACTTGCATAACAAATAGTATGTTTTTACACAGCAAAATATCCATAAAAACAACAACATAAAGAAAAACTATCACTACTCGTGGAAAGAGACGACCTCGTCGTCTTCGGCTGCCCGCGCGAACCAGCCGTCGCTGCCGACGTGTGTCTCCGCACCGTGGTTGTCCTCGTCCTCCAGCTACTCGTTCAAGCAGAGCATGCGGGCGCTCTGCACGGACGAGAGCACAGACCGGTTCAAGTCGAGGACGCCCGGTTCTGCCTGCAGGAGGGCCTCGATGGTAGCGGCATCCGCGCGCTCTAGGTCGAGTCGAGCCTCCGCCGCCCGGTTCAAGTCTAGGACTTCCGGTTCCGCCTGCAGGAGGGCGTCGATGAGAGCGGCATCCGCACGCTCCGCGTCGAGTCGAGCCTCCGCCGCCCGGTTCAAGTCCAGGACTTCCGGTTCCGCCCACAGGAGGGCGTCGATGAGAGCGGCATCCGCGCGCTCTACGTCGAGTCGAGCCTCTACCGCCCGGTTCATGTCCAGGACGTCTGGTTCCGCCTGCAGGAGGGCCTCGATGGAAGCGGCATCCGCGCGCTCCGCCTCAAGTTGAGCCTCCACCGCCCGGTTCACATCCACGACATCCGGTTCCGCCTGCAGGAGAGCCTCGATGACACCGGCATGCGCACGCTCCGCGTCGAGTTGAGCCTCTGCCTCCCGGTCCTCCTTTAGTATCACCATGTTGAACCGCTGGTCCGCCTACACCATGGGGGACTCGGACACCAACGCGAAGTCGACGTCCATCGTCTCATACCCATCGGAGGCCTTCTGTGCCATGACCTCTGCAGTGAACATTGGATCGGGTTCCTCCTCCTCGTAGCTTGGCTCCAGAGAACTCAGGGATTGGCCCGCCGCAAAGCGAT
This sequence comes from Triticum aestivum, assembly GCF_018294505.1. Lineage (NCBI taxonomy): Eukaryota > Viridiplantae > Streptophyta > Magnoliopsida > Poales > Poaceae > Triticum > Triticum aestivum. The sequence goes on along the minus strand of NC_057813.1, from coordinate 282,148,408 downwards.
CTTGGGAACGGAGGTCTGTGGCACCGACCGCCGCCGTGATTTCTGTGCGGTGCTCCCGCGTCAGCACCTTGTAGTAAGTGATCTTGCAGCGCACCATGGCTTTCCGGCGAACTAGGGGACGCTTGATGCGGGCTAGGGGATCGAAAGGTGGGGGAATGGGCTGGAGATTTGGTGTGGTTTTAGGGCAGTGGCTGGCGTAGGCTGAGCAGCGAAGGTTTTGGTGTGAATAATGGTTCCGGTGACGACCGGTCAATCGGTTTTGACTGTACATCGCTCTTGTCGAGTTCGCGTTGCAGCCCGGCACACTGGACCCTCCACATCGCTCACCGAATGGAACGCGCTTCATCTTGCATTTTCGCTTGCTTGTGGGACCGCAGTTGAGAGCAAACCGACGTCCCTCCCCCTCCCCTGCCCGCGTCATTTATTATACCACCACTCCCTCCATTTTATGCGGAGTAAATAAAAACAGAGGGAGTATACTACGGATGAGGATCCCCTGACGTGGCCGAACCCGTTGAGTAACTGACATGCGGGGCCTAGCAAGCATGGGGTCCGCCAGTAAGTGACCGAAAGGGAGGGTAAGGCAGGGATACCTACGTCAGAGGATCCACTTCCAATATACTACTTTGACCAAATGTTAGAGTAATAATATATGACATGCAACTTACACAAATGTTAGAGTAATAATATATGACATGCAACTTACACAAAGCATACAGGGTCTAATGCGTTTTTCGAGGCTAACTTTGACCAAATGTTAGAGTAATAATATATGACATGCAACTTACACAAAGCATATGGTCAATTTCGTATGTGAAAGGAATTTCCAATGATATAATTTTCACATTATACATCTCATGTACTCCCTCCGTCAAGGTGTGTAAGTCATCTTACGAAAACCAAATAATCCCAAAACACGTAGGCGCGGTGCATTAACTTCTACCTCGTTTCTTGTTTCTTGACATCTGAACCAATAAGAGATGAGGGTGTGCATGCTTTTAATGACCTGAGACTATCAAACATGACATGTAGTGGTTAGTTCATTGCATGTAATACTATTAATTAGCAAATAAACATTAATGTCTCTCGTTTTCCCCTCCTCCCAGGTCACGGTGCACAGCCTAAGATGACTTACCCACCTATGTGAATGGAGTACTATTAATCTTGTCAATAGTCAAATTGGAAACCATCTCGAGTACAAACCTAGGAGTACGTATTAATCTAACAATATTGATTGGGCGTTATTGAAATTTGATACCTTTTTTATCATAGTAGAGATACTTTGACTACACATAAAATTTATATGTAAAGTAGAAAGGATAGGAGAGAGTATATTGTACGTTCAAAAACGAAACGAACATTGAATACCCTTTATATATGATTTGCAGATGCTATGATCACCGGTTCAAAATTTTGAATCCGCCTTAGGTATCACGTGCCCCCACTCGTTCCCTCTCGATTTCATCTCAGGGTCCGGAGATCTATTGAAAGAGGACTAGGGTGGGTACATGCGAATGATACTCGGTGGAATGTTAAAATGAGGCATGCGGGAGGATGGACTCGACTGGAGGGCGACATGATCGATGGAGAAGAGGGTTGGAGAAGAATGAGAAATAAGCAAACGCCACATGATTACACTTGAACGGCTCAAATAAACAATAAGTTGTCTTGCTTGGCCTACAAAGTGAAAGGCCTAATGCGCAACGCGGCGCACTAATGCTCGAATATGGCCGGGAAAACAGGGAAACCGACATGTGGGGCACACCCGTCGGGATGACGTAGCGCAGAATAGTCCAATGAAGGATCAGGCCCACGACCTCCTCGCCACCGACAACCGTTCATGTGGGTCGTTGGGGCCAACAACGGGGCGCAGCTCCAGCACTGCCTCTGGACATGACGACCACGGTGAGCGACACGCTCATATCATCGATAGACACAGTCGGTTTCAGTGTGTCGAGGGTGGCGTTAGTGCTATGGCACGACCAACGGTATGTTTGGTTTGTGCCGAAGGTTGCCCCATCAAAGCATTGGGTAGCCAAAATTTTGGTTGAGGTATTGGTTGCCCATGATTTGGCCGACATTGGCAAGAAAAGTGAACTAGAGTTGGCTAGAGTTCATTGGCATGCCAACGAAATGGCAACCATCCAAACAAAGACCAATCTTTGGGTCATGACCAAAATTTTGGTAAGGTGCACTTTGGCCACAATCAAAACACATCCAACACCCGGCTCGTCGAGGATGCACGGGGCGCCGCGACGCGTCCGCGGAGTGGTGTAGCGCGGCCAACTGCATCCTCTGGACCTGAGACCATGCTGGGTCGTCTTGCTTTTTCAATGACATGCGGGGGATCGCATTTGAGCAAAGCGCATCTCCAACATTGCCATGACCGCAGCTGACTACCCTGGCACACCAAAGCCCTCATCCCTCGCACCGTCGCGCGGTGCGTTCCCAGTCGACGCCAGCTGCCCTCATTCAAACCGTTTGTTCGTATGTCGTCGTTAAGAGGCTTGGTGCCCGAGGAACCAACTCCGGCGACTTAATGACGCACCCGGACGCTTGGCCTCACCGGAATGCTCTACTTAAAGCGGCAACGCCCAACTAACCTCCACACCATAGCGCATCGTCCTCCTACCTGGCACCACATCCGCCATGACTGCAAGTGCGAACGCTCTGCGGGAGAGCTTGTCTTCGGGGATGAAGCTCGAGGTCGCCGCCCTCACTCAAGTCGCCTCTCGCGACGCAATAGCGGCATAGCCGAACACGGACGCGACCGCACAAGCGGTGGTCACGCTGGTGGACGACGACGGGAGCACCGTCAGCCACGCGTCCTACTTGCCGCCGTCCAACGTCCGGCACCGCCGAGGTCGGGGACTCCTCCGAGGATGAGTAGGGCATGGGAGGCGGCAGGGCATGGTGTGCCCACTGGCCGGTCCGTATCCCGTGTTCTACTCTTACTTGCCGAAGACCACACCTTCACTTCACGGGTCTTGAACCCCGCCCCCGTACATAGAGATCGCAGATGGAGGACGTCGGTCGCCGCCGTAGAATAGGTTTAGGGTCGGGTTTCTTTTATTTTTCTGTCCTATAAAAGTTCGAAATGTAATGAAAATCTACCGTGTTTGCATTAATCTCGGCCGGTGTATATGAACTTTCACAATAATATACATATTGTAGGAGTACTAGCAAGATGCTCGTGCATTGCACGAAAGATCAAGAACTTGTGGGAGAAAAGGATGAACGAGGGAAAGCCTTATCTGCAAATGTGGAGAGGAGTGCGGGTAAATTGTCATAGTTTCCTTCCTATCCTTTAGATATAGATCGGATGGCCTATATTGCGGGATGACAGGCACACCATCATCACCAACTCTGCTTTTTATTGAACCGAGACAAATCTAAAAAACCCAACTAAGCCAACCTCCCAGCATATCACGCGGGAAAAGACCCGGCCGCACCGTTTTAGTCGGGATTACCGGATTACTACTAGTAGTATCGATGGATCGCGTGAAGCAACATTTTTTTGAGGGGGCGAAGCACCTAGTTTAAAAGGAAAAAAGGTGGTACACTCACAGCACTCCTGTCGCGGTCGCATTGCACCCCACACACGTTCGGTCATGCACACGGCTCACACAAACGGAACACGCTTCGTCTTGCCTCTTCACTGACACGTGGGACTACACTTGGAGAAACCGGCCATGCGCCAAACTCCCCCCGCCCACCACGTGAAAATCCTCCCCCCCACACACAAAAATTCCCCCCAAATTCGATTCAACCGCCCTTCAGCCAAATATTCCCCAAACCCCCCTCCCCCCCCGTCCCCCCTCCACTCCATTCGCTCCGCCAAAGCTGCCCTCCCCGCCGTGCCGATACGTCGGCGCCGCGGTTCGTCGAGGGGACGCACAGCGATCCTCTCGTTCCCACAGTACGCTCTCATAGACTGTCGTCCTCTAGACGCGCCGCCACCTCTGGCTACATTCTTGTGGAGGCGCACGGCGGTCAGCGCTGCCACCGCTGGCGACGTTCATGTGGAGACGCACGGCGGTCAGCTTCTCCCACAGCATGCGCATTCTAGACTGAGGCCCCGTTCATGTCGGTGTAGCGCCGAATGTTAGCTGATAGACGTTGTTAATCTCACTGTTTGCCGAAGTAGCTTACTGTCAATATGCTCTGCTTAAGAAGCTTCCTTGCCCTGTTCTGCACTCAATCTGCTTAGCTGAGATGCCATGCCAAGGCCGATTAGTTGCTAAAATATCCTGCCATATATTTATTATGACATAGATTGCCATGGTCTAGTAGCCAATCTGTTAGGTGAAATAGCTCTACACCATTTTATACTCGATCTTTGTTGCTGCGATGGCCTTCGATAGTTTGATGGCTGTGTGCTCGGCCTCATTGACTGCTGAAATAGCCTGCCATAATTTTGCGCTCAAATCTGTTTGCTGAATTAGCTTTACATATATTTCGTTACTTAGATCTGCTCGTCCAAATATCTTGCCATAGCTTTAGACATCGACCTAGGTATTTTTTTCTGGATTCATAAAAAAGCATATATGTTTTTCCTGTAATATCTAGTAGAAGAACAAATTGGTATGTCTAACAGATGGACAGGACTTGGATAACTTCTGCTCGAAGATTCTCCACTGCATATGTCGAGGGGGTTCAAAACTTCATGAACTTTATCAGAGCTGAGTACGGTGGTCCAAAATCAGATGTACTCTGCCTGTGTAGCAGTTGTATGAATTCAGTTACAAGACCCCAGTCAACTGTGCAAAATCGTCTACACTTGTATGGGATGTCGGTCACATATACTAGGTGGGTTCATCATGGTGAAGCTGTGAACGTTAATGTTATTGACTACGTGGAAGCAAGAGATCACCATCTTGATCTGCCTGATGCTCAGGTGGAAGAGGAGGAGGAGGAGGTGGTGGCGGAGCAAGTGAGTTTGACCAACATTGAAACAATGCTACGAAATGCTCGTGCATTCCGTGAACTTTCACATGCAGAAGAAAAACAGTGGGCCCGCATGTTGGAACAATGCAATGTTGTTGTCACCCCAGGAAATAAGCTGTCAGTATTCTCACCTATGGTCACCTTTCTTCAGGTGAAGGCATCTGAGCGGATGACCAACAAATCATTCGATGCGATGTTGGCTGCTTTCCGCAAATCTTTCCCAGATGCGTCTGAGCTGCCACACACCTACAGTAAAATGAAGAATTTCCTTCATGTAGTTGGAATTGGATATGATATGATCCATGTTCGTAAGAATAATTGTGTTCTATTCCAGAAGAATTATGCCAACTTAAGTGAATGCCCGAAATGCAAATCATCAAGTTGGAAAGATGGCGATGCTGTGAAGAGGGTTCCTCATAATGTTCTGAGACATTTTTCAATTACACCAAGATTGCAGAGGTTGTTTCATGATTCTGAAACAAGAGAGGATGTAATGTATCATTCTAGGAACCAAGAGTACAGAGATCAGAATGTAATGAGCCATGCATCTCATGGTAGTGAGTGGAAAAGCTTCAATGATAAGCACAAAGAGTTTGCTGTTGACCCGAGAAACATTAGACTTGGCTTAGCTTCAGATGGATTTAACCCATTTGGCCACCAGAGCGCCACATATAGCATGTGGCCAGTGCTTGTTATCACATACAACATGCCTCCAAATGTCTGCACCAAAGAATCAAACTACATGATGGCCTTGCTCATCCCAGGTCCAAAAAGTCCTGGAAAGGATTTTGATTTGTTCATGGAGCCTCTTGTGGAGGAACTTCAACAACTATGGAAGGGTGTTCTCACTCGAGACCTATATAGCCACCCACCTACTGATTTCTTTCTGCGTGCTATTGTAATTTGGTGCATCCATGATTATCCGGCTTTGGGCACTATGTGAGGGCGAATGACACATGGTTACAATGCATGTGTTCCCTATGACAGGAATCCGCTGTCATACGCAATACTTAGCAAGATATGTTACATTGGACACCACCGTTTCCTTGCCAAGGACAAGCCGCATCCTAGAAAATACCGAAGACATGTGTTCAATGCAAAGCATGAAAACCGTGATGCACCAAAGAGGCTCACCGCCCATGAGTTGCAAGTGGAATTAGAGAAGGTCAAGCATATTACACCAGGAAACCATCCTGGTAATGGTAGCGGGAAAAGGAAGCGTGGCACGGTAGAAGAGAGATTATTGTTTACCCGCAGGTCCACTTTGTGGGACTTGGAGTATTGGAAAGATTTGGATCTGCGGCATAATCTTGATGTGATGCACATCGAGAAAAATATATGTGACAGCATTATCGGCACGCTTCTTAACATTGAAGGCAAGACTAAAGATACCTTAAAATCTAGGATTGATTTGACACACCTGGGTATCAGAAAGGATTTGCAGGTGCAAGATGAAGGTAAACCACGGGATATGGCACCAGCTGTGTACGTCTTGGACAAGGTAAAAAGAAAAGAATTCTGCGAGGTCCTGTCACGTGTGAGATTCCCACATGGATTTGCTTCCAACCCTGAAAGGAGAGTCAGTGCAGATGGAAACAAGGTACAAGGGTTGAAAACTCATGACTGCCACGTCCTACTTCAAAGGGTTTTACCTGTTATCCTTAGAGGATTGGGCCGCTCTGACTTATACAGAGCAGTTGCAGAGTTGGGACAATTCTTCAGGGAACTCTGCAGTAGAAATATCAGGATAGATGCTTTGGAGCGTCTTAGAGACAAGATACCAACTATCCTATGCGACCTTGAGAAGATATATCCTCCAGCCTTCTTTGATGTGATGGTGCATTTGGCTGTTCATCTACCTGATGAGGCACTACTTAGAGGTCTAGTACAGTATGGCTGGATGTACCCTATTGAAAGGCGGCTAGGCACTTTCAAGGGCTATGTTAGGAACAGAGCTAGACCCGAGGGTTCCATTGCAGAGGCCTACATTGCTATAGAAGCGTTGACATTCTGCTCAAAATACATTGAAATAGTTGATCAGCTTAGCAAAGAGGTGGGTGAAGACAATCCCGGGCTCAATGTTTTCGATTATTCTGTTCGAGTTACAGGGAAGAGTCGACAAGAGGACAAACCTAAAGATTTGGACAAAATGGTTTGGTATGTGTTGAATAACTGTCCTGAGATACTACCTTATATCAAGTAAGTGCAGTACTGCAGCTTATACATCATAATCTACTAAACTTGTAGCGCATTCTTATATATTTACATGTTTGACGCGATCACTATGTTGTGCAGCATCTACAAAGAGGAGTTACTACCGCAAAATCCAAGAAACATTGACAAATCTCAAAAAACAATTAGTGAAAAATAACCTCAAATGATGAATTTGAAAAGCATGACGAAATTGCAAATGAAAAAAAACTCAAATTTGAAGAATATTATATAGAGGTGGTGGCATTACCCACCGTATAAGAACTATGATGACTACACACACCGCGTACAATTGTCGTAGGGTTCTGAAAGCCAAGTTCTTCATTAGTTTCTTCACACTTAGAGGGTTAGTGTTCATTGATTGAAGAAAAATGTTACTTCGTGTGTTGTGCGTCAAAATCATCAAAAAGACATAAAAGTTAGGATGTGTGTGTCCACTTTTGAGGACATTCGAAGATTCTAGGATGTTTTTGCTCACACTGCAACTTGCAGAACCTCATCCAAGGGCTTAGTGAAGATATCGGCAAGCTGGTCTTCAGTCTTCACGTGGTCGATGAAAATGTCTCCTTTCAGCACATGATCATGAAAAAATGGTGACGAATCTGAATATGCTTCATCTTTGAATGTTGCAGTGTGTTGCGGGCTATCTTGATAGCACTCTCATTGTCGCAGAAGAGAGGAACTTTCTTCACGATCACGCCATAGTCCTTGAGGGTTTGCTTCATCGATAACAACTATGAGCATCAGGCACCATCGCCAATGTATTCATCCTTAACTATGGAAAGTGCCACGCTAGTCTGCTTCTTTGAGGACCAACAGACCAGAGATCATCCGAGGAAATGGCATGTGCCTGATGTAGACTTATGATCCACATGATCTCCGGCGCGACTAGAATCAGAAAATCCAGCTAGATCAAAAGATGAGCCCTTGGGATACCATAATCCAAGCATTGGTGTGTGAGCTAAATATTGAAGAATCCGTTTCACAACCTGGTGGTGTGCTTCCTTCAGTGTCGCTTGAAATCCGGCACACATGCAAATGCTAAGCATAATATCTGGCCTAGATGCACATTGGTAAAGAAGCGAACCAATGATGGAGCGATATACCTTCTAATCGAAATCTTTACCATTTTCATCATGCCGAGTTGACCATTAGTAGGTATTGGAATTTTGAGGCCTTTGCAGTCTTGCATGCAGAATTTCTTCAGGCAATCTTTCAGGTATTTCTCTTGAGAAATGAATATGCCATTGGGTTATTGACGAATACGTCCATTTTGCATCATGCTTTTATATTGATATTTATTGCATTATGGGCTGTTATTACACATTATGGTACAATACTTATGGCTTTTCTCTCTTATTTTACAAGGTTTACACAAAGAGGGAGAATGCCGACAGCTGGAATTCTGGACTGGAAGAAGCAAATTTGAGAGACCTATTCTACACAGCTCCAAAAGTCCTGAAATTTACGGAGAATTATTTTGGAATATATAAAAAATATTGGGCGAAGAAAATACTAGAGGGGACACACTAGGAGGCCACAAGCCTGAGGGGCACTCCCCTAGGGCTTGTGCCCCCCTGTCAGTTCTCCGGTGCCCATGTTCTGCTATATGGAGGGTTTTGACCTGAAAAAACAGAAGAGATCTTTTGGGACGAAGCGCCCCGTCTCGAGGCAGAACCTAGGCAGAATCAATCTAGGGCTTCGGCGGAGGAGTTCTGCCGGGGAAATTTCCCTCCCGGAGGGGGAAACCAAAGCCATCGTCATCACCAACGATCCTATCATCGAGAGGGGGTCAATCTCCATCAACATTTTCACCAGCACCATCTCCTCTCAAACCCTAGTTCATCTCTTGTATTGGATCTTTGTCTCAAAACCTTAGATTGGTACCTGTGGTTTGCTAGTAGTGTTGATTACTCCTTGTAGTTGATGCAGGTTGGTTTATTTGGTGGAAGATATATGTTCAGATCCTTAATGATATTTATTACCCCTCTGATTATGAACATTAATATGCTTTGTGAGTAGTTACGTTTGTTCCTAAGGATAAGGGAGAAGTCTTGTTATAAGTAATCATGTGAATTTGGTATTGATTCGATATTTTGATGAGATGTATGTTGTCCTTCCTCTAGTGGTGTTATGTGAACGTCGACTACATGACACATCACCATTGTTTGGGCCTAGGGGAAGGCATTGGGAAGTAATAAGTAGATGATGGGTTGCTAGACTGACATAAGATTAAACCCTAGTTTATGCGTTGCTCCGTAAGGGGCTGATTTGGATCCATATGTTTCATGCTATGGTTAGATTTACCTTAATTCTTCTTTTGTAGTTGCGGATGCTTGCGAGAGTGGTTAATCATAAGTTGGAGGCTTGTCCAAGTAAGGACAACACCCAAGCACTGGGCCACCCACATATCAAATTATCAAAGTAACGGACGCGAATCATATGAGCATGATGAAAACTAACTTGACAATAATTCCTATGTGTCCTCGGGAGCGCTTTGCCTTATATAAGAGTTTGTCCAGGCTTATCCTTTGCTACAAAAAGGATTGGGACACCTTGCTTCACTTTAGTTACACTTTTTACTTGTTACCCTTTACGAATTATCTTATCACAAAACTATCTGTTATCGATAATTTCAGTGCTTGTAGAGAATACCTGACCGAAAACCACTTGTCATTTCCTTCTGCTCCTCGTTAGGTTCGACACTCTTACTTATCGAAAGGACTACGATAGATCCCCTATACTTGTGGGTCATCAAGACTCTTTTCTGGCACCGTTGCCGGGGAGTGAAGCGCCTTTGGTAAGTGGAATTTGGTAAGGAAAAATTTATATAGTGTGTTGAAGTTTGCTATCACTTGTTACTATGGGAAATCATCCTTTGAGGGGTTTGTTTGGGGTATATTCACCCCCACCGGAAGACCAAAGAGTTGATCCTCAACCTACTGAACCCACAAAAAATATTTATTATGAAATTCCTTCAGGTATGATAGAGAAACTGCTAGCTAATCCTTATGCAGGAGATGGAACATTACATCTTGATATGCATCTAATCTATGTGGATGAAGTTTGTGGATTACTTAAGCTTGCAGGTTGATACGTCTCCAATGTATCTATAATTTTTTATTGTTCCATGCTATTATATTATCATTCTTTGATGTTTTACAATCATTTTATAGCAACTTTATATCATTTCTTGGGACTAACCTATTGACATAGTGCCTAGTGCCAGTTGCTGTTTTTTGCTTGTTTTTTACATCGCACGAAATCAATATCAAACTGAGTCCAAACGCAGCAAAACTTTTTGGAGAATTTTTATGGACCAGAACACCCAGGATGGGCCAGAGAAGTTCCAGAGGAGTGCCTTGAGGGGGGGGGGGGAACAACCCACCCCAAGATCGCCCTGGTGGGTTGTGCCCACCTTGGTGGCCTCCTGCACCGCCTATTCTCCCTATAAATTGCCAAATATTCCAAAAACCCTCGGAAGAACCCTAGATCAGAAGTTCCGCCACCACAAGCCTCTGTAGCCACGAAAAACCAATCTAGACCCTGTTCCGGCACCCTGCCAGAGGGGAAATCATCACCGGTGGCTATCTTCATCATCCCGGAGGCCCCAATGATGAGGAGGGAGTAGTCCACCCTCGGGGCTGAGGGTTTGTACTAGTATCTATGTGTGTTAATCTCTCTCTCTCTCTCGTGTTCTTGAGATGTCACAATCTTGATGTATCACGGGCTTTGTTAATATAGTTGGATCATATGGTGTTTCTCCCTCTCTATCTTGTTGTGATGAATTGAGTTTTCTCTTTGAGATTTCGTTTTATCGGATTGAATATTTTTGTGGATTTGAGAGCACTTGATATATGTCCTACATATGAATACTCGTGGTGACAATGGGGTATTGTATTGATTCACTTGATATGTGTTTTGGCACTCAACTCGTGGATTCCCAAGGTGACATTGGGGTAATCTGTGCATCGGGGTTGATGCACGTTATCATCTTTGTTTCTCCGGTAGATATCTTGGGGCACCCTTTGAGGTTCTTTGTGTTGGATTTAGTATTATGAATATGAAATTGTTTGATACATATCACATAATCAAATCACAGATTCTCACGGTGACATTGGAGTATCTAGGTGACATTAGAGTTGGTTGATGTGTATCATATGGTGTTATTTTAGTACGAACTCTTGGTTAGATTGATTGTAAAGAATAGCTTTGTGTTATTTTAGTACGAAATAGATTGATCGGAAAGTATAGCTTTGAGTTGGTTTCTGATGACCCACAAGTATAGGGGATTTATCACAGTCCATTCGATAAGTAAGAGTCTCAAACCCAACGAGTAGCAAAAGGAAATGACAAGCGGTTTTCAGTAAGGTATTCTCTGCAAGCACTGAAATTATCGGTAACAAATAGTTTTGTGATATGGTAATTCGTAACGGGTAACAAGTCACAAAAGTAACTAAGGTGCAGAAAGGTGGCCCAATCCTTTTTGTAGCAAAGGACAAGCGTGGACAAACTCTTATATAAAGCAAAGCGCTCCCGAGGAAACATGGGAATTACTGTCAAGCTAGTTTTCATCATGCTCATATGATTCGCGTACGTTACTTTGATAATTTGATATATGGGTGGACCAATGTGTGCGGACCCCGACTCATAAGTCATGATCACCGAATGCACATGTACAGTGATCCCACAGATCAATGCTCACTGAACACACAGAGGCTGAATAACAAGAGTCTTACATCCGTACATACCGTCTTACATAAATTATGACCATTATGGTCAAGTCTTGAGTATAACATTGAAGCAGAAATCTTCATCAATAACTTGGACCCATGCCATTTGCCTTAACCCTACAGGCATTCTGACTGGGAAAGTGTCCTAGCTCGCGCGATCGTCATCAAAGAACTCTTCTTCACATCATGTTCTTTCATGCCTAGCCAATTAAATAACCAGTGGCAAGCCAATGAGTACTTTGAATGTACTCGCAAGCAACCCATGTTTTGAAACAAGGTACGACAATGCATGATATAGCACTAAGTAGGTCATTTTGCAGAAAGCTAGTTTTGAGTGCAATGACATGTTCAACAACTTGTAAGACATGCATCAGGAGAATCCAATTAACAATGAGAACATGTTACAGATATCAACATAAATAGAGTTGGAAACAATCCAACTTAATCATCATGTCAAGTCTTTTGACGTGACCCAGGTAGTTCTTACCACTTATCCATACACACTCACCAGGTTTCACAAGCATTTGGACGTAGCCCAAGAGGGGTTACCCAACTGTCCTTGAACGTGGACACGGCTATTCTATTAGTTTGACACTCTGCAGAGGTTGCACACTTTACCCACAAGATCCAGGGAACTTCCGTGTCATCCACGACCTGCAGTACCTCAAGTACCCGGGGTAAGCACCCGATCACGATCTTTCCCTAGAAGACACTAACATAGAGTCCACTCGATTGGTAGTAACCCCCGTGCCCAACATTATCACATAACATTTTCGTGGAGCCACGCTCCATAATCATCTCACATCACAAGCACGGGGTACCAACGGTGTGTCTGGTGCCCCATAAAAATGTTCTTGGCCGCCCTACCTGGCACGACCCATTCCCGAGAGAGAGCACCAACTCTCCACCGTCACTAGTAATGTGGGCAACATGCTAATATGGGCCTAGGTAATCAATAATGCCCTTTTCCATATAAGGGTAGAGTGGTTGCACATCTAAGGTTGGAATAACGATCGCAACTTAAACCAAGCCGTTTTGAAAACAACACACACACTTGCCTCGGTACACCACTTCGTCATCAAGTGGTTACCCAACTCATTATCTCCCTCGGGCATAAGTGGCAGCCGACAGAGTTTTCGAAAAGTCGTTTGAAAGTACTCTGCCTCCTTCATCGTGCATATTCCCGTCCCATTTTCATAGCCACTACTATAGCATCCTATCTACTCCCACCGGCATAACCCTCATAGGAAGGTAGGGTCATGCATAATGCAAGTATCAACGAGGAAGTAACAGAGGCAACCCATCAAGGTGGTTACCACCTCATCATGATTCCGTTGCAACAACAATATGGTGCTATATGACATTCATAAAAAGGGTTTCATAGACATGGTCAAAGGGCACCTTGCCTAGTTCATCAGAGTCTTGAAACCTTCTAGTCCTTCTCCAAGTACTCCGTCTACTTTGTCAACTAACGCCGGAAACAATCACAATAAGCAACACAAGAAGGCCAAAATAAAAGTGCTCTAAAAATATGAATTTCTAGGACACCTTTGGTCATATGTGAAATGACCAAGGTGGTTTCATTGGGATTTGATCAACGAATATTTCTGAACATTTCAATATGATGGAATCAATGGTTTTGTGTATTTGCAAGAAGTGTACAGAAATATTATTTTGAAAAATGAGCAAAGACACCCATTTAACAAGGAATGATTTTTGAAACACCTAGGATTTGGTTTCACTGGATTTGGAGTTCAAATGAATATTCTATGGATTTTCAAAGTTTGCTACATATGATGAAATAGACCATTATTTGATGGGGCACAGAAAGTATTTGGAAAAATGTTCAAAAACTAAGTTATGAACTTAGAGGTACCCATGAATTTGGGTCATGGCACTTGGATCAAATATGAGCTCTCTTTGATTTTCTAAAGTTCATCACAAAAATAGGAAAATAGGGTTTTACGAAATATATGTGAAGAAAAGTTTCCTAGAAAAATGTGCAAACAGCACCATGTATAGATCATGAATTTATGAACTACTAGAATTTTGAATCATCAAATTTGGAGTCCATTTTAATTACTTGTGGATTTTGTAAGTCATCCGAGAAAAGAAAATAAGAAAAAGGCTATACCCTTATTCTGCGCACTGCGCGAGAGATAGGCAGTGGGCCGGCCCAGCTGCTCGGCCGCGCGGGCAACAGGGCGACGTCGAAGGCGGGAGAGGGTGAACCCGTCTACACTTGCCTGCGTGGCCCGATGGCTGGGCCACTGACGAGCGGGGCCCTCCCGCAGGTCGTCGCCTTCATCTTCCTCCCACGCGTTCGCCTGGCCGAGGGAGCAGAGTGCCCCGACGGCGACTACTAGCGCTACAGAGCACCTCCAGTGACGCTCTGGCTATGGATGAGCTTGGCGTCGAATGTCGCATCCATAGGTGTATGCCACGTCTATCGGGGATGGTCGAGACGACGGTGGCTTGGACGCCGGCGGACGGTGCCGTCGGGCGAGGTTGGGCACGGTGCTTCGGTGCGCCCTCGGATAATGGGAAGAGCTTGGGAGCTCTGACTTGCCCAGGGGAGCCTCCCGGTGTAGAGAGTAGAGGGAGAGGAGCTCGAGCTAGACTGACTTCGAGGGGAGGGCAGCGGCGGCCATGGCGGCCCTGAGAAGCGAGGGGTGGCTCTAGAGGCCAAGTGAGTGGTTAGGGAGAAGGTTGGAAGGGCGGTGAGTCGCATTGTGAACATGAAGAGGGTGGGGAAGGCCAGATGAGGTGGGAGCGAAGGCATGCGGCGGACCGCGTCCACGGTTTCGAGCTGGGCAACACCAGGGCCATATTGGCGCTCCTTGTCATGTCTGGGGCACTCGTGGGCATGTACCAGGTTGAGGGGGGAGGAAAGGGAAAGCAGGGCGAGTTCCTGACGGGACCCGAACTCGCGCGCCCACTGGCCGAGCCGGACGGCGTCAGGCACGGGCAGCAGGGGGTGAGAGAGTGGGGGAGAGAGTGGGGCCTACACGGCTGTCGTGCTACGGACGTCGAGGGCCTCGACTGGTGTGAGGGGGAGGCTCGAGGTGGTACTGGAACGCTACATCAATGGTTGGGAGCGCGATGACGTGCTCCAGAGCGCGTCTTTGGCCGGCATCCGTGGCTTTTCCACGCGCACTTGCGCGTCCACTTGTGTCTGGCGTCTGCAGGAAGAATAAATAAGAGGGGTCGAGGCTTTGGATGCTCTGGAACTTCCCAGGAGTAAGAGAGAGATGAGAAAGGGAGGGGAAGTTGGCTGTCCAAAGAGGAAAATTGGGTCTCTGCCACCCTTAATCATTGCTCCTTGCGCAGCCAAGCATGCAGGAGGTAGAGGACGAGTAGATGAGGCTGTGGGAAAAAGTTGAGCTCATGGAGATTAGTGGAAATGGACAAAACATGCATTTTAAATTTCTTCCTGAAAGTGTTTGATGTAGGTTTGGGCAAGCAACTGGACTTCCCTTTTCATGAGGCTTGACAGGGTCAAATGGCCTGAGAAAATAAGCGGTTCCACCAAGATTGAGTTCATTTGGGAAAAGTTGCCAACACAACTTTTGTAAACCCTAGAAATCAATAGAAATGGAATTTCCAAGATTTAGTCATGAAAATCTATTCTCCGTGATGCACCACTTTGTTTAGTTTCATCATTTGAGGTTCTGAACATCTCCACAAAAGTTGAGATCAAAAGGAGAAAGTTGCCAATGTAAAGTTGTTCAAATTTGGTTCTGGACAGAGAGGGTTTTGGGGAACTTTGATCAAGATAATATTCTCTCCAACTTCTGCCATTTGGTATAGATGAATAATTAGACCATCTGAGCATGTGCACCAAGTTTTAGAACATTTGGACATGTTTGGCAATGTAAAGTTGCTCAAACTTCAAAATGGACAGAAATGGTTTTGAGTGGATTTCATGGGGGTATACTATTCTCCATGACATGAGACTAGGCAAGATCATCAATCATGTCATATGTGACATGCTAGAATTTTCTTGGAATTTTTGGTGAATATTTCCTTTGTAAATATTTCAAAAGCTTGAAATATCCAGAAAGGGTTTTTGAGAGATTTGACCAATATTTTGAACATGACCATGTGTTGAAACTCTTATATATGGACAATCTATGTCCACTGAGTTTCCCTAGGTTTTTAAAGCATTAAAATAATTTTAACCTGTTAAAGACCATTTCTGGCCTAAAGAAATAGCCTTTAAATAAAATAGGTAAATAACTTTTAAAATTATATTTTTGTGGGTTTTGGTAGTCCTATACCTAATTGGAGTCAAACATACTCTTTGAAAGATTTTTCATACCCCAAATCAAGTACTTGCAGTGCAAACCTCAATTCAGGGTTTTTTGGAAAAAACTAAATTTAGAAAATACTTTTTGGCCAAATTACTTTGTAAGAAAATTCTATAATGTACTATACACATGGCATGATCATTGGTTCAAGAGTTTGGAGCAAGGAGATGAAGTATAGGAGTTGGAGGATTTTTTTGATTTTTAGAGCACTTGCAAACAACAAACAAAATCCAATGAAGGCATGGGCCAAAACACTCAAAAGTTTTTGTGGAACCACATTTTATCGTGATTGTTAGCTTAAGTGTAGTGGCATGGAAATTTGGGTGTGACAGACCTACCCCCCCCCCCCTTACAAGAATCTCGTCCCCGAGATTCCCAAACTAGGCACGGAAAGGTGTATGGAGACTTGGATTTGGGGTAGTCTTCACGTCCTCATACTGCTTCTGCTTCCGAGTGGTGCTCCATTGAACCTTGAAGTACTTGATGGTGTGGCTTCATGTATGATGTTCTGCTAGATCCAGGTTGCTAATGGGTTTCTCATGTAGGTCAGGTTGGGCTGGGGGTCGATGGCTCGATGATCAATGTCCTTGTTAGTGATCGGGCTAGCTAGGAAGTGGAAAACACTTCCAGAGTTGTGTCATGTGGAAACATTACGCACAGTGGGTAACTCAGGTGGTGACTCCAGCTGGTAGTTGTCTACTTTTCGTCTTGTAGTGATCTCAAAGGGGGACGGTAAATCTTCGTGTGAGCTTCCTTTTGACATGGAGATGCTCAGTTTCTTTAATAGGAGTGGTTTGAGGATACGCGCGGTCTTCGACGAGGAAGTTCACTTCTTAATGATGGTGGTTGGTATAGTTCTTCCTCCTTGACATGGCGGTCTTCAGATGTTCCCTAACAAGCTGAACAACTCTTATTCCGTCTTCAGGTGGACATGCATGTCCTCAAATAATGATGATAACTAACTTGCCAAGTACTCTATGAAGTATATGGGGTACGTAGAGTGGGTTGAGGCATTGGTGGTGGTCACGGTTGATTATTGGCCAAGGTCATATCGATCTAGAGCCAAAGCCCAAGGTCAAGATCCGACCATGTTGTGGCTTGGTCAGGCGTAAGGGTCTCAAGGACTCTAGTGTGCGAGTGAAGGTTTATCATCCCATCCTTGAGCATAGTTTCTGAGATGCCAATTGTCCTATATCCTCATGGCTTCCGCGAGGAGGTCTAACAGAATCATACATCTCAACCATCCCCAAACTCATATCTATGCAAAACTCCATGGGTAGAATATACACGCTTCCAAGCTTGAATGAATCATGACAATCCAAGTGCTTGGCCTATCCTTCCAAGGTCCAAGATAGTGCATCTCTATCCTAAGGAAACACGTCGTATGCCACTCCAAGATCTTGTTTCCTTCCTATGAGCCAACCCCAACAGCCCATTAAGTTCCATCAATCACTACACAATCCATTAATTCTACCAACCCAAAGTTTATGGTGTTCCACCTGATCTACTAAAGTCCATATAATCCCCAAATACTTGAAAGGGCTATCTCTACTATAGTAAGTCCACCAATTTCCATTTATCTTTGTCAAGTAAACTCCAAGGTCAGGCTTATATAGATCCCTAAATATACTCCGACAATTCATCGAATCCCCTAGTTTATTGTCCATTGAGAAACATGGTATCATGTTCGAGATCATCAGTCTATATCCAATTTACTCCGGGGTGATGAAAGCTATGCTACTCTATCCACATGATTCCACCAACTTCATCTACCAATATGGAAACCTCATACTCCACCAAAGAGCGTCGGATACTTCCTCAAGGTTACAAGTATAGCTCCATCAAGTCATTTGTCCTCTATTCCTATATACTCAAACTGGTCTTTCCTATGGCATCGCCAATTCTTGTTCTATATTAGGATGACAATGTGCTTGCTCATTACGTCCACTAGTTCCATAATGAACCCAGTGCTGAACATGGTTACGGAGGTTTAATTGGTTATCCTGCAATTCTGTGGGTTAAGCACATGGTTAAGGATTCGAGTTAGGTATCTTGCAAAGTCTCGAAGGGTCTAGGGATGGGCTTCTAATCTTGAGGAGTAAACATATCTCTACGGGGTTGCACTTGGTCGAGGATGCTGTAGCAAAAGTCTTCAGCGCTAGTTTGTTGTCGAAGTAGAATCCTTAGTGTACCTTGTCTTGCCGGCCTTCAGCTGAGGAGAGAGAGATGAGAGGGAAAATTAGCATAGAGGAGGGGGAATGCCTAAAGGGGGTTCTATAGTGCAAGTGCAAACAACAAGTGCCGACAGGGCCAAACACAAGCATTAAGATAAGGAAGGTGATATAGTCATGTACTTGTTGCCTAGGGAAAAAAGGGAAACTCGTATCAAAACACGAACAAATAAAAACAAGCAACACACAATCATGGTTATATTCGAACCATCATACGGACTCGACTGCGCATAGGGGGTACACAACTCATCCTACCCTAGGGGTTCTCAGACTCAGTAGTTGTGCCTTGTGCCTCGTGCAGTCTCCTGAGTTTTCCTCAGGTGTTGTTACATCTCTTGTTTGATGAAACGATCTGGGTTGAGCCTGAAGAATCTTCAACAACTTCTCGCCTGATGGGGTGATGGGGTGATGGGGTGTAGGTGGCTCCTCGTGGCTGGCATCGACTTGGTCTTCTCTTGTCTTCTTAATCATGACGATCACTTTTGCCTTTTAAGCTGTCGGCGGTTCCAGGTGGCAATCCTTTATGTAATGACATTAACAAGGCATAATAGAGGTCCAATCTGCCGAACACTGTCAGGACCCCGACTCGATGTCACATCGATCTAGCCGGTAACACCTCATATTACTTTGCGGCCTCACGCATGGTATCCCCACGGGTGTCGCCTTACCTTTGCCCGGGACCGTTTGCGCCTTTTGGCTCACGTATATGATAGTGTCGCTAGCATCCATATGATAAGGAGCCTGGGCTGACATGACTAGTCGTAAACCCAAAGTGGCACAGACTTACAGGGACAGGCATCCATGACCCAGCTTCGAACGTGTCGGTCATCAGCAAGTGGGTCCGGGCTGTAGCACTGGGCTAGCAGGACTCCGGTAAACCGGGCTGTGGCGGGCTAACAGGACTCCGGTACTCAAAGCGTGACATTTCCCCGAAGGGACAGACACAGGAACGAAGAAGGACACATGCCGGCCAGCCTAAGTGTTCCGGAGCAGTAGCAAGCTACCATGGCTCAGTGGAAACACTAGGAGACATTTCCCGGTAAGAGAGGCTACTAAAGATAAACAACTAGATGGTCAGATCCCACACATACCAAGCATTTCAATAACATACACACAATATGCTCGATATGTGCAATACAACATGGCATCACAAAATGACTCTACGACTCAAGTATTTATTCATTAGGCTCCGAGGAGCGAGATATTACAAACATGGGTCTCATGACCCAACAATCAGAGCATACAAGTCAAAGCACAAGCGGAAGCTATCATGTCTGGGTACAGACATCTATAAATGAAAAAGGCCGAGAAGCCTGACTATCTATCAGATCCTGCCGAGGGCACAAGATCGTAGCTGAGGTATCAAGCTAAACGTCGAAGACCACGCGGAAATACTAGTGAGACTGAAGTCTCTCTGCAAAAACATAAAATAGGCAAACGTGAGTACAAATGTACCCAGCAAGACTTACATCAGATCTATCTACACATGCATCATTATCAACAAAGAGGATGGTGGAGTTTGACTGCAGCAAGCCAGCTTTGACTCGGTGGCTATCCTGAACTACGACGGCAAGCGACTCTTTTGAGGTGGCGCACACGAGTCCACATATTCACCATATCAATACACCACTATGGATCCGCTCCCATCTCCCTACGAGAACGCCATCCATAGCACTCACGCTTATCTTGCGTATTTTAGAGTATCCACTTTCACTTGTCTATGAACTGATATAAGCAACCCAGAAGTCCTTTTCCGCGGACACGGCTATTCGAATAGATGATGATAACCCTGCAGGGGTGTACTTCTTCATACATGTTTCCACCACTTAGCGTCTGCACACGACATGTGCTCGGCAGACTTCAAGCGAAAGCCGACGTGGGTGTAGACCACGACCTACCTAAACACTCAAGTCTCTAGTCCAGGTTTATCGCCTATTCGGGTTCCATCCATGAGGAGATCCGGCCGGAGTTTCGCTCACAGCCCCAAACGATGTGAACAGGGTTCCGTGACACCAAACGGGCGCCCGGTTTACCCGGCCACGTGCCTACCGCATCACAGCCCACCCCTATGGTCAGCGCTGTCCACGGCCTCCAGCATACTACAAACACCAGAAACTACTTGCAACTCCTGGACAGAGGACAAGGGTGAATAAGAAGTCGAGCGGGGTCATATTTCAGGGCCCAATGTATGGTAGTAGCTGAATCATGGATCACAAACACAGAACTCAGTTCCTGAGGACGGCTACAATGAGACAACCCACCATGTACTCCTACATGGCCTCTCACCGCTACCTTTACCAAATCGTGTTCACACACTTAGCTCACACACAGTAGGACATGTTCACACGCCTCTGATTCATCCCCGATGAATCAGACCTGACTCAACTCTAAGCAGTAGCAGGCATGACAAACAAACATGAATGAGTAGGCACAACAGGGCTCAAACAACTCCTACTCATGCTAGTGGGTTTCATCTAATTACTGTGGAATGACAGGTCATGCAGAGGATAAAGGGGTTCAACTACCGCAGCAAGTAACAGATGAATCGATGTTGTCCTAATGCAGTAAAAGAGAGCAGGAGCGAGAGAGTAGGATTGTATCGGAATGAACAAGGGGGTTTTGCTTGCCTGGCACTTCTGAAGATAACATTGAGTCTTCATCAGTGTCAACGATCACATCATCGGTACACGTCTATCGAGAGGGGACAAATACCGGCAAATACAGAAAAGACACGATCAATGCAATGCACAATATGATGCATGCTATGACATGGCAATATGAATGTGTTTTGGGCTAATGCACCTAAAACCAGATTAAATGAAGTTGGTTTGAATACAAGATTCAAATTCAAACTCCGTATGTGGTTATTTAAATGTCATTCACTTCATTTGCCCTAAACAGTAGTGATAAGTTGTTCTAACATGCATGAAAATGGTACAGATGGATTCCTTGAATTTTTCTGATAATTTTTCATATATAATTTATTTAATTTGGAGTTACGGTTAATTTTCTATGATTTATTGAAGTTTTAGGCATTTTCTGGAATTTTCTGATTATTTAGAATTAAAACAATTCCAGAAAATTAATTATGACATCAGCACTGCGTCATGCTTGCGTCAGCAAGTCAACAGGGCTGCCCCGGGTCAAACCTGACCAGTGGGGTCCACTGGTCAGTGACACAGGGACTAATCCCGCGTTGACCCGGGCTGGTTAGCTCTGACTAAGCCCTGGGGCCCACTGTCAGTGGCCTAGGGGGTTGGTTAGCGGGGGTAGTTAGGCCCTAATGACTGGCCACGTCGGCTCCTGCCGGAGTTTCGCCGGCGGCGACCATTAGCGCGGCGGCGAGAGTGGTTTTGGCCACTCCGGCGACCAAATGGGCCGCGGAGGGCATCTAGGAGGAGCTGGGGACAAGCCGAAGCTCCTGGTGGAGTCAGTTGCACTCGGGGCGGCCGGAATCGGTGCCGACGGCGAGCGAGGCGGCGGCCGGAGCTCGGGCAATCCTGGGGTCGGGGTTAGGGAGCACGGCAGGAGGGGGAAACGGTGGCGTAGCTCACCGCGGTTGCAGTGGGCGTCGAAACGGGCTCGGGGACGCGCCGGAGTGGCCGAATTCGACGGAGAACGGCGCCGGGCCAAAGCTTGGGAATGATGACGATGGCGGCTGCTCGGGGCCCTTCCGGTCACGTGGCTCGGTGAGGGGGTTGGCGACGAGGTGCAGGAGCTTGGGAGCACGTCGGAGAGGGGAGGGGGTGGCCGCGGTCATGGCTACGGCAAGCGGCGCTCCCAGGTGCGTTCGGGGATCACAGGAAGAGAGGGAAAGAGGGAGCCAGGGGAGGGGGAGCGGTCCAGAGGGAGTGAGAAGGGCCAGGGGTTGCGTGGCGTTGCGGACGGAGTCCAGGGCGACAAGAGGAAGCAGGAGGTGGCCGAGGCAGCGTCGTCGCTCGCCACCGAGCTGCTTCGGTGCGAGGGGAGGAAGAAGACAAGGGGAGGAGGTGGGCCGGGCCTGCGCAGGTGGGCTGCACAGTGTTGGGCTGTGGGTGGCTGCTAGGTAAGGTCCAGGTAATTTCTGTGTTATATTTTTCTGTTCTGTTTTGTTTTTATTTAATTCTTTTGCCACTGTTTTCAAATTTAAACAAATTCAAAACAGTGCCAAATATCCTCTGAATAATTTATGTTGCTAGATGGACTTTTTCCAAAAAGCTCATAAAATATTTCAGGGGTATTTGAAATTATATTCTAATTATATGAATATAACTCAAATTCAAATAGCTAAAGATTTAAATTCAAAGTCCCAAAAATAAATCCTTAAAAATGTTCAATATTTTGGTTGGGACCAGAACCCTTACCAAAAATTATCAAACATTTAAGAAGAGCCTTTTGGAGCAATGAATGAGATTTCTAGGGTTTTTGCCCCTCTTTTATTTAGGGTTTTGAGGCTTCCAATATTCCTCAATTCAAGTTTCAAAAATATAGACATGAATCACACATGAAGTTAACCTAGAGCAAATCCTGAAGCTAGGGATGTGACAACTCACCCCCACTAAACAAGAATCTCGTCTCGAGATTCAAGCGTAGGGTAAGGTGAAAGGGGAACGCAAACTAGTACAATCTTCACGATCCAGGGTGCACTTCAGTTGAATGTTGATTCATTTACCATCATTGTCTTGATGTCTTGTTCTGAGAAATCCTGCCAACATGACATGGAGGGAAGAAGGAGACTCTAGAAGGGTCGATCTTCTTGAAGATCGAACAACTCACGGAATGAGACATAGGACCATCTCTCGGGTTGAGACACGAGATACACATCAAGAGGGGTGGAAAGAAATGGATGACGAAGGTTCACTAGGTGGACAACAATTCCACACTTAAGAGGGTGGCAAACGATTGTCAACGTAGCGAGGAGTTGAGTTGCCATGATACCACGAAGAAACATCCTGGAGGAGGGTGATTCATAGACTATTACCCTAAGTGGCAAAAAGAATTACTTTTGATTCAGAGATCATTGAAACTCTTCATATCAGCATAAGGCAATTCACAACGATCGTTTGGAGGGGGTCTGTAGAATGGCATACTCGGACTTGGATGATGTGGATTACCTTGTTGAAGACAACGAAATGCATGAATTTACTTATCACCGGAAATGGAAGAGACCCATGGTAGAATGGCACATTGGCGGTGCAAGCTGGGAACAAAATGCAAATGCTGGGAATGATTCTGGTAACTGGGGAAGAACCCAACAATAAAGAGTGAATTCACTGTTGGAGTGGTTATAGCATAACCGAAGGGACTAAGGGCAAACCCAGTTAGTGCCGATGATAACACGTAGCGCTTGTGCGTGCTCTCAAGAACTTGAGCATTTCCACAATCATCAAGATTCTACCAATATCCGTGTCAAGGATTCTGGCAACACAACTTACTACCATGATGAATACCGGTGGAAGATGCCGATGCAAAGGAAGATAACACCTTCTCAGATTTCACCCTTGACGGGGCCAAGGAAATAAAATCTGGATGATCGACCGAGAGACATTTAGCACTCCGCTTCTAATGTTCTCCTTGATGTGCTAGCGTATCCCATTCATTGAAATGGTTTGGTATCTAGAACATCAAGTAAAGGTCGGACTTCGGAAACACAAAGATCCATAGGGGCAACTAGGGAGTAAATCCTACGAAATCCCTATGGGGAGGTGGCCAATTCCATCAAATAAGATACTATAATAATAGGTCTACCGGATGGGTGTGTTGGCCACGACATCCACCTTACCGGTTATCGAGAGACCAATATTATAGTTCTTGGGAAATGTTCCAAACCATCATATCTGCCTGAGATTCAGATCTGGTTGGTGTCAGGATAATCCAGACTCATCGAGTCTAGGAAGAAAAAATGAAAGTTTGCAACACAAATCGACGAGATGACGTTGCGGGATACTCGGGAGATGAACTACGATAGCAAGCTCCAAAACATGAGCTGGTTCTGCTACAAACATGTGAACACGTTGTCCAAGACAACCATGACCACAAAGTAGTCTTATAATAAAACACTACCGAGTTCAGGAAGGGGAACCATCATTAATGACATCGAAGTCTCCACGCGTGGAAATCCAAAGAGTTCACCTTAGACAGACTCCTTTATCTTTGAACAACTCAATCAGTGGCTTGGTGTGCTAGGATATACATATAGAATGGAGGTTGCAAATCTCCAGACCACAGAATACTTCGCACGTATGCATGACTGACTTGGGATGATTCCAGAGGAAGCAACATTGACCTTCTCGAATCCACGGCGGCAACTTGCATCAAATGCACATGAACTGGAGGAGGTCACTTCTTACATCCGAACATATGCTTCATGAGCTAGCATGAACAATGCTTTCAAAAGTTTCCAACACTAGCTTAATGTTCAGCAAAATTATGGAGAAGACAAGGATGTTGTCAATGGGCACAACAACAATTCATCTGAGTTTCCTTTTAACAGGAATTCCATAGTTAAGTGAACAAGTGATAGCATTGATCAGGCCAAAGATGTAATGGTGTATGCTCGAGGGATCAACCACGAACAAGACAACATTACGAGCATCATTGGTATTGATTTGATTTGACGATAGCCCACACTCAAATCAAAGGATTGATAAGGCAATAGGTCCAGCAACTGATCATAGGGACCAACCGATGAAGATATCATCTTTCTTCAACACACACTACACAAGAATATCCCTTTGGAACGAACTAAGTCAGGCAAGCTCTTATCTTCCAACTCTCCAAGTCGTTGTCTAACTTAACCAACTAGCTCAGGGATATCCAACACAGATTCTTGGAGAAGGATGGTTCACAAGAAACCAACTTGATCACGAGCTCAACATAGCGGTCAGGTGACAACCTGGTAATACTTCTGAGAAGATAATCAGAAAATCACGAGCCACCGGTATGTTACTAAGCTCGAGAACAATCTTGCTTTTCAGGGCAAGACGATATGATCAATAGAGTAAGAATTTGAAATAATCCTAACTCATCGATCGAGGAGTGAACCAGGAGAATGGACTAGGTAGCACGATCAATCTTAGAATGATGATTCAATAACCAACACACTAAGAATAAAATTATTGTCCTTTAACTACCAAGCAACGAGGTTGCTGGGAGTATTGATCTCACACATCACAATTCATTTGTCGGTATTCCGGTTGCATCAACACAAGGGCCGAGGAATGAACAGTGATGGCAAGAAGTATCACTGTACCAAGAGTTCATGGGATGGTGTGCAATTCCTATAACAATCTCGATATAAAATATGTAATACTCCAGGGTAGAGCAGAACCAAAAGCTGGATTGGCATTTGATCTGCGGAATACAACTACTTTGACCCAATCCTGGATATGGAAGAGGTACTGGAGTTTGTTTCTCCTAGTCATTCCGGAATAGAATGGCTTGACAGACCACAAGAGTCATAGGCATCGATGAACGAACGCATGCATACCCTTGACTATCAATTGATAGACGAGGGTCAGAATGCAACTAAATAGAGACAACTCAAGGAACATATGATTTTCTGAGTTGTGGATGCATAGATTAATATGTCGAACCAAGTTCAACATGTTTCTTCCGGATAACCCATGCAGAAAGGTAGAACTGGCAGAGTCACGATTTATGAATGGAGAACTCCTCAAGAGTACTCTAATTATGATCTTTTGATCCAATAACATCTGCCATAAGCGGTTCATAGTATTTGGAAGAAGGAAATACCACGGACTTCAAGGACTATCGCAAAGGTTACTAATATCCTAAAGGCACTAGCAATTGCTATCAACATGAAGTAGGTAGAGTGAATCTCGGGTTCAGAACCCAGGAGTAGAATACCTACTACTAAGTAGCATCACGGGATGCTTTCGAGAATAAAAGCCAGAATCATCACACTGGGGATCACAAAACATTGCTAGATTACTAGGTGACTCCCTAAACACCTAGGGTCATAATAATAGCTCCAACATATATGTCAAGGCAATAATTTACCTCAACTCACCGATTAGTGTGGTTAATCTGGCCCAAAGGAACATCGGAATGGGAGGAAGGAATTTTGCAAATGCTTCAGACTATTCAGAAACGTGGGGTGACTCGGACAGCATAACGGCTGTAAATGCTCAGAAAAGATTTGAGACATTCACAAAAATGGTGGCATAACCACTCAAAGGCACAATATCAAGGTTTCGAGATCAACAATTAACATACAGAAGATAGTAGGAACTGAACTGAGGCATTGAATCCAACAATCTTATAAGTCTACTGATTAGTAACACGTGATCCTAATAGAAAGAAGAGATAGCCTAGTTCTTAATCCCCGCAGGAAAGATAAGATGACTTAGATCAGAAGGCATAAGGTATAAGGAGTAAAAAGAGCCTTACGTTCCATCCCACAATCAATTCCCTTATATAACTAAAGAATTTCTAGACTCAACTTCGACCAGTTTGGCTTGGTAATCCTACAGGCAGTCAAGCTCTGATACCAACGCTGTCAGGACCCCGACTCGATGTCACATCAATCTAGCCGGTAACACCTCATATTACTTTGCGGCCTCACGCACGGTATCCCCACGGGTGTCGCCTTACCTTTGCCCGGGACCATTTGCGCCTTTTGGCTCACGTATATGATAGTGTCGCTAGCATCCATATGATAAGGAGCCCGGGCTGACATGACTAGTCGTAAACCCAAAGTGGCACAGACTTACAGGGACAGGCATCCATGACCCAGCTTCGAACGTGTCGGTCATCAGCAAGTGGGTCCGGGCTGTAGCACTGGGCTAGCAGGACTCCGGTAAACCGGGCTGTAGCGGGCTAACAGGACTCCGGTACTCAAAGCGTGACATTTCCCCGAAGGGACAGACACAGGAACGAAGAAGGACACATGCCGGCCAGCCTAAGTGTTCCGGAGCAGTAGCAAGCTACCATGGCTCAGTGGAAACACTAGGAGACATTTCCCGGTAAGAGAGGCTACTAAAGATAAACAACTAGATGGTCAGATCCCACACATACCATGCATTTCAATAACATACACACAATATGCTCGATATGTGCAATACAACATGGCATCACAAAATGACTCTACGACTCAAGTATTTATTCATTAGGCTCCGAGGAGCGAGATATTACAAACATGGGTCTCATGACCCAACAATCAGAGCATACAAGTCAAAGCACAAGCGGAAGCTATCATGTCTGGGTACAGACATCTATAAATGAAAAAGGCTGAGAAGCCTGACTATCTATCAGATCCTGCCGAGGGCACAAGATCGTAGCTGAGGTATGAAGCTAAACGTCGAAGACCACGCGGAAATACTAGTGAGACTGAAGTCTCTCTGCAAAAACATAAAATAGGCAAACGTGAGTACAAATGTACCCAGCAAGACTTACATCAGATCTATCTACACATGCATCATTATCAACAAAGAGGATGGTGGAGTTTGACTGCAGCAAGCCAGCTTTGACTCGGTGGCTATCCTGAACTACGACGGCAAGCGACTCTTTTGAGGTGGCGCACACGAGTCCACATATTCACCATATCAATACACCACTATGGATCCGCTCCCATCTCCCTACGAGAACGCCATCCATAGCACTCACGCTTATCTTGCGTATTTTAGAGTATCCACTTTCACTTGTCTATGAACTGATATAAGCAACCCAGAAGTCCTTTTCCGCGGACACGGCTATTCGAATAGATGATGATAACCCTGCAGGGGTGTACTTCTTCATACATGTTTCCACCACTTAGCGTCTGCACACGACATGTGCTCGGCAGACTTCAAGCGAAAGCCGACGTGGGTGTAGACCACGACCTACCTAAACACTCAAGTCTCTAGTCCAGGTTTATCGCCTATTCGGGTTCCATCCATGAGGAGATCCGGCCGGAGTTTCGCTCACAGCCCCAAACGATGTGAACAGGGTTCCGTGACACCAAACGGGCGCCCGGTTTACCCGGCCACGTGCCTACCGCATCACAGCCCACCCCTATGGTCAGCGCTGTCCACGGCCTCCAGCATACTACAAACACCAGAAACTACTTGCAACTCCTGGACAGAGGACAAGGGTGAATAAGAAGTCGAGCGGGGTCATATTTCAGGGCCCAATGTATGGTAGTAGCTGAATCATGGATCACAAACACAGAACTCAGTTCCTGAGGACGGCTACAATGAGACAACCCACCATGTACTCCTACATGGCCTCTCACCGCTACCTTTACCAAATCGTGTTCACACACTTAGCTCACACACAGTAGGACATGTTCACACGCCTCTGATTCATCCCCGATGAATCAGACCTGACTCAACTCTAAGCAGTAGCAGGCATGACAAACAAACATGAATGAGTAGGCACAACAGGGCTCAAACAACTCCTACTCATGCTAGTGGGTTTCATCTAATTACTGTGGAATGACAGGTCATGCAGAGGATAAAGGGGTTCAACTACCGCAGCAAGTAACAGATGAATCGATGTTGTCCTAATGCAGTAAAAGAGAGCAGGAGCGAGAGAGTAGGATTGTATCGGAATGAACAAGGGGGTTTTGCTTGCCTGGCACTTCTGAAGATAACATTGAGTCTTCATCAGTGTCAACGATCACATCATCGGTACACGTCTATCGAGAGGGGACAAATACCGGCAAATACAGAAAAGACACGATCAATGCAATGCACAATATGATGCATGCTATGACATGGCAATATGAATGTGTTTTGGGCTAATGCACCTAAAACCAGATTAAATGAAGTTGGTTTGAATACAAGATTCAAATTCAAACTCCGTATGTGGTTATTTAAATGTCATTCACTTTATTTGCCCTAGACAGTAGTGATAAGTTGTTCTAACATGCATGAAAATGGTACAGATGGATTCCTTGAATTTTTCTGATAATTTTTCATATATAATTTATTTAATTTGGAGTTACGGTTAATTTTCTATGATTTATTGAAGTTTTAGGCATTTTCTGGAATTTTCTGATTATTTAGAATTAAAACAATTCCAGAAAATTAATTATGACATCAGCACTGCGTCATGCTTGCGTCAGCAAGTCAACAGGGCTGCCCCGGGTCAAACCTGACCAGTGGGGTCCACTGGTCAGTGACACAGGGACTAATCCCGCGTTGACCCGGGCTGGTTAGCTCTGACTAAGCCCTGGGGCCCACTGTCAGTGGCCTAGGGGGTTGGTTAGCGGGGGTAGTTAGGCCCTAATGACTGGCCACGTCGGCTCCTGCCGGAGTTTCGCCGGCGGCGACCATTAGCGCGGCGGCGAGAGTGGTTTTGGCCACTCCGGCGACCAAATGGGCCGCGGAGGGCATCTAGGAGGAGCTGGGGACAAGCCGAAGCTCCTGGTGGAGTCAGTTGCACTCGGGGCGGCCGGAATCGGTGCCGACGGCGAGCGAGGCGGCGGCCGGAGCTCGGGCAATCCTGGGGTCGGGGTTAGGGAGCACGGCAGGAGGGGGAAACGGTGGCGTAGCTCACCGCGGTTGCAGTGGGCGTCGAAACGGGCTCGGGGACGCGCCGGAGTGGCCGAATTCGACGGAGAACGGCGCCGGGCCAAAGCTTGGGAATGATGATGATGGCGGCTGCTCGGGGCCCTTCCGGTCACGTGGCTCGGTGAGGGGGTTGGCGACGAGGTGCAGGAGCTCGGGAGCACGTCGGAGAGGGGAGGGGGTGGCCGCGGTCATGGCTACGGCAAGCGGCGCTCCCAGGTGCGTTCGGGGATCACAGGAAGAGAGGGAAAGAGGGAGCCAGGGGAGGGGGAGCGGTCCAGAGGGAGTGAGAAGGGCCAGGGGTTGCGTGGCGTTGCGGACGGAGTCCAGGGCGACGAGAGGAAGCAGGAGGTGGCCGAGGCAGCGTCGGCGCTCGCCACCGAGCTGCTTCGGTGCGAGGGGAGGAAGAAGACAAGGGGAGGAGGTGGGCCGGGCCTGCGCAGGTGGGCTGCACAGTGTTGGGCTGTGGGTGGCTGCTAGGTAAGGTCCAGGTAATTTCTGTGTTATATTTTTCTGTTCTGTTTTGTTTTTATTTAATTCTTTTGCCACTGTTTTCAAATTTAAACAAATTCAAAACAGTGCCAAATATCCTCTGAATAATTTATGTTGCTAGATGGACTTTTTCCAAAAAGCTCATAAAATATTTCAGGGGTATTTGAAATTATATTCTAATTATATGAATATAACTCAAATTCAAATAGCTAAAGATTTAAATTCAAAGTCCCAAAAATAAATCCTTAAAAATGTTCAATATTTTGGTTGGGACCAGAACCCTTACCAAAAATTATCAAACATTTAAGAAGAGCCTTTTGGAGCAATGAATGAGATTTCTAGGGTTTTTGCCCCTCTTTTATTTAGGGTTTTGAGGCTTCCAATATTCCTCAATTCAAGTTTCAAAAATATAGACATGAATCACACATGAAGTTAACCTAGAGCAAATCCTGAAGCTAGGGATGTGACAAACACATTGTTGACAATATCATCACCGATAGCGGGGGATGAAGAGAACTGTTTTACTACTCACTATAGTGAGGCGTAACAAATGGCTAGGTTCTCATCCACCGGTGGTTGCTCATGCAACAATGATAAGGACATGGTTGCTCTATTAGCAATGTATATCATGATCTTGCATTTCCTATGCCCTGATCATCATAGGCTAAGGTTGCATCATCTTGGGGTAGTGTCACCATCTTCTGGGTCTTCATGTCCTCATTCCTCGAGGATGTATCTTCTATTGGTATCGTCTTGTTGTGGTGTCGCCAATCTTGTGTTCAGAATATGTGGGTGAATGTCTGACAAGGCATCCTCCTTCTAGACTATCCATGAGGATTTCAAGGAATCCAGTGGTCAGGGGCATAAGGGTTCTAGCGACCAAAAGTTTTGAAGGGGGGAGAGATCAATAAGGAAAGTTTACCTTAGTTTTTTAAAAACTAAGAAGGGATGAGAAGTATAGATAGCTTTTAAAATTTGTAATAGCTTTGAAAATAGTTTTACTCTAAATAACGACCTTGCTAACCAAGGCTTCCTACAGCCAGGATGGCTCTGATACCAGCTCTGTGGGGACCCCGACTCATAAGTCGTGATCACCGAATGCACGTGTACAGTGATCCCAGAGATCAATGCTCACTGAACACATAGAAGTTGAATAACAAGAGTCTTACATCCGTACATACCATCTTACATAAATTATGACTATTATGGTCAAGTCTTGAGTATAACATTGCAGCGGAAATCTTCGTCAATAACTTGCATCCATGCCATCTGCCTTAACCCTACAGGCATTCTGACTGGGAAAGCGTCCTAGCTCGCATGATCGTCACCAAAGAACTCTTCTTCACATCATGTTCTTTCATGCCTGGCCAATTAAATAACTAGTGGCAAGCCAATGAGTAATTTGAATGTACTCGCAAGCAACCCATATTTTGAAACAAGGTACAACAATGCATGATATAGCACTAAGTAGGTCATTTTGCAGAAAGCTAGTTTTGAGTCCAATGACATGTTCAACAACTTGTATGACATGCATCAGGAGAATCCAAGTAACCATGAGAACAGGTTACAGATATCAACATAAATAGAGTGGGAAACAGTCCAACTTAATCATCATGTCAAGTCTTTTGACGTGACCTAGGTAGTTCTTACCACTTATCCATACACACTCACCAGGTTTCACAAGCATTTGGACGTAGCCCAAGAGCGGTTACCCAACTGTCCTTGAGAATGGGCACGGCTATTTGAATAGTTTGACACTCTGTAGAGGTTGCACACTTTACCCACAAGATCCGGGGAACTTCTGTGTCATCCATGACCCGCGGTACCTCAAGTACCCGGGGTAAGCACCCGATCATGATCTTTCCCTAGACGACACTAACATAGAGTCCACTCGATTGGTATTAACCCCCATGCCCAACATTATCACATAACATTTTCGTGGAGCCACGCTTCATAATCATCTCACATCACAAGCACGGGGTACCAACGGTGTGTCCGGTGCCCCATAAAAAATGTTCTTGGCCGCCCTACGTGGCACGACCCCGTCCCGAGAGAGAGCACCAACTCTCCCCCATCACTAGTAATGCGGGCACCATGCTAGTATCGGCCCAGGTAAAAAATAATGCCCTTTCCCATATAAGGGTAGAGTGGTTGCGCATGTAAGGTTGGAATAACGGTCGCAACTTAAACCAATCCATTCTGAAAACAACACACACACTTGCCTCGGTACACCACTTCGTCATCAAGTGGTTACCCAACTCATCATATCCCTTGGGTATAAGTGGCACCCGACAGAGTTTTCGAGAAGTCTTTTGAAAGTACTCTGCCTCCTTCATCATGCATATTCCCGTCCCATTTGCGTAGCCACTACTGTAGCAACCTATCTACTCCCACCGACATAATCCTCATAGGAAGGTAGGGTCATGCATAATGCAAGTATCAACAAGGAAGTAACAGAGGCAACCCATCAAGGTGGTTACCACCTCATCATGATTCCGTTGCAACAACAATATGGTGCTATATGACATGCATAAAAAGGGTTTCATAGACATGGTCAAAGGGCTGCTTGCCTGGTTCATTAGAGTGTTGAAATCTTTTGGTCCTTCTCCAAGTACTCCGTCTACTTCGTCAACTAACGCCGGAATCAATCACAATAAGCAACACAACAAGGCCAAAATAAAAGTGCTCTAAAAATATGAATTTGACTTTTCTATGATACCTTTGGTCATATGTGAAATGACCAAGGTGGTTTCATTGGGATTTGATCAATGGATATTTCTGAACATTTCAATATGATGGAATCAACGGTTTTGTGGATTTGCAAGAAGTGTACAGAAATAATATTTTGAAAAATGAGCAAAGACACCCATTTAACAAGGAATGATTTTTGAAACACCTAGTATTTGGTTTCACTGGATCTGGAGTTCAAATGAATATTCTATGGATTTTCAAAGTTTGTTATATATGAAGAAACATACCATTATTTGATGTGGCACTGAAAGTATTAGGAAAAATGTTCAAAAACTAAGTTGTCAATAGGGCAGAACCGGGCTATAGCACCGGTTCGTAAGGGCTATTAGTCTCGGTTTTGTAACTGCCACTAAACGTTGAGGACTAAAGGTCCCCCCCTTTAGTACTGGTTCGTCATGAACCGCCACTAAAGTGCCACCACGTGGCACGAGGCAGGGCCGGGTGCGGGGAGACCTATAGTACCGGTTGGTAACACCAACCAGTACTAAGTGTTCGTGTTGTTTTTTTATTATTTTTCCTTTAGTTTTGTGTTTCCAATTTAATTTAGAGATTGTTTTTACATTATAATGAGTTGTTAAATCATTAGGTGAAAGTACCCGCAGATTAGTTTCAACTAGATGCATGCATATGGATCCTAGCTAAGTGATGAAAGTATATATGCCATATCCATATATATTACTTAATAACTTATACTAGGTGAGCAAGTAATTAATATGGATATGGCATATATATACTTGATCACTTAGCTAGCTAGGATCCATCCAGTTGAAACTAATCTATGGTTTCTTTCATAAATGATATAATAACTCATCATCATCATATTACTATAAAAACTATTGCATCATATATATCAGCACCAACAAGTTAACGACATACTAGCTAGCTAAAAATCATTATAGTGGTCATTACCACTATTTAATCATCATAGTCATTACCGCTATCTAATTATCACCAATACCAGTTTAAAGAAGAAACATTCACTTTGTACCAGAAGGAAAGATATCATCGAGTTCAACATGATCACTCTTTGAGATTAAGTTCAGGACAAAGAACACGGACATGAGAGGACAAGTACTAAGAGCATGCTAATCACTCCTGCTACTCTCTCTCAGGTAAAATGGCATATAACATGTGCAGCTGTCCTGATTCATCATATTGGAGCATGCAGATGAACCTGTCTCCTAATCGTGGGTTGCGCTTCTGCTTGTTGACTCCTAGTACTTCTCTGCGATCATTCACAATTTTGCTCCAGTCTTTCACTATTAAGCATTCCTCGGTTCTAGAAATCTTGAATGCACTCGTGTGCAATGTAGGATGTCTTGGCCGTAAGCTAACAATTGACATGCGACCATTAGTCGAGATCCACTGAGGCACAACTATCATCGGGAGTCCCTGTTGAAGAGAACATCATATAGTATCATACTTAGCAACATGAAGTTTAGCTTAAAAAATAATGTATGCAAAAGATGCACTGAGGACAAATAGTAAAAATCTTACCATCTTTCCTAAATACATGTGACCATAGTTCACTACGAACACTATTGGTCGCACGTTTTGAGTACTAAGATTTGCAAGTCTAGGAAAATAATTTCTCTTGACAACATCAAGATCCTCAAGCCATGAAACATATTGACTTATCTCCTCGCAGTTTAGTTCAGCCCCGGCACAGCGGACGGTCCTGTCTACCAAGCGTTGGACATGTTTGCTCGAATGGAGAGAAGCTGTCAATAGAAATTAGTTTTCAACTATTTTCGAAAAAACAATATCAACATAAATATGGCATGAGAAACTCACATAATGGTAGAACTGGAGGCATCTGCACATCGACCCAAATGTCTCTATTACCTTCAATATCATCTTCGGGACGAATATCAAATGTGATAAACATATCAGGCTCAAATCCATAAGCCTTGCATAGTGCTTGCCAAGTTTTGCATTCAAAATGGGTGTAGATTTCTTGATTGTATAATTTGAAGTTGAAGGTATAACCATGCTCGGTCTTCAAGTAACTCTCTTTACCTCCATAGTTTTGTCACGACTGAAACCTATCTTATCCAAGACAAAAATTCTTGCATGGCAGGGGATACACTAGTAGAATAGTGAAAATTTAAAATAATAAGTTGAAGCAAATGAAGCATATATAAGTCATGCTTAATTACGAAAAAGACTTGTCGTTGTGACTTACTGTATCCACTTCGAAAGTCTCATCCAGCTTGATGCTGAAGCGCCTATCATCAACTAGGAAAATTCTGTCGCACAGGCCGCGTTGGTCTTCGCAGTCTTCGCACATAATGAAATCGTTTTCATCGTCAGACGACATTTCCTATGTTTATAGGTGAAACATTAAACACTTATTAGTTATATATTAATTCAACTAATTAGACTAGTTCTATTAATTCAACTAGCTAGTTCAATTAATTAATTCAACTAAGCACTTACTAAAAATATACCTAAATAAAGTATAGCTCCTAATTCAACTAATTCAACTAATTAACTAGTTCAACTAATTCAACTAAACTAGTTCTATTAATTTTCTTACTAAAAATAAAGTAGCTACTTCTATATACTAAAATTTTAATTAGATGATCAAATCTCATATACCTAAATTTAGTATATATTAATTCATCTAACATTAATATAAATTCATCTATAACTAAAAGAATAAAAAACTAACTTTCATCTAACATTATCTAATTCTTATATAATCTAACATTTATATAATCAAACATTTTGACATTAAACATTTGTGTGTGTGTGTGTGTGTGTTTGTGTGTGTGTGTGTGTGTAGGAGCCCGCCGGCGAGCGTGGCAATCGATCTTACAGCGGGGGGGGGGGGGTGGCGACGAAGGCGACAGGGACGGCGACGGGGACGGGGACGACGTACGGCGACGGGGGCGACGCGCGGGCGGCGGGCCAGGGGGCGACGCGACGTACGGGGGCGGCGACGACGAACGGCGATGGGGGAGCGTGGCGACGACGGCGACAGCGTATGGCGACGGGGGAGCGCGGCGACGACGGCGACGATATACGGCGACGAGGGAGTGCGGTGATGATGGCGACGGGGGCGGCCACGATGGCAACAAGGGCGGCGCGCGCGGGGAGGGCGCGATGAAGATGATAACTGAAAATTTTCGTAAGTGCTGGTTATATAGGGGAGGCCTTTAGTACCTGTTGGAGACAGGAACTGGTACTAAAGGTTAAATTTGGCCAGGCTAAGCGGCGGGAAGCGACCCCTTTTAGTATCGGTTCGTGGCTCCAACCGGTACTAAAGCCCCGCCCTTTAGTACTGGTTAAAGCCACGGACCGGTACTAAAGGGGGTGCACGCGGTGCTCAATGTTTAGTCCCACCTCGCCGAGCGAAGGGCAGTCGCACTGGTTTATAAACCCAGTCACGGCTGCTCCTTCAAGCTCCTATCAAATGCAGGCCTCTGGGCCTAACTTTCCCGCGCTACCCTGTGAGCCTGCTGGGCCTTATGGTCCTGCACAAGCACGGCCAAGGCCGAGCAGGCCCACTGGGCAGCGCGAAAATAACTTTTTTCAAATAGTTTTTTTCTTTTGTGGTTTATATATTTTCATCTATTTATTTCTGAGTAGTTTTTTGCTGTATTTAGAGTTTCTTATGTTTAATATTAGTGTGTTTTATCATTATATTCATATTTGTAGTGATTTTTCAATTCATTTTGTAGTGCTTTTCACTTTCACGGTGATTTAGCTCTAAAACAAATCAGTAAATGCATCGAAAATAGCAAATTATGTCAGAAAGGGTTGAAAGTTGATGACGTGGATTTGAATTGTGCATCTGAACGCAAAAAAAGTCTGGAGTTGTACTAAGTTATTTAAATATTGAATAGCCGGTGTAACAGATGAGTTTTCGTCCGAAACCTGATACTTCTTAAGAGATTGTCCAGTTTATACACGAAGTGCATCCAGTTTTTGCCGTAACCCTCTCTACTTTTTTGCAAATGCTATGCGGGTGAAATGATGATACCTTGCCAAGTTTCAACCTTTTCAGAGTTCATTTTGTACTGCTTTTCACTTTCATGGTGATTAACTATGAAAACAAATCAGTAAATGCATCGAAAATAGCAAATTATATCAGAAAGTGTTGAAAGTTGATGTCGTGGATTTGAATTGTGCATCTAAATGCCTGGAGTTGTACTAAGTTATTAAAATATTGAATAGCCGGTGTAACAGATGAGTTTTCGTCCGAAACCCTAATACTTTCTAAGAGATTGTCCAGTTTATACACGAAGTGCATTCATTTTTTGCCGTAACCCTATATACTTTTTTGCACATGCTGTGCGGGTGAAATGATGATATCTTGCCAAGTTTCAATCTTTTCAGAGTTCATTTTGTACTGCTTTTCACTTTCCCGGTGATTTAGCTCTAAAACAAATCAGTTAATGCATCGAAAATAACAAATTATGTCAGAAAGGGTTTAAAGTTGATGACATGGATTTGAATTGTGCATCTGAACATAATAAAAGTTCGGAGTTGTACCAAGTTACTAAAATATTGAATAGCCGGTGTAACAGATGAGTTTTCGTCCGAAACCCTGATACTTCCTAAGAGATTGTCCAGTTTGTACACGAAGTGCATCCAGTTTTTGCCGTAACCCTCTCAACTTTTTTGCACATGCTATGCTGATGAAATGATGATACCTTGCCAAGTTTCAACCTTTTCAGTGTTCATTTTGTAGTGCTTTTCACTTTCACGGTGATTTAGCTCTGAAAACAAATCAGTAAATGCATCGAAAATAGCAAATTATGTCAGAAAGGGTTGAAAGTTGATGACGTGGATTTGAATTGCGCATGTGAACGCAAAAAAAGTCCAGAGTTGTACTAAGTTATTAAAATATTGAATAGCCGGTGTAACAGATGAGTTTTCGTCCGAAACCCTCATACTTCCTAAGAGGTTGTCCAGTTTGTACACGAAGTGCATCCTGTTTTTGCCGTAACCCTCTCTACTTTTTTGCACATTCTATGCGGGTGAAATGATGATACCTTGCCAAGTTTCAACCTTTTTAGAGTTCATTTTGTACTACTTTTCAATTTCACAGTGATTAGGCTCTGAAAATAAATCAGTAAATGCATCGAAAATAGCAAATTATGTCAGAAAGGGTTGAAAGTTGATGACGTGGATTTGAATTGTGCATTTGAAAGCAAAAAAGTCCAGAGTTGTACTAAGTTATTAAAATATTGAATAGCCGGTGTAACAGATGAGTTTTCGTCCGAAACCCTGATACTTGCTGAGAGGTTGTCTAGTTTGTACACGAAGTGCATCCAGTTTTTGCTGTAACCCTCTCTACTTTTCTGCACATGCTATGCGGGTGAAATGATGATACCTTGCCAAGTTTCAACCTTTTCAGAGTTCATTTTGTACTGCTTTTCACTTTCACGGTGATTTAGCTCTGAAAACAAATCAATAAAGGCATCGAAAATAGAAAATTATGTCAGAAAGGGTTGAAAGTTGATGATGTGGATTTGAATTATGCATCTGAACACACAAAAAAGTCCGGAGTTGTACTAAGTTATTAAAATATTTAATAGATGGTGTAACAGATGAGTTTTCGTCCGGAACCCTGGTATACTTCCTAAGAAATTGTCCAATTCGAACTGGCTCTTGTGTAAACATGTAAAAATATACATAAAATACATTGATCAGTACCTCCTTTCAGCCAAAACACTATTGCTACATAGAAATACATCAAAAATACATTGATCATCAATGATCTTTTTGTGTACAATCTGAACTGTCAATATGAGTCCTCTCTGGTAGGAACCGGAGAAGACTCATATTGCAGCCACAAATTCTACACATAGAGTTCAATGAAGACCAAGTGGTTGCGATAGTTTGAGAAGTAACATATTTAAGGTGGTAAAAACTCTGTTAGCAGATCAAGGTGGGACTAAAAACCCGATGTTAACTAGGAACCTCTAGTGCCGGTTTGTGGCATGAACCGATATAAAGGTGCCGGTGGGCCCCCAGCCTGACCCCAGCCTGCAACAGCCACTTTAGTACCGGTTTGTGGCACGAGCCGGTACTAAAGCATCACCACAAACCGGTACTAATGATCTCCGCCCCCTAGCCATTTGGACCGGCACTAATGATCACATTAGTGCCGGTTTTGTTACAAAACCGGACTAATGTGCTTCACATTAGGCCCTTTTTCTACTAGTGTATGAACTTAGAAGTACCCAGGAATTTGAGTCACGACACTTGGATCAAATATGAGCTCTCTGTGATTTTCTAAAGTTCATCATAGAAATAGGAAAATAGGGTTTTACGAAATATATGTGAAGAAAATATCCTGGAAAAATGTGCAAACAACACCATGTGATAGATCATGAATTTATGAACTACTAGAATTTTGAATCATCAAATTTGGAGTCCATTTTAACTACTTGTGGATTTTATAAGTCATCCGAGGAAAGAAAATAAGAAAAACGCTATACCCTTATTCTGCGCACTAGGCGAGAGATAGGCAGTGGGCCGTCCCAGCTGCTCGGCCGCGCGAGCAATAGGGCGACGTCGAAGGCGGGAGAGGGCAAACCCGTCTCCACTTGCCAGCATGGCCCGATGGCTGGGCCACTGACGAGCGGGGCGCTCCTGCAGGTCGTCGCCTTCATCTTCCTCCCGCGCATTCGGCTGGCCGAGGGAGCAGAGAGCCCCGACAGCGACTGCCGGCCTACGGAGCACCTCTAGCGACGCTCTAGCTATGGATGAGCTTGGCGTCAATTGCCGCATCCATTGGTGTATGCCGCGGCTATCGGAGATAGTCGAGACGACGGTGGCTCGGACGCCGGCGGACGGTGGCGTTGGGCAAGGTTGGGCATGGTGCTTCGGTGTGCCCTCGGACGAGGGGAGGAGCTCGGGAGCTCCGACTTGCCCAGGGGAGCCTCCCAGTGTAGATATTAGAGGGAGATGAGCTCGGGCTCGACTGAATTCGAGGGGAGGGAAGCGGCGGCCATGGCAGCCCTGAGAAGCGAGGGGTGGCTCTGGAGGGCAAGTGAGTGGTTAGGGAGAAGGTTGGGAGGGCGATGAGTCGCATTGTGATCTTGAAGGCGGTCGGGAAGTCCAGATGAGGTGGGGGCAAAGGCGTGCCATGGACCGCGTCCACGGTTTCGAGCTGGGCAACACCAGGGCCATATTGGCACCCCTAGTCATGGCTGGGGCACTCGTGGGCATGTACCAGGTTGAGGGGGGAGGAAAGGGAAAGCAGGGCGAGTTCCTGGCGGGACCCAAGCTCGCGCGCCCACTGGCCGAGCCGGGCGGCGTCAGGCACGGGCAGCATGGGGTGAGAGAGTGGGGGAGAGAAGGGGGCCTACACGGCTGTCGTGCTGCGGACATCGAGGGCCTTGACTGGCGCGAGGGGGAGGCTCGAGGTGGTAGGGGAATGTGGCGTTAACGGTCGGGAGCGCGATGACGTGCTCCAGAGCGCGTCTTTGGCCGGCATCCGCGGCTTTTCCGCGCACACTCGCGTGTCCACTTGTGTCTGGCGTCTGGAGGAAGAATAAACAAGAGGGCTGGAGGCTTTGGATGCTCTAGAACTTGCCAGGAGTGAGAGAGAGAGATGAGAAAGGGACGGGAAGGTGGCTGTGTCCAGAGAGGAAAATTGGGTCTTTGCCCCCCTTAATCATTGCTCCTTGGGCAGCTAAGCATGCAGGAGGTAGAGGAGGAGCAGATAAGGCACTGGGAAAAAGTTGAGCTCATGGAGATTAGTGGAAATAGAAAAAACATGCATTTTAAATTTCTTCCAGAAGGTGTTTGATGTAGGTTTGGGCAAGCAAATGGACTTGCCTTGCCATGAGGCTTGACAGGGTCAAATGGCCTGAGAAAATAAGAGGTTCCACCAAGATTGAGTTCATTTGGGCAAAGTTGCTAATGCAACTTTTGTAAACCCTAGAAATTAATAGAAATAGACATTCCAAGATTTAGTCATGCCAATCTACTCTCCTTGATGCACCATTTAGTGTAGTGTCATCATTTGAGGTTCTGAACATGTCCTCAAAAGTTGAGATCAAAAGGAGAAAGTTGCCAATGTAAAGTTGTTCAAATTTGGTTCTAGACGGAGAGGGTTTTGGGGCACTTTGATCAAGATAACATTCTCTCCAACTTCTGCCATTTGGTATAGATGAATAGTTAGACCATTTGAGCAGGTGCATCAAGTTTTAGAACATTTGGACTTGTTTGGCAATGTAAAGTTCCTCAAACTTCAAAATGGACAGAAATGGTTTTGAGGGGATTTCATGGGGTTATACTATTCTCCATGGTATGAGACTTGGCAAGATCATCAAACATGTCATATGTGACATGCTAGAATTTTCTTGGAATTTTTGGGGAAAATTTCCTTTGTAAATATTTCAAAAGCTTGAAATATCCAGAAAGGGTTTTTGTGGGATTTGACCAATATTTTGAACATGACCATGTGTTGAAACTCTTATATATGGACAATATATGTCCACTGAGTTTTCCTATGTTTTTCCCAAATATTTTTAAAGCATTAAAATAATTTTAACCTATTAAAGACCATTTCTGGCCTAAAGAAAAAGCCTTTAAATAAGATAGGAAATGACTTTTAAAAATATATTTTTGTGGTTTTTGGTAGTCCTATACCTAATAAGAGTCAAACATACTCTTTGAAAGATTTTTCATAGCCCGAATCAAGTACTTGTAGTGCAAACCTCAATTGAGGGGGTTTTGGAAAAACTAAATTTAGAAAATACTTTTTGGCCAAATTATTTTTGCAAGAAAATTATATAATGTACTATACACATGGCATGATCATTGGTTCAAGAGTTTGGAGCAAGGAGATGAAGTATAGGAGTTGGAGGATTTATTTGAGTTTTAGAGCACTTGCAAACAACAGACAAAATCCAATCAAGGCAAGGTCCAAAACACTCAAAAGTTTTTGTCGAACCACATTTTATCATGATTGTTAGCTTAAGTGTAGTAGCATCAAAATCAGTGTGTGACACAATGCTTGGGTACTGCCCTTCCTTGGATAGGCATCCCACCTATGATTAACCCCTCTCACAAGCATCCTCAACTACGAAAGAAGAATTAAGGTAAACCTAAACATAGGATGAAAATATGGATCCAAATCAGCCCCTTACGAAGCAACACATAAACTAGGGTTTAAGCTTCTGTCACTCTAGCAACCCATCATCTACTTATTACTTCCCAGTGTCTTCCCCTAGGCACTAATCATGGTGAAGTGTTAGGTAGTCCACATTCACGTAACACCACTAGAGGAGAGACAACATACATCTCATCAAAATATCGAACGAATACCAATTCACATGATTACTTATAACAAGACTTCTCCCATGTCCTCAGGAACAAACGTAACTACTCACAAATCATATTCATGTTCATAATCAGAGGGGTATTAATAAGCATTAAGGATCTGAACATATGATCTTCCACCGAATAAACCAACTAGCATCAACTACAAGGAGTAATCAACACTATTAGCAACCTACAGGTACCAACCTGAGGTTTTGAGACAAATATCGGATACAAGAGATGAAATAGGGTTTGAGAGGAGATGGTGCTGGTTAAGATGTTGATGGAGATTGACCCATTCTCGATAAGAGGATCGATGGTGATGAAGAAGGCGATGATTTCCCCCTCCCGGAGGGATGTTTCCCCGGCAGAACAGCTCTGTCGGAGCCCTAGATTGGTCCTGCCCGGGTTCCGCCTCGAGACAGCGGCGCTTCGTCCCGAAAGCTTCCATATGATTTTTTCAGGGGAAAGGACACCATATAGCAGAAGATGGACGTCGGGGGCCTGCCAGGTGGCCCACGAGGCAGGGGGGCGCCTAGGGGGGTAGGGCGCGCCCTCCACCCTCGTGGATGGTGGGTGGCCCCCCTCTAGTGCTTTCTTCGTACAATATTTTTAATATATTCAAAAACTGATTTCTGTGGAGTTTCAGGACTTTTGGAATTGTGCAGAATAGGTCTCTAATATTTGCTCCTTTTCGAGTATAGAATTCGAGCTGGCGGCATTCTTCCTCTTCATGTAAACCTTATAAAATAAGCGAGAAAAGGCATAAGTATTGTGACATAACGTGTGATAACCGCCCATAATGCAATAAATCTATACCTACTAATAAAAGAAATAGGAATTCTTAGTCCATCATGCTATTTTATAGAAAACACCCTAATGTGTCTGACATTAAACCCATAAGTACGTATAAATTGTTTTTTAAAATACTCATATCTTCTAAACCCTATATACCTACTAATAAAAGAAATATGTATTCTTAATCCGTCATGCTATGCATTATCCATCTTTCTTTCATATCGGTACTGATCCAAATTGTGGATGAACATGTCAGCAAAATCAGGATTGGGGAAGAAATTGAAGATCACTTTCCTTTTTTTGTACGTATTAAATCTACATGCAAGCTGTGTTTAAATAGAAGACATGTGAAATCTTGAACTTGCTCTTTGGTAGTCAAAGACCATCTTTGTTTTGGCCGTACCTACAAATACTTAGATCATAGACCACTTTTTGTAAATTAAGAGTGTGTAGTATTCTTTTCTCCCATTGCAACGCACGGGCCCTTTTGCTAGTATTGATATAAAATCATCATGCAAAATGGATGTATCACCT
The DNA here is from genome assembly GCF_018294505.1 of Triticum aestivum. Taxonomy (NCBI): domain Eukaryota; kingdom Viridiplantae; phylum Streptophyta; class Magnoliopsida; order Poales; family Poaceae; genus Triticum; species Triticum aestivum. Next base: position 282,104,621 of record NC_057813.1, on the reverse strand, counting down.
CCCCCAAGCTTAGACCTCGCTTTTCCTCAAGTGAAAGCCGATATCGAAAAATATGTCCACATGTTTAGAGATAGAGGTGTCGATAAAATAAACTACGGACATGAGGGTATCATGATCATCTTTAGAATAGCAACATATATTGTCATATGATTTCTTATGCTAAAGTAACAATCTATTCATGAGGTAAAGTATGAATCAGAAACTTCATTGAAAACTAACAAACTATGATATCAGTCATTGAGGCAATTGCAATTTATCATAACATCGGAAACAGTCAATATAAGAGCTTTTCAGCAAGTCCACATACTCAACTATCATTTAGTATTTCACAATTGCTAACACTCAGGCGATACTTATGGGTACAAAGTTTCAATCAGACACAGAGAAAGATAGGGGCTTATAGTTTCGCCTCCCAACCTTTTACCTCAAGGGTAATGTCAACAATAATACTTTATAAGAACCTACATCCGAGTGGCTATATATATCAGGATCTTTCCAACACATAGTGCTTGCCAAAGGATAAAGTGTAAAAAGGAAAGGTGAAGACCACCACAACTCTTGTATAAGGGTAAAAGGTGAAAATAAAAGATAGGCCCTTCGCAGAGGGAAGCAGAGGTTGTCATGCGCCTTTATGGTTGGATGCACAAAATCTTAATGCAAAGGAACGTCACTTTATATTGCCACTTGTGATAAGGACCTTTATTATGCAGTCCGTCACTTTTATTTCTTCCATATCACACACTCGTATAAAGCTTACTTTCTTCACACTAATAGATCATACATATTTAGAGAGAAATTTTTATTTCTTGCACCGATGACAACTTACTTGAAGGATCTTACTCAATCCATAGGTAGGTATGGTGGACTCTCATGGCAAAACTGGGTTTATGGATGTTTGGAAGCACAAGTAGTATCTCTGTTTGGTGCAAAGAATTTGGCTAGCACGAGGGGGAAAGGAAAGCTCAACAAGTTGGATGATCTATGACAATATAAATTTTTCAGATATAAGAAAACATAACTCATTATGCTGTCTTCCTTGTCCAACATCAACCTTTTAGCATGTCATATTTTAATGAGTGCTCACAATTACAAAAGATTTCCAAGATAGTATATTTAGATGTGAAAACCTCTCTTTCTTTCTTACTTCCTATTAATTGTAACGATGACCAAAACTATGTTTGTCAACTCTCAACAACTTTTATTCATCATACACTTTATATGTAATGTCATTACTCTCCATAATATCAATATGATCTTTTTATTTCTTTTTATTCTTTCTGTAATTACCTCAAGATCATAGAAAGATAGCAAAGCCCTCAACTCAAAACTACTCTTTATTATATAACTAACGGACTCAATTACATAGATAGAGATAAAAACAAAACTCAAAGCTAGATCAAAATAAAACTTTATTCTACTCGATCAAGATATAACTAAAAGGATCGAACTAAGAAAAACAAAGATAGACGTGTGATGGTGATATGATACCGGGGCACCTCCCCCAAGCTTGGCAGTTGCCAAGGGGAGTGCCCATACCCATGTGTTTACGTCTCTTTCTTCGGAGGTGGTGATGATGGGGTTGTTGATGAGGTAGGCTTCTTCCTTATCTTGCGCTTGAGGATAGAATTTTTGCTCCCTTAAGTCATCGATCCCCTCCTCAAGGATTAGTATCTTTTTACATAGTTCCTGTTTGTTTCCATGCAAGAGACGAAAAGGGATAAACTTGATCTTAGGTTTCTTTGATTTATCAGGGAGACTTGACACTTTAAACTCCACATGCATGTCCCCAGGTTGAGGTAGTGGGACTTCATCTTCATCTGAGGTTGTCTCCTCCTTTCCCTTAGGATCATAGTATTCTTCTTCCTCCGTGTCCAACCACAATGCTCCGAGTCCCCATAAACTTTGGGGTCTACAAGGTAACCAACCACATAGCTTTCTCCTTCCGAATTCTGGGACGATCGACATATTGCTCTAAATCTGTGGCAGAAACAACTCAAAACAAAAATAGAGGATTTCGTCGTGGTGCGGTGGTCAAAACCTTTGGGAGATTATATAATGAATTTTTACCTACCAAAATAATTATCGTGCAAGAAAACGGAGTCCGGAGGGAACATGAGGTGGCCACGAGGCAGGGGGCGCGCCCTCCACCCTCGTGGATGCCACATGTCTCTTTTGTACTACTTTTAATTTTCCTAATTTTCTAAATATTCCAAAACGGAGCGGAATTGCTATTTTAACAGTTTTGGAGTCGGTTTACTTACCGTGCCACATACCTATTCCTTTTTGCAGTCTAAAACGTTCTGGAAAGTGTCCCTTATGTACTCCTCCGGGGTTACGATGTCAATAACATTGGTTTCCACATTTATGGGATTACGTGAGATATAATTTTTGATTCTTTGACCGTTTACCACCTTCAGATGCCTTCCATGCTGTTGATTTTGATGGCACCGGAACGATAGACCTCCTCAACAATGTAAGGACCTTCCCATTTAGTGAGAAGTTTTGCTGCAAAAAATCTTAAACGAGAGTTGTATAGCAAAACGTAATCACCAACACTAAACTCACGCTTTTGTATCCTTTTGCCATGCCATCTTTTAACTTTTTCTTTAAACATTTAGCGTTCTCATAGGCCTGCTTTCCCCATTCATCAAGTGAGCTAATGTCAAATAGCCTCTTCTCACCGGCAAGTTTGAAATCATAATTGGGCTCTTCAATAGCCCAATATGCCTTATGTTCTAGTTCAAGAGGTAAGTGACAAGCTTTTCCATAAACTATTTTATATGGAGACATACCCATAGGACTTTTATATGCAGTTCTATAGGCCCATAATGCATCATCAAGTTTCTTGGACCAATTCTTTCTAGATCTATTAACAGTCTTTTGCAAGATCAATTTAATATCTCTATTACTCAATTCTACCTGACCACTAGACTGAGTATGGTATGGAGATGCAATTCTATGATTAACAAGCATTTTACGAAAAGCACCATGAATAAAAGGTGAACCACCATCAGCCATTAAATATCTAGGGACTCCAAACCTCAGAAAAATAACTTCTTTAAGCATCTTAATAGAGGTGTTATGATCAGCACTACTAGTTGGAATAGCTTCTACCCACTTAGTAACGTAATCAACAACAACTAAAATATGTGTACACCCATTAGAGGAAGGAAAAGGTCCCATATAATCAAATCCCCAAACATCAAATGGTTCAATAACAACTGAATAATTCATAGGCATTTCTTGACGTCTACTAATATTACCAATTCTTTGACATTCATCGCAAGACAAGACAAACATACGAGCATCTTTAAAAAGAGTAGGCCAATAAAATCCGGATTCCAATACCTTATGTGCAGTTCTATCTCCAGCGTGGTGTACTCCGTCAGCCTCGGAGTGACACTTGCTAGGATGTGTTCCTGTTCATGCTCAAGTACACAACATCTAATAACACCATCTACTCCTTCTTTATAAACACTGCAAAAAAATACACTTCCGTGATGATACATGTTTGTCACAGTAGGTCGCATTTTCTATCATGCATGTACATCCATGATGATTTTATGAAAGAATCAAGATAGTCATACCTGTGCTGTCCTAGAAGTATTCCATGACATTACCAAAATTATCATCACGGAAGTGTCCACTTCCATGACGATAAATCGCGTGTCATAGAAGTGCTTTCGTCAAGGGTGACCGACATGTGGTATCCACCGTAACGGAACGCCGTTAAGCTATCGGGTCCGTTTTTGGATTCGATAACCCGTTAACAGCCCCGACCAATGGGGATTTTCCACGTGTAAAATCATCATTGGCTGGAGGAAACACGTGTCGGCTCACCGTTGGAACAGATGTCATCCACTCATTGGACCCAATGCGCCTATGATATGTCGACACGTGGCATGGCCCAACAGAGGCCCATTCCTGCGAAAAGGCCGGCCCATTTGAGTTAGTCAAAAGGTGGCGGGCCGGCCCACGGAAAGCCTGTTAACGGCCTGTCCGCATATAGCCCATTTACAACCCGCTAACCTAGGGCCCGTTACGCCCTATCTGAATTAGGCCCAGTAGCGTCATGTGGGCCGTCCAATATGATTCAAGCCTGTTTTAACTTCCAGCCCATGTGTGGCCCATGACTTCTTTCGTCCCATATGAGACCCTTTGTAACTCTTGGCCCATTAACGGCCCGTGGTGAAACTGGCCCATTATTCCACTGGGAAGTTTCCAGCCCAAGTTATCTTTCGGCCTTCTCACGGCCCATTTATTCTTGGGCTCATTTGCAGCATTCGGTTACTTACGGCCCATTACTGTCATTTTCTGCTTGTGGGCCAAATTCAGCCCATCGTTACAGTCGGCCCGTTTGTGGACCGCTAATACGTTGGGCCATTTTCATGTCAAAACAAACTCGTTGGGCTGTTTTCATACAGTTATCAAATACGACCCATTAACGACCTGTTATGGTCCATCTATAGTATGGCCCATGTTTGGCGAAATGATGATACGCCCCATAGAAGGCCCATGGATCCTACGGCCCATAGAAGGCCCATGGAACCTACGGCCCGTAGAAGGCCCATGGATCCTATGGCCCGTACAGAAGGCCAATGGATCCTACGACCGTAGAAGGCCCATGGATCATACGGCTCGCAGGAGGCCCTTGGTTACAACAGTCTGTGTGCTGCCATGATTATTTTGGCCTAGTTACCAAAAATAGGCTATTGTGGCCACTAGAAAAACACAGAAAAAGAACTGCGATGACTACAAGAAAACAAGTAAACAAGACAATGAGGAAATAAATAAGCAAGCAATTAACGCTAGCCTATTACCGCTATTACACATATTACATCCACTGGGCATCAAAGTTCGCCACCAGTGCAAATATAGGGAACAAAGCAGCATATTACATACACTGGCCATCAAATTGGCTACCAGTGCAAATAAACGCGGCAGCAAAACAAGAGCATAACTGAAACAACTTCTGAAAAGCTCGAGAAACGTTATCCTTGGTATCCACCATGCTGGCAATAAGCTTAGCAAGCTTATTAGCTTTGTCCTGTTTGGCACTAAAATCCTCCAACACTTGTTGTTGCACCAGAAAGTATGCATCTGAATGCTCCAGGGACTTCCGAAGTCCTTCCGCTTCTTGTCGCAGCATAGCTGATCGATGTCTTTCAGCTTGTAGTTGAGACTCAAGAAACCGAATTGGTTCAAATGGTGAGTTTGAATTGCTTGTGCAAGCGGTAGTGGCCAGTAACTCAAACACTAAACCAATACAGGACTTTGGGGTTGTCTCACTGTCTTCAAGATAGTCTTCCTTAGCTGTTTTATCAGCTTTGTTGGAGACCAACAAGGATGTGTCACTATCCTGAACCTTATATGAATTACATCCTTTACCATTGCTTAATAAGGCACTCTTCCCCAATATTCTGTCAGCATTCTAAAAGAAGAAACAAGCTGACACATAACAGGTTTAGCATGTACTAGTATATGAAACTCATTTCGGTGAACCAGTTCATTAGTAAGGTGGACATGATTAAACTACCAATTCTTCTATCGCCAAGTACTAGTACATAATAAAAGCATCAAACAAACATATATCTATGTCCTATGGTCACTACATTGTCTTGCCAAATCAAAAAAGAGACACAGTTCAAATCATATCAGATCAAGAAAGCAGTAGTGAAAGAATACAAAGCGTGGGAAACTACACGGCACAACAAGATTTTAGATGGGTACCATGGGTCTACATGTACAACAACACTATTGGCTCTGTTGTGATGCTCATAATATGCATGATATGAGAAGTCAACTGTATACACAATTGAAATTGAAATCAACAGAGCTATTGATAAGAGCAAACCTGTTAAAGAAACATGCGTGAACATACCTGCTGTGCCATTGGAGTTTCGATTGGATCCTTCAATTTAAAAATAAGTTTGTATGAGTAAATACAGTGATACAAGAGCAAAGCAGTATGCACGATAACAATCATAGTTAAAAAAGGCGCACCTAGGCTCTAGGCATTGGCAAAACGCATTGCGCATAACTACGCTTAATCTGTGCATAACTACGCATAAGCACGCGCTTTGGTCAGTAAAGCGCAAGGCAGTGGCAAAACGTACAATTAACGCCTAGCGCTTTTTGAAACTATGATAGCAACGGAATCTTAAATTAGAACAGTTGTTCTTCAGTTTTAGGCACTTGTTCTACATGAACAAAGTACAGTAAGATGCAAGAATATAGTACTTAAAAATAGAAAATGAACTCATAGTCCTTACCACATTCTTGGTTCGGGACCAGTATAGAACAAGGCGTTCCCAGTCATCGTCCAGTAAATATGTATCAGGAGAACATAATGGAATTTGATGAGTTTCTTTGCCAGTGAAGTACGTTTTCTTCAGGTAATTTCGATACTGCCACCAAGCATTCTTGAAGAGAGCAGAGGTATTAGCACAGATTACCTCATCCTGAGTTTCCAAATCGGCCCTTCTCTATAGATAAAAATGGGAAATTTGCTGTATTATAATCATCATGGAAGTAGGATGTATGGGACAAAGCAAAGTAATTGCCATGAATAACATTACTTACACATAACTCCTGGACAAACACCTGCAACTGACATTTTCCTTCATCTTCAGTATAATTTCCAAGATGGGAGGATACGCACATACGATTTAAAAACATCAAATGCGATAGCTGCTAAACTACGTCTAGCTGGTTGTGCTTCCTCCACAGGAATAGGCGTACTAACTGGTGGAGTTGGGGTTCGCCGTGGTAGTACTGGCCCTTTGGGCACTGGAGCTGCCTTACTAACTGCTCTTGTTTGGGAGCTCTGTGGTGGAGATGGTGCTATGTCAACATGAACTGGGTTACTATCTGCTGGGGTTGGGGTTAGATTGGGTGAAGCTGGTTCTCTGTCCATCGCAGTAGGGGTACAATCTGTGAGAGTTTGGGTTATGTGTGGTAGGGCTGGTTCTTGTGCATGTACAACCGGGGTGCTACCTCCACCAAGAGGTAGCACTGTTTTATTTGAAGACCGTGTTTTTGGTCTGCTGGATACTGGCATCACCCGCTCCAGTTCAAATGGCTGATAAACAGGAAACATAGTTGAATGTACAGACATTGTATGAGAGACAGATGCAATAGGTAGTGTGGAAAAAAGGCATGAAATAGTTGACATGTATATTTTTAACTAAAACGGATAGCATGACATAATTTCACATATATGATGTCTATCTAAACTGGATAGCATAGCATAACATAATTGAAAGATATGATGAATAACTAAACACGATCGCATGACATATTTCACCTACATGGTATCTAAGTAATCAGGATCGCATCATTTAATTCACATATGTGATTTATATGCTGAACAGAGGGCACTCGATATGATGTCTGAACTAAGAACATGGTGTTGAATATTGTGTATATGATGTCTAAACTATGCAATGCAAGACACCATATGCATGATATGAGCAGCATGACCATGCCAAGTTTGAGCATACACCTCGGTGGGGGAATAGGACTGGTCTTCTGTCTCTGAATCCAACTCTGAGGAGCTATCGGGACCCAACAAGAGATCTGCTTCGACAGGTAGCACTGTCTGCTCTGAAGGCCTTGTTTTCACTCCAGATTTTTCCATCTCCCACCCTAATGGCTGATTCACAGGAAGAGTAGTTTAATGTACAAACATTTTCAACAAATGGAAATGTAATGAAGAAAAGGATGGGCAAGATATCATTCAAATATATGATGCCTGGTTAAATAGGATGGCATCGCACATTTCACATATATTATGGCTGGCTAAAAGACATGAGACTGCATAATTCCCATATATGATATAGAAACTAAGCAGGTGGCATTACAGAACTGCATAATTCCCATATATGCCTCCATGTATCTCTGCCAACAGCTTTTGTCCATCTTCCCGGTGAATACACTTCAATTTCACACCGTTGAGTCTTCTTCTGTACAGTATGCTATCTGTTGGGGAACGTTGCAGAAAATTAAAATTTTTCCTACGGTTTCACCAAGATCCATCTATGAGTTCATCTAAGCAACGAGTCAAGGGAGAGAGTTTGCATCTACATACCACTTGTAGATCACGAGCGGAAGCTAGCCAAGGGGATGGTGATGATGGAGTCGTACTCGAACGTGATTCGGATCACCGATGTCCAAGTGCTGAACGGACAGCACCTCCGCGTTCAACACACGTACGGGACGGGAGACATCTCCTCCTTCTTGATCCGGCAAGGGGGAAGGAGAGGTTGAGGAAGATTGCTCCAACGGCAGCACGACGGCGTGGTGTAGTTGGTGCAGCAGTACTCCGACAGGGCTTCGCCAAGCATATACGGAGGAGGAGAGGTGTTGGGGAGGGGAGGGGCTGCGCCTTGGCTTGTTAAGCTCCCATGCGCCTCCCCACTATATATAGGGGTGGAGGGGCTGGTTTCTTGCCCTCCAAGTCCATTGGGGCGTTGGCCAAGGTGGGAGGAAAGAAATCCCAGCATTCCCTTCCCCACCGATTGTTATCCCCCCTTTTTAGGGATCTTGATCTTATCCCTTCGGGATATGATCTTATTCCTTCTAAGGGGGGATCTTGGTGCGCCTTGACCAGGGGTGTGGGGCCTTTCCCCCACTACTCACGTTCATGTGGGTCCCCCATGCAGGTGGACCCCACTCCGGAACCTTCCAGAACCTTCCCGGTACAATACCGAAAAATCCCGAACATTTTTCGGTGGCCAAAATAGGACTTCCCATATATAAATCTTTACCTCCGGACCATTACGGAACTCCTCGTGACGTCCGGGATCTCATCCGGGACTCCGAACAACGTTCGGTAACCACATACAAACTTCCTTTATAACCCTAGCGTCATCGAACCTTAAGTGTGTAGACCCTACGGGTTCGGGAGACATGTAGACATGACCGAGACGTTCTCCGGTCAATAACCAACAGCGGGATCTGGATACCCATGTTGGCTCCCACATGCTTCTTGATGTTGTCATCGGATGAACCACGATGTCGAGGATTCGATCAAACCCTGTATACAATTCCCTTTGTCAATCGGTACGTTACTTGCCCGAGACTCGATCGTCGGTCTCCCAATACCTTGTTCAGTCTCGTTACCGGCAAGTCACTTTACTCGTACCGTAATGCATGATCTCTTGGCCAACACTTTGGTCACCTTGAGCTCATTATGATGATGCATTACCGAGTGGGCCCAGAGATACCTCTCCGTCATACGGAGTGACAAATCCCAGTCTCGATCCGTGTCAACCCAACAGCTACTTTTGGAGATACCTGTAATGCACCTTTATAGTCACCCAGTTACGTTGTGACGTTTGATACACCCAAGGCACTCGTACGGTATCCGGGAGTTACACGATCTCATGGTCTAAGGAAGAGATACTTGACATTGGCAAAGCTCTAGCAAACGAACTAAACGACCTTTGTGCTATGCTTAGGATTGGGTCTTGTCCATCACATCATTCTCCTAATGATGTGATCCCGTTATCAACGACATCCGATGTCCATAGCCAGAAATCATGACTATCTGTTGATCACAACGAGCTAGTCAACTAGAGGCTCACTAGGGACATATTGAGGTCTATGTATTCACACGTGTATTACGATTTCCGGATAATACAGTTATAGCATGAATAAAAGACAATTATCATGAACAATGAAATATAGTAATACTTTTATTATTTCCTCTAGGGAATATTTCCAACACTATCGACAAACTGGTACATACTTGACTGCTGGGCTACTCTTTCCGCTTCTTCTTGTTCTTCGGGAAGTTCTCCTGTCTGAAGGAAATGGACAATCTGCTGTGCCCATCCTAGAGCTTGTGGCTCGACAACAAGGACTAAAGGCGCATCTGCTGCTGCGGGAACATCTGCTTCTACGGCAAGGACTTGCGGCCCTGCCGGAGCTTGATATTCCCCGGCAAGCTTGCCGGAGCAAAACTTGTCGGGAGCGTCTGCTTCAACGGAACAAACCATTAGGCTTGCCGGAGCAGACTGCCCCTCAGCATCCTTGGTGTTGATCTTGGGGACTTTCTTGGCGGCGGCTTCGAGGAGCTCTGCCGGAAAGTAGTCACCAGAAACCAACTTCCTCTTTTTGCTTTGTCCAGTTGATGGTGTTACGGAAGGTTGAGTCAACTTAAGCACAAAGATCCCTGGTTCCACAGGTAACTTTAGTGCGGCGCACTTTGACAGGCCATCAGCAATATCATTTTGAGCTCTTGGGATATGCTCCATTTGTAGGTCGTCAAAGTGCTCTTCTAGCTTCCTTACTTCATCAACATATGCTTCCATCAACGGACTCTGGTAGTTCTTGTTCACGTGTCGGACGTCTAGCTGTGAGTCACCCCTGACAATGAGCTTCTTAATCCCAAGGTCTGCTGCGATTCTAAGACCGACAAGTAATCCTTCATACTCTGCAGTATTGTTGGTTGCTTGCTCTTTGGGAAAGTGCGTCTGGACTACGTACTTGAGGTGCTCTCCGGTGGGTGCGACAAGCAGCACGCCTGCACCGGCGCCTTGCAGCGAGAAGGCACCATCAAAGTACATTAGCCACTCTTTGCTTGCCTCTTTGACGGGGATGCTCGTTTCTAGAATTTCTTCATCTGGAGTTGGCGTCCACTCTGCTATGAACTCTGCCAATGCTCTGCTTTGGATAGTTGAGGTGCTCTCAAAATTGAGGCCAAAGCTTGACAGTTCCAGCGCCCACTCGACAATCCTGCCCGTTGCTTCTGGATTTTGCAGTATCCTCTTCAGCGGAAAGCGAGTGACGACTGTGATTTCATGTGCTTGGAAGTAATGGCGCAGCTTTCTCGAGGCCATGAGGAGGCCGAAAAGCAACTTCTGCACAACAGAGTACCTTGATCTAGCCCCCTGCAGAAGGGAACTGACAAAGTAAACTGGGCGCTGCACCATTCTCCTTGGCATCTTATCATGCTCCTGTGCAAAATCATGTTTGTCGGGACCAGAGCTTGTCGGCGAAGCCCCCTGCTTGTCATCGGATGGGCCTGCCGTGGTTGCTAGCTCATCATCCTCCTCCCTCTCCGCCACTTACGCAGCACTAACCACTTGATTGGTTGCCGCTATATACAGCAGCAACTTCTCTTGCGGCTTAGGTGCGACAAGTGTTGGAGTGGAGGACAGGTATCTCTTCAAGTCCTGCAGCGCAGCCTCCGCTTTCGGAGTCCATTTCATTGGACCTGCCTTTTTCAAAATTTTGAAAAATGGCAGGGCGCGCTCAGCAGATCTAGAGATAAACCTGCTGAGAGCAGCCACGCAACCGGCAAGCCTTCGTACATCCTTGACGCGCTTTGGTGCTTCGATCTTCTCGATGGCTTTGATCTTGTCGGGATTGGCTTCAATTCCCCGCTGAGACACGAAGAATCCGAGAAGCTTGCCGGATGGGACTCCAAACACGCACTTCTCGGGGTTAATCTTGAGGTTGATCTTGCGCAGGTTTGCAAATGTCTCATCTAAATCTTGAATCAAGGTCGCTTTGTTCTTGCTCTTAACCACTATGTCATCCATGTAAGCTTCCACATTTCTGTGTATTTGTGGCTCAAAAGCATGGTGGACTACCCTTGCGAATGTTGAACCAGCATTCTTCAAACCGAAAGGCATCCGTACGAAGCAGTACGTGCCACACGGGGTGATAAATGCGGTTTTCTCTTCATCTTCTTCTGCCATGAAGATCTGATGGTATCCTGAGTATGCATCAAGAAATGAAAGCAAATCACATCCGGCTGTGGAGTCAACAATCTGGTCAATACGCGGCAAGGGAAATGGGTCTTTGAGACAAGCTTTATTAACATGAGTGAAGTCAATACAAAGTCTCCATTTCCTGTTAGCTTTGCGCACAACAACAGGATTGGCCAACCACGTGGGATGGAGTACTCCTCTGACAAGGCCTGCTGCTTCCGACTTCTTGATTTCTTCTGCGATGAATTCTTGGCGCTCTACTGCCTGCTTCCTGACTCTCTGCTTGACGGGCCGCGCATGAGGACAGACGGCAAGGTGGTGCTCAATCACTTTCCTGGGAACACCTGGGATATCAGACGGTTGCCACGCAAACACGTCGACATTCGCCCGCAAGAAAGCAACGAGCTCACTTTCCTATTTGGGGTCAAGAGTGGCGCTGATGGTGAAGGTACCACCAGTGCCATCCTCCTTGCCGGAGTGGGCATCAGAGCTCTTGCCGGACTTGGTCTTCTTCTTCCCCCCGGGAGCTTCAGCGGCAAGTGTCCTTCGTTCTGCTGCGGCTACTGCTTCCCGGTAGATCTTGTCGGCACAGATAAGAGCATCCTTCTTGTCGCCAGGGACAGAGATGACACTTATTGGGCCTGGCATTTTCAGTATGTTGTACGCATAGTGAGAGGCTGCCATGAACTTGGCGAGTGCTGGACGGCCAAGGATTCCATTGTAAGGTAATGGAAAGTCGGCAACGTCAAACGTGACCCTCTCAGTCCTGAAGTTCAGCTCACTGCCAAATGTTACCGGCAACGTGATTTTTCCCTTTGGCTTGCTCCTTCCCGGGTTGATTCCTTGAAATGTGCCGGTCTCTTCGAGCTCGCTGTCAGGGATCTGGAGCTTCTGGAGCACCACGGAGGAGATCAAGTTCAAGCTGGCCCCGCCATCAACTAGCATCTTAGTGACCTTGAGGTTGCGGATTGTTGGTGAAACCAACATCGGCAAGCACCCGACCGCAGTTATGCGATCCGGGTGGTCCTCAATATCAAAGATGATAGGCGTGCTGGACCATTTCAGAGGCCTGCGTGACTCGACGGGTGGTTCTGCTGCATTAACCTCCCGCATCCACTGCTTGAGCTGGCGGTGCGAGGCATGCAGAGAAGCACCACCGTCAACGCACAGCACCTCTGTAGCTTTCTGGAACTCCTGCTCATCAGTCTCCTCATCATCCATATCTTCATCGTCGCCGCCATCTTCATCCTTGTCGCGGCCGCGAGGAGGTCTGTCTCCTTGCCGCTGCTTGGCCTTGCCGCGGCGTCCTCCTCGGCCAGGACGTTTCTTGCCGGATCCACCAGCTCCTTCTTGGTCCTTCTCCTTGTCGCGCCGCTCGTATTCAGCTTTCTGTTGCTCAACAAGCTGCTCGACCCTCTTGCAGTTCTGAAGATCATGGCCCTTGGTGCGGTGAATCTTGCAATACTGCTTGTTGGTGCCGTCCTGCTTGTCCGCGACTGCTGCCTCTGCGGCAACCTCCTTACCAGAGTCGCCAGCTTTGGATTCCTTGGCGCCGCCACCATTGCCGGACTGCTCAACAACTAGCACTTCTTTGCCTTTTCTCCTCCTGTTGTTCCACCGCCGATTTTTCCTTGTCGGGGCAGCATCTTCACTGTCAGATCCTCCCGCTCCTATATTTTCTCCGGGGAGTCTCCACCCTTCCTCAGCACGCGCACACTTGTCGGCCCGTGCATATAACTCACTGACGTCCCTGATCTTGCACATTGCCATTTCCTCCCGCATCCTGCAGTTCCGCACGTTCTGATGGAACGCGCTGATGACCGCGGAAGGGTGGACGTCTGGGATGTTGTGCTGCACACTACTGAATCTCTGAATGTACTTGCGCAAGGGCTCTCCTTCCTTCTGGGCGAGCAGGTGAAGATCACTCTCCTGCCCATGAGGCTTGTGTCCGCCTGTAAAGGCGCCGACAAACTAATGGCACAGATCAGCCCAAGAGGATATGGAGTTGTCCGGCAAGTGCATGAGCCAGGATCTGACATTGGGCTTGAGCACTAGCGGGAAGTAGTTGGGCTTGAACTCTAACGGATGCGTCTTGCCGTCGTACTTCTCCGGTACGTCTGGCTTGAAGTTCTTTGTACTGGGCCACTGGACTTGCCGCAGCTCACGAGTGAATGCAGGACAACCTACCGCATACGGCAGATCGCCTGGTTCCCCTGGCGCATGCATGTCAACAGAGGGCCCAGCGCGCTTGTCAGATTGACGTCGCGCTTCTCTTTGGCGCTCGATGCGGGTTCGAGCGTCTTCTTGTTGTCGATCATGAAGAACTTGGCGCTGATCGCGACGAGCTTGTGGATCCGACGATGCGGTGGAGTCGCTGTCGAGGTGGATCCGGCGAGTCGGCGATCTTGGCCTTCGGGGCGGTGATTGCATGGTAGTTGCACCTCCACCCGTTTCGTCGCCACCGGCTCGCGTCCGGCGGTCCTGTCGCGGCGGTGATGCGCTCGGACGCCATGGAGCGTCGCCGTTGGCGTAGCTGATGAGACTCTGGATGGTGGCCCTCCGTTCGTCGATCTTGTCCGACGTTGGAGGGTAATCTAGGAGAAGTTGCGCTCGCGCCAAAGCTTCTGCTGGGGTGGTGGGTGGCAGTGGCGGACGGCACGAGGAGTGGGACGTGCTCGAACTTCTAACTATGTTAGAAGGAGCAGTATCCCGTCCAGGCGATCGTGCTCCGCTCGTGCCAGCACGCTGGCATGCATGCTGGTCTTGAGTGCCCCGAGATCCACCAGCTTGGTCTTGGGCTATCATGCGTATGGCACTGCTAGTGCCATGACGCTGTTGATCTTGCGCCTCCTGAGAGTGGCGTGGAACATGTACAGTCGCCGAGGTTTGTGCAACCTTGTTCTTGGACCTGGCGGCATCATGAGCTTCCTCGTCGACATCCTTTCTTTCGCCGGCGTCCATCCCACCACTCGTTTGCTCCAACGGTGGCGGAAGTGACGTGGATGGAGCGGCTGCCGCCGAAGTCTTCTTCTTCGGTGGCATGTTGATGAAGGGAATAAGGATCTAGCTCGTGTGAACGCCGGATCTGGTTCACACAATCTCGACACCCCCTACCTGGCGCGCCAAAGATGTCGGGGAAACTGATCCATGAACACCTATGGGGCCGGCGGACCGAGCCCCTTTCGGTTCGGCGGGGGGCGGAGATCGCACGAAGAGCGGATCGAGGCGAAGCACACGAGCAGTTTACCCAGCTTCGGAGCTCTCCGGAGAGATAACACTCCTACTGCTGCTTGTCTAGTTGTATTATCTAGTGTTCTTGCTCTCGAGCGAGAGTGTGTGATGTTTCCTGTGCTACGAATGAATCGAAGCCGATTGTCTGAGGCTCCGAACCGAACCCCCTCTACGTTGCGCATGGGCCTCCTTTTATACGCTAAAGGGGTCACCGACAGGTGGCAACGCAGAGGAGGGTATAAACGTAAAAAGCGAGGTAGTTGGTACAGTTGCTTGTACAGTGCACCCTACCTAACCCTGACGGCAGGGGACAAGGGAATTAAATGCCCGTCTGAGTAGCCCGAACAGTGCAGAAAAGGACCGTTAGGGGCGCCACCGTCCGCCATGATGGCGATCTTTTCAGCTTCGCATGCCACTGCGCACGGCTGGCTGCACAGCCTCTCGCCACGCGCGCCCGGAGAGGCCCCCAGAGCGACACGTTGGTGCACGCGCTGGAGCGTGGGCGCAGAGTGCCCGCCTGCCGCAGCAAGCGCCTTGCCGCTGTTGTTATCTTGCCGGGTCCAGAAGCTCGTCGCTCACCGGGCCCCGGGGTACCTTGTTTAGCCTTCCCGGCAAGCTCCTCTTGCCGGGGCCATGCTGCCTTGCCGGAGCGCGTGGCGCGTCGCGGCAAGTTCCTTGGAGCGCCTTGGTTGGCCTTCCTGGCAAGCTCCTCTTGCCGGGGTCTTGTCTCCTTAGCTTAAATACTTTGTTCTTGGATGGCTCCAAGGGAACCTTGGGGGATCTTGGCGTTCACCCGGCAAGCCTTTGCCACGGGGTGCTGCAACTGCCCGTGCACATGTTCGGGGTACTAGGGTACCCCTATTCTAGTACACGGACAAAACTGTGACGGAGGGAGGAGTTGTATGAAGGTGCAAAACCAAGTACGCTTATGGCCAGTCGGTCAACGCACCTCCTCTTGCCATGTCACTAACATGGGGGACAGGAGTGTGAGCAAACCGATCTCAATTGACGGCAAAGAACCAACCCGCCATTCCTTGAGAGAGACGAGGAGCGAGAACACACAGACGGGCTCGCACAGAGGCCAAGATATATTCGAGCATGGTTGGTTGATTGATATCATTATTACATGTTGGGCTGGCGTTTTCCGCCCTTCTCCGGAATAAAAGTGTACTTTATCAGAGATTAAAAAAAATAAGAGTACAGACGTTCCACCATGCGGTTAGTACTAGTACTATTCGTACAACTAAACCTTGCGCTTGGCTCTTCGCCTCTTCGTGAAGTCGAACAATGATGGTACTCAGCATGTTGGGTAATAGTGTATGCCTCTGACAATCTGACACCGAATGGACTGATGCATGTCCACCGATGGTAGGTTGCATTAGTGAAAAGGCCTAAGCGAGCTTCACCTTGTCCCGCAAGCTTCCCCTCGTTCTGCGAGTTGACGGAACACACCAAAAAGTAGTGCTAGTCCATACTCCCTCCTTTCCGGTTAATATGGCTTAATCTTTTTTGCAGGTAAATGAGAGAGATTTATTCATATATAAGTATTCTTAGGACGATCGGCCAAGACACTGGTCACAAGGAAGTGAGGTACCCTGCAAAAAAACAAGTAGGAAGCGAGGTGTTTCATCAAGCCAGTTCTCGGCCACATTCAAAGTGCAGCAAGCATGGTTCGCATGAAGATGCGCCGCAAGGTTTGCTGACCTGTTTACATGCTGAATAACAAAAAAAGAGGAAATATTACCGAGCGCTCCTATTTGTAACAGGATATGAGCTAGAATTAAGCGAGAATTGTGGCGAGTGTTCCATGCAATCAACTTCCATTATCACATGCGAGAACCCTCGAAGAGAACCAAATGTGTTGAAGATTGCTTTATCACATTTTAAAATTATAATAAGAGTGCATACGCTCCTCCATCCGGTTCCTAGTACTAGTATAGTACATACCTCTATAGATAATAGTAGTAGTACTAGTACTACTAGTAAACTTTGCGCTTGGTTGTTCGCCTATTCGGGAATTTGAAAAATAATATTACTAGTAGTATAGTGTATGCTTTTGGCAATCTGACACCAAATTAACTGTTGCACGTCCACGGCCTGAGCAAGGGAGAACTTGCATTAGTCAAAAGTTTCTCCTTGTCCTGCGAGCCACCGCGCGCAAGCTTCTCCCATCCTGCAACCTTCTCCTCATTCGGCAAGTTGACGGGACACAGCAAAGTAATGCTAGTCCATACTGCCTCCTCTCCGGTTAATATGGCTTAATTTCAAATGAGATAAATACAATGTCTGTTACTGTATATTTGTAAAAATACGGTCAGTGAACTTCAGAATACGCTCATTGCGCTCAATATATATATTTTCCGGTGTTTATACGGTCACTAGCTCACCCTGACTGAGTATGTGTGTGCATGCACGTGTAGGTTGAGCACTTGAGCGCGACCATGTGTGTTCCGTCCTGTGCTCGGACATGCATGCATTAGGGGGATGCACGTGTTTTTGCGTCCATGTGTACGTGTGACTGTTGCATACACGTAGGGGGAGTATGTGTATGGGCCACTAAGGAGTAGTCATATCACACAGTAAGTTAGTCGGAAGAAGCAACCATCATTTCACTCCTCAATGACACGTACGCAATATAAAATGGTTGATATGGAGAGAAAAAGAAAACCACTATATGTACATTAGCAGGAGCCTAAGCTACAAGCCTGCTTGCTTAGGTTTCTCTCTTCACAAGCATAGAACGACGGGCCTGATCCCGCAGCTGGGGGAAGGGAATGATGTTCTGCGTAGACGCGGTCGACATCGGCGAGGAAGAAAACACACAGTCGGTGCGTCCCAATCGGGGGTCACCACGGTATGGGCCAACGCCGCGTCCCAACCGCCCTTCTAGCTACAGCCCAACGTCCCAGGTAGTTCATCTTCCTTTTGGAGCCGGCTTGCTCCACTACCGTAGCTCCATCTCCATGTCGATCTTTCTCAACTTCTACCGGCTTCTACTTGTGATGAGTTTATGTCTCATGAACTAGTGCCAGTACTATTATTCTAATCACACTTCTTCAATATCTTTGCCATCATGGATGCTTAGGTCGATTTTAGTGGAACTGCACAAAAGCATCATATGATCCGAGGGTGCCAACCGTCTTTCCTTCGACAGGTTCTACCTGGCAAGGAAATTAAATCATGTTTAAGGTTTAGAGTTTAAGTCGTAGTGACCCCATCAGTAGTTTTTCTTTTGTACACGCTCTCACAACTTTTGCCTTTAGTTGTGAAGTAAATATTGGCTATGATATGTGAATCATTGAGATGCATCAGCATGCGTGTTAGTTTTCCTTTGTATTTGATGGAATGTTGTAACGGGGCAACCTTGGAATAGGAATGAAAATGGAGTGGAAAGTTTCCCTTTTTCCGGAGAAAAAATGGAAACGGAGAGAAACCAACATTTCGTTTCGTTAGATCGTGCCATCGAGCAAAACCAACGTTTAAATCACGTCTGTCGTGTTCGTGTCTCACCCTCCTCCATGGCTCGACCCCACACGGTCGCTCGGCATGCCACTCGCCACAAACCGAGTATACGATAACTTTCCCACCTGCTTGTCGATGGATCACGCCATGGAGTACTAGCACTACTAGAAGAGATTGACGAGTAGGGGGGGGACAGCTAGCTGTAGCATGGACTCCCAAGAACTTTTTACATGCATGTGATAGCCGGCTATTGCAACATTTGAATGCGGAGCAGTCTCGTCCACCAGGAAGCGGCGCGGGCGACGCTCTGTCCGCCGGCGTGCCGCTTCAATGCCGGCGTTAGTGAGAGGTCGCATCCGCTCTGGCCGGGCATGAATGCGGCACTGACCGTTTCAGGCGGGAAGCACGCGCGGGTGATGAAGAGGGTTCGGGTTGGTCAGGACCAGCCGTGGCAGCGGTCCGGATGTCCACAAACAAGAGATGTTGTACGTTAATATTGTTGCGTATATAATTAACAACGTAAATAATGTGCCAGTTGGACAAATATGATTGGAGATGGAGATGGAAATGGAATTTTACGTAAACACGGATATGCATGTCTATGTCTATGTGTGTGTGTGCGACGACTCTCGCGACCTGGAAGCGGGGGCATGTTTTTGATCGAGTTTTCTTTCTTGGTATGTTGAAAAATTGTCCGCTAGTTTTTGTTTCTTTTTTCCGGGAACACACATATTCTATTTAAAACCACTGCTATGGAGAGATTTTTTTACTCCATTATAGCCTCTTGTTTGATAGAGTTTCTCGTTTCTCGCTCTCTCACCCTCTCCATATCAAAACAAGATGACAGTGTCCACTCTATCTCTCTCCTCACCGGTGGACACAGATCTTGCTGAATCCCGTCCGCTGCAGGAGGTGAGGAGGTGCAGTGTTGATGTTGTTACCGTCGGCGATGGAGGAAGCCGATGCACACCGTCCTGTTGGAGCCGGCGCTGGCGCGGATGAAGATCCTTGCGCCCTTGTTCGCTGTCGTCGTGTGGGCAGGTCCTGCCCGCCTGCCTAAATGACATCTCGCCCACCTGAGGTATATCTTCTTGTACTGGTACAGCTCCCCAGGCCGCTGCGTGCGGGTTTTCTTCTATGCGACTACTCCCCAACTCCCCATGTATAGTAGCTAGGGTTCACCGGCTGGTCCAACATCACCTACTAGTACTGTTATAGAGGCAATGCCACTCAAAAAGTTGTCCTGATTTATGCCTCGGTGGAGGTATACATGTTGTTTCGACAAAAAGTACATGGTGGTTGTGCGGTCATTGTCCATATGGTGGTAGTACTATCACTGGTTAAATGAAGAAATGTTTTTTTCTTGGGTATCCTGGTTTAGTTCACATCAAGATAATTATGATGCTTCTGTTTGTTGGTGTAATTTTCATTAATTCTTAATGACAATTGAGATGTCGTTGCTAATCTTGTAAAACAAAGTAACAACGCTATATCCCTTTTTTTATATTTTTGGAAACAGCCATGCGTATCTCCATACCCGGGCATGTTTTCCTCAATTTTAGTGGAACTGCACAAAATTGGATGGCCATTGTTGTTCCGCCTCACTGTCCTCTGCCACGTGGTTCTTCCTTCCTCGAGCTTGATTACTGAGAAGAAACAGACCACAATGAGGATTTGTCGAACTTCATAGGTGCCTCACCCAAACTTGATGCCAAATGGATGATGCATCACCACGATGACCTATCGATGCTCGTGGTTGCGCCTCATGGTTGCGTCGGTTGGTGAAGATGATCGATTTTCAATGAAAAACAAGTTGTCTTCCATCAGTGCTCTTTGCTTGTTACGCACAAAGATGATATCCTTCGTCAGTTCACCTTGGTTGCGTTGGAGTCGCAGTCGTCTTTCACGTTGGTGCAATTCTATCACACAATTGGCTATGAACCAAATGTTTCCTCGAAGAAGGATCGACGTTGGTACTAAGAGCATAAGTTTTGTATTGATTTCTAAGCCTTCTCACAACTTTTTCTCCAGCTTCCCTGTAACTTTATTTGTCCAGCTATTAACTTTGATTTAAAAAATGGTGTGGACTAAAAACCCGGATGGACGTAGTAGCCCTCCATTTTTATTTACTCTACATATTAGATTTGACTGAAGTCAAACTTTGTAATACTCTCAAACCTTTCCGATAATTGAAATTAAAATTCTTTATTTGTACACACTCTCTCACGTTTCTGATAATTTGGTGCATATGTGGTTCTTCACCTAAGGGAGGGTAGTGTACCGCACGTGAAGGACAGGAAGTGCGACCAGGACGCATGGATCGTTAGTTCATCGGAAGTAGTAGTAGTGTTCTTCACTGTACGTGAAATAAAGAATTTTGTTTCGTACTTACACAATTTAAAACGATTGTTATGGAGAGAATAAGAAAACCACTCCACTATATATTAGTCGTATACACTAGAGTACTATATGGACGCAGCTTCATTGACTTAGTGCACCTGCCTATGGGTTTATGACAGGTGGGCCCAAAATGTGGCTGGCTCACCTGTCATGCAGCCAAAAGCAGGTGCAGTGAAGGCACCGGAGCTCAATCCGTACTACAGTAGTATATATATAAGCTGGAGCCTCGGCGCTTGTTCGCTAGGGTTTGCACTCTCCACACTCTCGACGCACTATATATATATATATATATATACATGCTGGAGGCTCAATGTTCATTTGCTAGGGTTTGCTATATTCACAGTCTCTCACCCTCTCTTCACCAGATCTAAACAAGACTGCGTTGGCCTCTTGTCACTCTCTCCCCCCTCACATCTGGTGAAGGAAGCGTCTGTATCCCGTCGCACCGGGAAGGGGAGGAGGTGCAACGTTCACTCTATCACCTTCGGCGAGGGAGGCAATCCACTACCGGCTGCGCTATTCTCTTTCATCTAGCGCCTGTGGGGAGGGCCACCGACCCCTTCTTCCTGGCTACCATACATAGTGTGGGCAGATCGGCCTCCCGCCGCACGCCTTGCCACATCCCGACGACCCTAAGGTATAAGTTTCTTTGAAACCGTCGTTGCTCTAGCTGCATGTGGATCTTTTTCGATCTGTAGTCGAATCTAGGTCTTGGTTCAAAGAGGAAAGAAGGGTGCGGTTGGCTGGAGCAAGAATCTAGGACGTGGTTCAATGAGGAAAGGAGGGACGGAAAGTAGTATAGACTGGCTATCCAGCCACTTTGTTGGTCGAAAAGGGAAAAAGGGGGTAACCTAGTACACACATCTATTAGGAACCGATCTCTTTGTTGAAAAGGGAAAGAAACTGGGAGTCGGGTAGTTTGTGCAGGACTAGATTTGCTACCCTCACATAGGAAAAAGGTTCAAAGAGAACAAATATGGGACCAACGCATATATGCTGCTTGGCTACATACTCTGCATCACCCATTTATACGTGTGGACACACATGGTGATGGCATGTCCCATACAGCTATTTTGCTGTTGTTAATCTAAGAATGCCGCTGGAAAATTGAAGCAATGCCTCTGTTAAAAGTAAATTACATTTTTTAATGAATGTTGTTTTAAGAGAATGTCTCTATTAATATGAATCAATGCAACCGTTTTAGAAAAGCTACTAACCTACTTTGTTTTCCATCCAAGATAAGTTAGACGCTTCTTTCTGTCATCGTTTGTTTCATCCTCCTTTATCGGCAAGTAATTGTTTCCTTTTTTGCCTCTGTTAAAACAGGGGTATCTATTCAACTTGTTGCTATTGCAACATTTTGCTTCGCTACTCGAAACACTTTGCTTGATTTCAGTGCAACTACACAAAACGAGATTGGATTTCCTATTTGTGTTGGCAGATTCGTATGTGATCTTCTGAGCGTCATGACAGGTTGGTACTTGCCTTCATCCACATGATTGTGCAGTGTGTTTTGAGATGTTGTGCTACTTGTATTGGTACTGTTTTAAATAAATGTTGAATTGAAGCTATTGTATTGCTCTCTTTTCCCATTAAGTAGAGAACAAAAATGGTACCAACCCAAACATGATACTTGTTGATTTGTTACAACAAACTCTGCATCACCCCCTTTATAAGTAGATGGAAGCACATGGTGTTGTTGCGCCCACTCTCCCCTGGAACTGTTTATGCTTTTTGTTAATCTAATGCCGCTAGTAAAATTAAGCAATGCCACTCTCAGAATTAACTACTGAATCTTATTTAAAAAATGCAACACTTGTTAGGGATTGGCGGGATTACCATTTTTGTGGCCGCATGTTTCAACTTATTGCTATTGCGACATTTTGCTTCGCTACACGAAACACTTTGCTTGATTTCAGTGCAACTGCACAAAACGAGATTGGATTTCCTATTCGTGTTGCTAAATTCGTACATTATCTTGTGAGCGTCATGACAGGTTGGTACTTGCCTTCATCCACATGATCGTGCAGTGTGTTTTGAGATGATGTGCTACTTGTATTCGTACTGTTTTAAATAAACATTGAAAATTCAAGCTATTGTATTGCTCTCTTTTCCCATTAAGTAGTGAACAAAAATGGTACCAACCCAGACATGATGCTTGTTGCTTTGTTACAACAAACTCTACATCACCCCCTTTATAAGTAGATGGAAGCACATGGTTTTGTTGCGCCCACTCTCCCCTAGAACTGTTTATGCTTTTTGTTAATCTAATGCTGCTGGTAAAATTAAGCAATGCCACTCTCAGAATTAATTAACTACTGAATCTTAGTTCAAAACTGCAACACTTGTTAGGAATGGTACTATCCTGCTTTGTAGTTCTTTCTACATGTTTAACCAAGGTATTGTTAAGATAATGTCTTTGTTAAAATGAATCAGTTGTGTTGTTTTAGGAATGGTACTTTTCTGCTTTGTCGTTCTTTATACATGTTGAACAAGGCATTGTTAATATAATGTCTCAGTTAATATTAATGAATCACACTAATGGAGAATTGCTACTCTCCTACTTTATTTCCCATTAAGATAAGGTAGATCAGTAGATGCTTTTATTCTGGGAGTACAAGTCATCAACTGTTATTTCTCAGTAATTGTTTCCCTTATACCTATTGTTGCTTACAGGGATATCAAAATTAAAGCTCGGTTTTATTCCGACTTCGATTTTAGTTGAACTGCACAAAAGGAGCCAATGTGTCCAAGGCAAACTGCTGCATTACTAGGTCCAGTTGGTCATTCCACTTTGTAGAAAGAAGCAGTCACTATTTGCGCTACATTACAGAAGGAATGACCAAGAAGGTTTACAGAGTATTATTAGACGCTAGTGACATGACTAGTCTGCAGAGAGCATTGGCAATTCTACAACACGTGGAGTGCACTGGGCAAAGAGTGCCCAAACAAGTACAAGAAGCTACGACAGGACTCCATGATCATATGCGTTACATATTTTGAATGGGAAAAGCTTGTCAAAGTTTAATCAGTGATGTTAGCAAGAAGACGTTAGTTTAATATATTGGAATTGGAAAACCTTGTCAAAATTTTCTCATTGATGTTAGCCAGAAGACATGCATTTGATATTTTTGAGTGGGACGCCCTTGCTGTGAGCAACGTCGTTTGTTTTTTCCTATTTCTATGTTCAGTTTAGAAGTAAATAGTTACTCTGCTGAGATATTCCTGTGTTAAGAGTTTGTTCTGAATATTGTCTATGTAATGCTAGGCCTTGTGTTTGATTACAAAGTTGAGATTGGAATGTTGTGGCATGCGGCATCACGAGCTGTTCATCGTGCCTCCTGAGAATAATGCTTCATATTGTTTTGCATGTCGATCTAATGCCAGTGATTTTCCTGTTAAGAAGATCACCCTCTTCTGTTGTTTCCGTGCTTAAGAAGTTCATCGTCTTATGTTTCATTCATAGCCTATACAACAAGTCGGGTAGGTTAGACATGAAACCATATGATCTTCCGACCAACTCATGATATTAGGCCGTGATGGGATTGTCGTTTTCCAACCAAAACCGCTTATAAAACTGACGCTTGTAAATAAAAGCAGATGGTCTCGAGCGAAGCGCTTGGTTTCTCGATTTCGACTAGTAAAATATCGGAAGTACTTCACATACGATAAAAACGTTGAATGACACTTGGACGATTGCTAATCCAACCGTTAGTTGTTGTTTCAGCCTTGCCCATGGATGGCATGATACGCACATTGTGCATGTATCGTCTGGTAATGTCGTCCATATAGCAGTGCTCGTAAAATATACACTGGTCTCTCAAATTACATGCGTAACCCGCCGGTTTTACTTACAGACCTTGGGCCCTCGGTTTCATTATGCCTGTATTTTATGTGTTGTTTCCAATGACGAGTAAATTACACTTGTATGTTAATATAGGTTTGAAATAAACCAGAGCTCCCAAGCGTGGCCTTACCGTTGCATGCCGTCTCAGTTTATCAAAGGTGCTCATAGGTGTCCGATGATCCTGGCTTCCTGAATGAGCAACGGCCGCTGTAGCAGACCATCCGTAGGGCCCGCGAGGCCCTCTCCATCGTCCTTCGAGTTGTTGCGCTCGCCGTGGCACCGAGCATTGTTAACATCGTCAACGAACATGAGGATTCATGAGATGACTTTATTTTGACTGGATGACACTAGGGACCCACTAGGGCCATAGACGTACGTATGCAAGTGCCTCCTTATTATGTACAACTATATTTTTTGCTTCCTCCTGGTTTCCTGACATCACGGTCCCACACCATTGTCAACCTATGTAGTCAATATAAACGAGAGAATTGCACAAGGTGCGGCCGACAGGTGGGACCAAGCAGCTCGAGCAGTATTTGTGTTTTTGAGGCATGAGCATTGTAGAGTTTTTCTTGGCGATGATTTCGTTGTTGTTCAGAGGAGAGCACGGTATTAACTGGGCGGGATGTGGCCCGTCTAGCCCAGGACAGATATCCAGCCCAGATATTAATTTTTTCATGATGGATTCTGAAAATCTTAAATTTTCATTGTTGCGCGCGCAATGTTTCGTTGGATTTTTACATTGTACAAATTTATATTTAATCTGACTAGAAATTTCGGGATAAAAATATTTCGGATCCCATCAAAATGTGGGAAATTTTATTGAATTCTGTCTTCAACGATTGGTTGAAATTATTAATCGTTGTCCTAGCTAGAAAATGGGCTGTACTTTTAACAAACTGTAAATGGGCCGTAGTAAATTCCATTAGAATTCAAAAATGGGCTGTACATTCTTACAAATCGCAAATGGGCTATAAGTTCTCTGCCACACTTATTAAGTTGACGTGTCCCCTAAAAAAATAAGTTGACGCATATGCAAGGCTTTGTCAACTTATTATTGTCAACACACGGTTATAGCAGCAGTGGCCGTTGGATGTCGATCCAACGGATGTCGTGCTTCTTCTTAAATCTCGGATATTCTTAGCTTCGGTCGCCCAAAAAATGATTCCTCCCCCTGACATCTGGGGCGCACCGTTTCGGAGGCTGACCTGTGGGCCTACTAAGTTGGCACGTACCAAGGGCTTTGTCAACTTAGTCAATATAAACGATTCTAGCTTCAGTGACCGTACGATGTCCATCCAATGGCCCTACTGCTTCTTCAACCTCTGGTCTTCTTGCTCCAGCCGCCCAACGCAGCGCCGGTCGTGTCGCGTGCTCTTGCCTACCATGGCCGGCTGTGCTGCCGCAGAGGCCTCACCACCCCCATACTACTCCCACCGCTGGCTAGGCCATCCGTCCACTCACCCACACCCCCTGTTATTCTGCAACGACGGCAGCCTCACACCACAGTCGAACCAGTGAACCCTCGTACTCCTCTCCGCGCGGGCTTCCACTGCTGCGTCTTCCCCGGCTCTGTGTCGTCCCCTTCCTAGGCCTCGCCGTCGTCCACCGCCCTGCTGCTCTCGGCGCGGTGTGGTCAACGTGGTCAACGACCGACTTCCATCAAAAGAGTATTGTACGTAGCTAGGTCCACGGTGGCCGCAAGGAAGTGCCTCCTTATTACACGCAAAATAATTATTCCTCCACCTAACAGCAGGGACCCACCATACGGGCCACCTTATTTCACGAAAAAACGTTTCCGCCTGACTGCTGGGACCCACTGGAAGGGCCACCGTATTTCGCAAAAAAAACGTTCCCCCCGCTGTCAGCTCGGGCCCATCGGAAGTGCCTCCTTATTACGCACAAAAAAAATGAATACTCCCCCTGCTAGCTGGGACCCACCTTGGTGGGAGGCTGACTTGTGGGCCTACGATGTTGACGCGGACGGAGGGCTTTGTCAACTTAGTCAATATGAACGATTCTAGCTCAAGTGACCGTACGATGTCCATCCAATGGCCGTAGTGCTTCTTCAACATCTGGTCTTCTAGCTCCAGCCGCCCAAAGCGGCGCCGGTCGTGCCGCATGCTCCTACCTCCCATTGTCGGCTGTGTTGCCGCAGAGGCCTCACTGCCCCCTACTATTCCCACCGCTGGCCAGGCCCTGCGGCGACGACAGCCTCACCCCACAGCCGAACCAGTGAACCCTCGTACTCCTCTCCGCGCGAGCTTCCACTGCCGCGTCTTCCCCGGCTCCGCGTCGTCCCTTTCCTTGGCCTCACCGTCGTCCACCGCCCTGGTGCTCTCGGCGCGGCGTGGTCAATGTGGTCAAGGAACGACTTCCATCGGACGTTGACTGTACGTGGAGAGGCTGACAGCTGGGTCCACGGCCGCAGCAAGGAAGTGCCTCCTTATTAAGCAGAAAATAATGATTTCTCCACGTGACAGCAGTGGCCCACCGGACGGGCCACCGTATTTCACAAAGAAACGTTTCCCCCACCCGACTGCTGGGACCTACCAGCTACATCTTCACACGCAAGGAAGTGCGTCCATATTACAAGCAAAAAAATGATTCGCCCCCTGACTGCTGGGACCCACCATCTACATCTTCACATGCAAGGAAGTGCGTCCGGGCAAGAAAAAATACAATTCGCCCCCCTGACTGCTGGGACCCACCAGCTACATCTTCGCACGCAAGGAATTGCCTGACAGTCGGGACCCACCTGGTCAAAGCATACATAGCGTTGTCATTCTGGTCGCGAACGTGTACATACATACTAGTCGATGTAGAGGCGCGCAAGTGTCGAAGTAGAGGCATGCACGTAGCATGTACATGTACGTACAACAGCCAGGGTGCAAGAAAGTAAATACGGCCATGTACGTACATACGGGCGGGGTCTCAAACGGCTACTCGCGCATACGTACGGCGAGGGCTTGTGTACATGGCTGGGTCAGATCGGAGAAACTGCGTCGTCGTCATGTTCATGGGGAGGCAACAGAATGCTCGTGTTAAGGAGAGGCAATGGAATTGTCGTGTTAATCGGGAGGCAACGGAACATGTGGGATCCAACCGGCTTCGACAGAACAGGCGATGGAAACAAGGCCTGGCGTACCATAGAACGGAGGAAACGGCCTTGTGTTCGACCGGCCACGTTCGAAACGGGATCATGTTCATCGGGAGGGGTCTGGCCTACCACAAAACAGAGGAAACAGACCTCCTACGGTCGTAACGGGGGTCCTGTTGATCTGGAGGGGTGTGGCGTACCGCAAAACAGACGAAACAGACTTGTGTTGGAGCGCCACGGTCAAAACGGGGGTCCTGTCCATCGGGAGGTGTGTGGCGTACCGCAAAACGGGACTCCACGGGATACTGTTTATCTCCACCGTTGACCTCCTCCAGCCTCCACGGGCTACTGTTCATCCACCGTCGACCTCCTCCAGCCTTCACCTGCGGTTGTTCATCCATCCTCCATCGCGTGCTACTCCACCGGCTACTGTTCAACCACCCCTCTCCACGGGCTCCTTTTCAACCACCCCTCAACGGGATACTGTTCATCCACCCCTCAACTGGCTCGACCGATCGGGGTCCTGTTCATCCACAGGCAACGCCGCGGGGTCCTGTTCATCCACCCCCACCGCTCACTGTTCATTACCCCCCCCCCTCAATTCTCACTGTTCATCCAGAGGCAACATCGATCGGCTTCAGTTAGCAGCAGTAGCGAAGGAATCGCTTAATCGGGTTCAGTTAACAGCCATCGATCGATCGCTCGGGTCAGTAATGCGTAGCCTGCGGTGCAATCGCTCGGGTTCAGTTAGAGCCCAACGCCTCGCTCGAGTTTAGTTAGAGCCAATGCCTCGCACACACGCGCGTACGTGTACGAGAGAAACGCGCATCGCTCGGCCCCCGACCACCCACCGTAACCGGGAACTTCCTGAAATTTTCCTTGCACTCGCTTCTACCATGGTTTTTTCCGTCATGGACGGCCCAAAGAATCTCATGTAGCTGTGTCTCCAGCCCGCCCAAGACAAAAATCCCATTTTCTGTCATGACTTTTTGTCATAGAAGTAGGAACCCACAACATCTATGATGATACCGAGTTTTGTCACAATTATCGTCATAGAAGTGTCATAAGTATGACAGAAACATTTTTCGTTCGGCCCAAAATGTCACGGATGTGTCCTTTTTTTGTAGTAAAAGGTGTGGGTCATCCCAAAAGTAATGTCTTAAATCATAGAAATTTTTTTTTGCTGGTATGTGAAACTAGGTGCTACAAATTTAGCAACAATGTAATTAGCATAATCAGCATACCATGGAGCAGCACGAGAAGCATTTATGACAACTAATTGTTCATCAGGAAAGCTATCATCAATAGCTAGTGGGTCATCAAGAACATTCTCTAACATAGACAAGTTGTCTGCAACAGGGTTCTCAGCTCCCTTTCTATCAATAATATACAAATAAAATTCTTGTAGCAAGAGAACCCATGTAATAAGTCTAGGTTTAGCATCTTTCTTTTCAATAAGATATTTAATAGAAGCATGATCAGTGTGAACAGTTACATTGGAATCAACAATATTAGGTCTGAACTTATCACAAGCAAATAGGACTGCTAAAAATTATTTTTCAGTAGTAGCATAATTTCTCTGGGCACTGTAGCATCAATGCCTTCTATCACAGCAGGTGCAATATCATAATTTCTTTATATAAGGAATGAGGTATTGCATTAACACTAGCACCCACATCACATCAACCATGATAACAATGATCTCCTATTTTAACAGAAACAACAGGCATGTCAACAATAGGTCTATGTTTATTTTTAGTATCGGGTCACGAAATTCTAGTAGCTTCTTCACACAAATAAATAACGTGCCCCTCAATATTTTTGACCAAGAGATCTTTAACCATAGCAATACTAGGTTCAACTTGAATTTTCTCAAGGGGTGTAGGTGTTCTAGCATTACTCTTACGAACCACAGTTGAAGCCTTAGCATGATCCTTTATTCTAACAGGGAAAGGTGGTTTCTCAATATAAGCGGTAGGAACAATAGGATCAACATTATAAGTAATAGTTTTTTCATCAACTTTAATAGGTTCTACTACCTTTACTTCAATCTGAGGACGATATTTAAACCACTTCTCCTTTGGGAGATCAACATGAGTAGAAAATGATTCACAGAAAGAAGCTACTATCTCAAAGTCAAGTCCATATTTAGTGCTAACTTCACGAAAAGCATCGGTATCCATAAAATATTTAACACAATAAAACTTAGGGGTTATACCTGACTCCTTACCTTCGTTGAGTTCCCAATCTTCAGTGTTGCGTTTATTCTTTCCAATAAATCCTATTTGAATTTAATAGTCTTCATCATAAAAGAACCAGTACAAGAAGTATCGAGCATGGAGCGATCATTGTGAGAAAGCCGAGCATAAAATTTTTGAATAATATTTTTTCTTGAGAGCATGATTGGGGCATGAATGTAACATTGACTTAAGCCTCCCCCAAGCTTGATCGATACTTTATCCTTCACGAGGCCAAAAATTATATATATATAATTCCGATCACGATGAACCAGATGCATAGGATAAAACTTTTGATGAAATTCCAATTTCAATCAGTTGTAGTTCCTTGGTCCAATATTATCACATAGCCTAAACCATGTCAATGTCTTTCCCTTCAAAGATAAAGGGAAGACCTTCTTCTTGACAACATCCTCAGGCATACCTGCAAGTTTAAATAATCCACAAACTTCATCCACCTAGATTAGGTGCATATCGTGATGTAATGTTTCATCTCCTTTATAGGGATTAGCTAGCAGTCTCTCTATTATACCCGAAGGAATTTCAAAGTAAATATTTTCAGTAGGTTCTGTAGGTTGAGGAGAAACTCTATGCACTTTTGGTCGGGGTGAAGATACCCCGAACAAGCCCCTCAAAGGATTATTTTTCATAGTAACAAGTGACAGTAAATTTCAGCACACTGTATAAATGTTTCCTTACCAAGTTCCACTTACCAAAGGCGCTTCACTCCCCGGCAACGACGCCAGAAAAGAGTCTTGATGAACCACAAGTATAGGAGATCTATCATAGTCCTTTCGATATGTAAGAGTGTCGAACCCAACGAGGAGCAGAAGGAAATGACAAGCGGTTTTCAGTAAGGTATTCTCTGCAAGCACTGAAATTATCGGTAACAGATAGTTTTGTGATAAGGTAATTCTAATGGGTAACAAGTAAAAAAAGTAACTAAGGTGCAGCAAGGTTGTCCAATCCTTTTTGTAGAAAATGACAAGCCTGGACAAACTCTTATATAAAGCAAATCGCTCGCGTGGACACATGGGAATTACTGTCAAGCTAGTTTCCATCATGCTCATATTATTCGTGTTTGTTACTTTGATAATTTGATATGTGGGTGGACTAGTGCTTGGGTACTTCCCTTCCTTGGACAAGCATCCCACTTATGATTAACCCCTCTCACAAGCATCCTCAACTATGAAAGAAGAATTAAGGTAAACCTAACCATAGCATGAAACATATGGATCCAAATCAGCCCCTTGTGAAGGAACGCATAAACTAGGGTTTAGGCTTCTGTGACTCTAGCAACCCATAATCTACTTATTACTTCCCAATGCCTTCCCCTAGGCCCAAATCATGGTGAATTGTCATGTAGTCGATGTTCACGTAACACCACAAGAGGAGAGACAACATACATCTCATCAAAATATTGAACGAATACCAAATTCACATGATTACTTATAACAAGACTTCTCCCATGTCCTCAGGAACAAACGTAACTACTCACAAATCATATTCATGTTCATAATCAGAGGGGTATTAATATGCATTAAGGAGATGAACATATGATCACTACTACAGGATGCTACTAACGCGACACTACAATCAGAGACCCTTTGAGAAAATTGTGTGCGATGCAATAATCGCAAACAGTGGTGTAAAAGAACTGTCAAAAAAGGTGCAAAACATTTGCGATGACTTATGCATCAAACACGGTTCAGATTTTACTTGCGTGTGCGATGATGGGCATATGATTAATCGAGTAGAACTGTTTGCGATGAGGAAGAACAACAGAAACAGGCAGCCATATCAATGTGTGTGCGATATACGGCATACAATTCACTTCGATGAACCATTTGTGATGATTGAGGTTAACATAAATGATTCAGCGTAACAAGATGTGTGTGATACACAGCAAACAGGTCAGTAATCAGAATTGTGTGCGATCATTATAGACAACCCATATAGTTTTTTTGTGAATTGTGTGTTCGTCAGGGCACACTGTTCAACAAACCAACCTGTGGGCGATAATGTGGAAGATCTCTATCAAATACATATTACTAACCGTCTGCAATGAGATTGATAGGATAAACAGAGATATATACAGTCTACTTAATTTAGTCCTTCTTGTTGTTGTTGTTATTGTTGTTGGATGGCCCCGCGACATCGTCTTGGCGAGGATGCTTCTTGCCGCTGACCGTTGGCTTTTCATCGCCGCCTTCGTCGTCATCATCGTTGATGTCGTCGTCCTCCTCCTCCTCGTTCGACCACTACTACAAAAAGGGCTATAGATGGAATGGGCACTAATGGCGCACCTGTCAGGTGGTGCGCCACTACTATATATTACTGGCGCACCCTCTGGAGATGCGCCATTAGTGTGGAAGACACTAATGGCACACCAGAAAAACGGTGCGCCACTAGTAATATTTTTTTCCCATTTTTCCATACATACTAATGGCGCATCCAAGCGAGGTGCGTCATTACTAGTTCTAACTAGTAATGGCGCAATAGACAGATAGTGCGCCATTAGTATATATTTTTTACTTTTTTGCAAAACTACTAATGGCGCACCACGTGCAGGTGCGTCATTAGTAAGCAGGCATACTAATGGCGCATTTACTAGTGGTGCGCCATTAGTAACCTGGGACCCCAACAAGATATTTTGGACAGCCACACCTACCCACTCACTTTCCCCACTTCATTCCCTCCACCTCCTTCTCCAAACTTTCGGCTGCCTCCTCCTCCTCACCTCATTTGCACCATAGATTCATCAAAATTAAGTGGTGAAATTACCTTTTTTTGATAGGTAAGTAAGGGGAAAGCTATCTTCATGTTGTAGATCTACTTTTTTTCTCCCTACCTCGCTCCAACAACGTGCACATGCACTTTTTGTGGCCTAGCTAGATCTATGTATGTTTGTGATGTTGCATATGTTTGTGGTGTTGCATATATGTTTGTGTTTGCAAGTACCGATATTTGAAATGCGATAGTTGCCAATATTTTACCGGAATGTTGATTCATTTCCGTTTCGGCAAGAATTTTGGCATTATGCATTCTTTTTGGTCCTATTGTTAGGGAAGGTCATGCCAAATTTTTTCTTGGTTCTAAAATATCGTTTTGCTCTACCCTGCAGTAGACCATGGTCCGCACGGTGACCAAAGGCATCGTGAATAGGTTTTTGAGCTCTGCGAAGGCCGAGATGCTTCAAAAGAACGAGACGGAGATAAGATGTCCGTGTCGAAGATGCAAGCTGAAGAGCCTTATTGCGGACCCGGATTCCGGGCAGGTGCAGGACCACCTGCTCTTGCGTGGTTTCATGGATGGCTATTGGTGGCAAGGTGATGAAGATGACTATGAAGTCGTCCATGGGGGTCGGGCAAGAAATAAGGAAGGGCAACAAGACAACCACCACGGCGAGGGCGGGCGAGAAGACGAAGAATCTCCAGGACATGATCACGACGGTGATGCTGTCCACAGTCATCATGTAGAAGATGTCGTACATGATGATGAGGAAGATCAAGACGAAGGGCATGATCATGAAGATGAAGATGCCAGAGCAGACGACGATGGAGGCTGGGTGCAGGACCCTCATATTCAAGAGTTGCTTCTCAAGCAGACGGATAACGCAAGAGCTACCGCCCGAGAGAAAGCCAAGCTGGATCAACTAGAGATAGACGCGGTTACTCCATTGTACGAAGGATGCAGGCCCGAGGATACCCGCCTGAAAGTAACGCTCATGGCTCTGGAGATGAAGGTAAAACACAAAATGACCGACGCATGCTTCGACGAGAACATGTCATTCTGGCATGAACGTCTTCCCAAGGGGAACAAGTGCCCGACCAGTTTCGAGGAGGCGAAGAAAATCGTGTGTCCTCTAGATTTACCGCACGTGAAATACCATGTGTGCATGAACAATTGCATCATTTATCGAGACGAGCACACGGAGTCTACCATATGTCCGGTGTGCAGTGTCACTCGATACAAGAAGAGGAAGAAAGCTCCTCGAAAATTGGTGTGGTACTTTCCGATCACTCCTCGTGTGCAGCGGTATTTCGCGGACCCTAAGGTAGCAAAGCTCCTACGTTGGAACGCGGATAGGGAGGAGAAGAAGCGGGAAGATGACGGAAATGATCCAGAGATAAATAAAAAAGAGAAGATGCTGAGTCACCCTAAGGATGCGAGCCAGTGGCAAGCGTTGAACTTCGAATACCCAGAATTTGGGAAGGATCCAAGGAACATCGTGCTAGGCGCGAGCACCGATGAAGAAGAAGGGACGGAAACGAAAGACTAACAAGGGCGCCGGTGCGAGCCAGCCGGCACCGAGTTCGATCCGTGCTCAGGACGGGCCACCTTCACCTAAGGATATCTCAAGGAGGGTGCATGTGGAGGGTAGGGCGATGCTACCGCCAAATATGCTCAATGCTACAACCGGTGCTATGCGGAGTCTGCACGACAGTGTTCTTTCTTTGGAGAAGCAGCGTCTCAGAGAGAATGATATGGCATACCTGGTTTTCATGGCCAAGGTACCAGAGGGCAAGGGCTTTGTGGATGGCGACATCGAGGGTACAATCGTCCTACGGTTTGATGACATATTTGCTATGTTTAACCTTCATCCGTTGCATTACACCTTCGTTCGGCTGTTTTCGCTGAGTATGGAGATGCGGATCATTAGAGACAAGACCCCGGACATCGTGATAGTCGACCCCTTCTACATGTGTGCCAAGCACTTGAGCAGCGCTGGGGACCGCCAAGTTGCGAGTTCACACCTCGACGGCGTCATTCTGGCAAACCCAGATAAGGATAACTTCCTTATGGCTTACTTTCCTGAGTAAGTCATCCCTTAACCGCCCCGTAACATATGATTTCTTAGATTTCGATCGTTCTTTTTTTTTCTAACATTCTGTGTTCTGTGCAGTGACACACATTGCACACTCATCCTCTTAAGCCCGAAATATTCCATGGCCACGTATTTCGACCCGAACCGTAACTCCAAGATAGACTACACAAATGTCAAGAAAGTTCTTGATGATGTTCTCCCCGGCTACGCCAAATCTGGAGGCACCTTCACCAGGGCAGTTCGCAAGTACAGCAAGCACACCTTCTCACACAATACGAAGTTCTGCTGCGTCAAGCAGCCGCCTGGCGGTCAGAAGGATGCCTACTACGCCCTCCATCACATGCGGGCGATCGTAAGGGACCATCATCAACTTCTGCTACCAGATAGTCTCAAACATTGGGCCGCGAGGTTGTCGGCAACCCAGGACGCGGACCTCACACAAGAATTCTTTCGCATCCAGTCGGAGTTTGCGGACATCATCCATCAAGATGTCCTTCATACCTCGGGGCAGTTCTTCCACAGATATCAACCATCCAATAGTGAGATAGATGGAACGCTACAAATGCAGGGTGACAACGACCGCGATTTCATGACCATCACGACAAACGACGGCTTCATCCATGCTCCTGTCCGATGAGTAGAGTCGAAAGTAGTGATGTGTAGTTCTGAAACATTGATCGGCTCATGTTGTAATTAAACTTTAATGAATTCGTATGTCTCTTTGGTTTGGACAGTCATTCAACTTAGATGTAATCAATGCTATTTATTAGTAGGACCATGAATCGTGCTATTAATGTCTTGCTTTTCTCCTCCGATCCTTTTGTTGCATACTTACATATTGCTTATGTATTGTCTGTTGTTTGGCTTGTGCATAGAGATGCCGTCGTATGTCGTGTAGAAGGGTAAGGTTCCCGGAGTCTACGACGACTGGGAGGAGTGTCGGAGACAGGTTCACCATTTCAGCAGTAACAGTTACAAAGGGTACACCACTAGCGGAGAGGCCGAATCTAGATACATCCGCTAGCGGGAGAGAGGAGGGAGCGTTGGAGGAACCGGATGAAGACCAGTTTGATCGCGATGATGCTCATCGTGATGACCACAGCTCTCTTCTATGTGATGGTAGTTTAGATGATCGATATCGACTTGTAATGTGAAGACAAACTCGATACTCGCGGTCTTGAGACTTGTAATGTTTTATCTTTGTTCGGTCTTTTGAATTCGGAGACTAATATGATGAATTGTATTCGGAGACTAATCTTCTATTGTATTCGATGAATCTGTTGTTGTTGTGTGCTGCTGTCTATATTTTGTCCAATAATATATTTTGTAACCTGTGCAAAAATCAGAAAAGTAAAAAAAACAAATATTCATACTAATGGCGCATCACCTCCAGGTGCGCCGTTAGTATGCCAAAGGATACTAATGGCGCATCACCTCAGAGTGCACCATTAGTATGACAAAGCACATGGTTACGTAAGGCCCCCTGGGAGGCATACTAATGGCGCATGTTCTTACATACTAATGGCGCACTGCTGGGTGCGCCATTAGTATAGCAGATACTAATGGCGCACCAGTGATGCGCCATTAGTAAAAAATACTAGTGGCGTGGTACTAATGGCGCACGGTAGTGCGCCATTAGTAGGCAAAACCGGTGCGCCATTAGTAGGCCTTTTCCTAGTAGTGGACCATTCCTCCTCACCATCATCATCGTCCTCTACTTCGTCCTCCAACGGCTCCTCGTCCATCTAGTTGTCGTCTGACGACTCCGAAGGTGGCGTCCCTTCCATGAACCGGATATAATCGAGGTCTGGGCTTGATGCATGACTCATGGAAGACGAGCGGGATGATTCCGATGTTGACCTATCATCGAGCGCCAGGATACTGGCCGAACTGTCGTCCTCGTTGTCGCTCGACATGGCTGTAAAGTGTGTGCCAGTGTGTAGCGCAGCCTGCAGGGGACGATGAAGATGGTGGACACTTAAGTGGGGTATGCAGAGAAGAGGAACTGTCAATTGAAGTGGGGGTTGATGTATTATCTAACTGTAGTTATTTGTACCCAGTCACTCCAAATTCCCAGGGTTGCACAGGACTCCTATTGGCTATTTGGCTAGTTTCCTTTTTTAGGACAAAAACAAGGAACGAGTTTTGGGATTATGCACCAGTAATGATACGAACGGAGTAGGATAATTGGCAAGCAATACACTGAGTTGTTCTTATTGATAAAGCCAGTAATAATCAAACTTGGAAGGAAAAGGAAAAAGATAAAGAAAAATATCTGCACAAATCTTCGCGTAACATCGATGGCATAGGAGTACCTAGATGTGCATTACTTAAAGCACATCTAGATGTGCTTTAGCAATACTTTCAAACAAACCCCTAATGATCATTGTAAACAGCGCATAGAACATGGCTAACACGACAACCACAACTACACATGCTAGTTCCTTGTTGTCTCTTGGTTTCATCTGTTGCCTATGATTGATTCTTTCTTGCTTCATTATACTGATTGTACTCCCTCTGTCCAGAAATACTTGTCATCAATATGGATAAAAGGGAATGTATCTAGACGTATTTTAGTTCTACATACATCTCTTTTTATCTATTTTGATGACAAGTATTTTCGGACAGAGGGAGTACATTCCAGATCAGCCAGTTTCTTCTTCAGTTTAACAGTATCTTCTGCGAGCTTTGTGATAACACTCCGAGCCCTGCCATGCCATTCTTCATCCAGCCAGTTAACAAAGCCACAAGCCTCATATCCCTGCCAATGTAAAATAGTATTCAGGATGATCGGTGGCATTAACTCAAGTAAAATGATGAACTTAGCACCAACCTCTAAGGGGAAACTGAGAAACCACCTGCCAATGTCGAATCCCTCCGTGCATACACATCGAGCGGGAGTGTGCCCGTGCACACAACTCAGCTATTGGTACTTCTCGGTGGCGCAAAACTCGAAGTCTAACTCATGTTGCAGGAGTCTGGATTCATGCTCCAGATACGGTGGCAGATCGCTTTCCTAGGGGGGATTCAATTCAAGACGGATTCAGCAAGGAGCTACTTTGGACATTCTAAAAGATATCAGGATAGATTGGAACCTGACAGGATGATTCAGATCCGTAGTACACCTGCCTTCTGATGACCTTAGGCAAGTGCCCGGCGACGACCGCCGTCGTGGCGGCGATACGAGCAGGTGCAGCCGCACGGAAACCATCAGCAACACTCGCCTGCATTCCCCCAATGTCAGCTGCACGCGAGGGAATTTGGAGGCTGTGTAGAGATTTGGGGCAAATGGGGAAACTGTGGGGATAAGCTAACGGTCGGGAACTACTTATGGCACTATATGTTGGAGTATACGACACATTGTTTATGCGTGTCGTTTGTGTCAGGTATTACAATGTCACACACGATTTCCGCACCAAACCTGTGAGAAGACAACGTAGGTGAGACACGGTTGCTGTTACATAACAGTATGCGATATACTACCATGTACATATAATTGAGTTACAGTGATACCATGTAAACAGCCGCTCTGCGGATATCCATAAAAAATAGCAGGTACGCATCTAGAGATGGTGGCGGCGGCCTAGGCAAGGGCTACCGAAAAAGATGTCAATCCTCGCTAGGTGGGCGGTGGCGGCGCCATAGGAGGTCAATCCTCGGTCTACTGTGGGATATAGGAGGAGCTCAGCCTTCGAGGTCGGTGATGTAGTGATTCGAGCACATCCATCGCGGTCGATGGCGGGATAGTGGAGGTCGAACTTCCGGCGGCAGTCGCACTAAGCTTTGCTCCTCGACCCTGCTGTCTCGCCGTGCCACCACATCACGCTTCTCTATCTGCTGGGTGGATGTCGCCATGCGGGTCCTTAATTAAGGTATTCTTTTCGTGAGTGGCTTAATTAAGGTATTGTGGCACCCCGGCTCAGAGAAACTGGAACGCCTCGTATTCCAGCCCAGAGATCGAGGAGATGTCTTCTGGAATACGGCACTACTTGACATAGAACAAACCAGCTTTCTATTATAAGAATAATAATACAAAGGTCTGATGTTACAAAGGTTCACACAAGCACGGCGACACTACGCCTGCGATACTACACTTGCCCTAAGCTAGCAGCAGAACAACTTGTGGAAGCGGAAATCTTCTAGCAGCAGAACAACGATGAAGGTGGTGAACTCCACTCCACAGGGACTCTGGCTGGGACACGATCTAGCTCGCACGAACGGAAACCACGACAAGCAATCAAGCAATCACGGCATCACCTGCAATCTGGCATGACACGCCAGGTCAGTACACTGAATGTACTTGCAAGCTCACAACAACCAAAAACATCAAGGCAAGACAACAACATAGCATTAAGCAGGTTAATTAAATTAACAGCTACCATGATATAACAGCAACTCTTAAGCATAATATAAAACTACTACAATACTGATAAATCACCATCTCTGATCTCCATAACCATATCACTCTTGGCTAACCGGCCAAGCAATATACCATATCGATCACCTCGTGATCAAAACCAAACTGTAAATGTGATCCTTACGGCGATCACCACCCGACAAATAAATGGCCTGTGATCCTTACAGTGATCACAACCCGACCAATAAATGGCTCGTGATCCTTACGGCGATCACAACCTGACCAATACTTGGCCAATCTGTACTGCTCCAAATATCCACATATCCATCAACTATATGTCATTCCGTGAGTTGAGGTTTGATCATACGGTGTACCCTAGTACGAACCCATGCCCATGACCGAGGACGCGGCTATCAATAGATTAAACACACACTCGCAGAGGTAGCACACTGTACCCACACCACAGAACCCATGGCCTCGCACTCCCATTTGGGTGGACCCACGGCGTTCCGACAAAACCGATCTACTACCATTACACTCTACTGGCCACTCCGACTCACTCCCCTCTGGGCTGTCATGGGTGGCCCCGTGTCTACCTCCAAACACAACGACTACCATCATGGCCAAAACATAAACGATCCCACACAGGGATCTGCCGGCTATAACAACTACAGGCACACAAGGCTTATGTCCTCCTACCTGATCAGGGTAGCGCGCGCCCATAACCTTCCATCATTAGAGGCACCGACGGGAGACACGACAATAGACCGCATTAGGGCCGTCCCATAACGGAAAATGTGGTTGCACTGGAAAAGTTCGATTCGGCGGCACCTGACCAACTTACTGACAGAATTTTATCCGCAAAACTATAACCATGATAACTGATACTCCGATGTCAACCATCAAACTATAATCCAAGTCATAGAAATATCCAACAGATAATCCAAGCATAATATCATCATCTCAAAATACTTCGAGGATAGCATAACACTACTGTCATGATGAATCTGACAACAGTAATACTACTACTCCAATATGCAAGAACAAGTTATCCAACTATGATCCACATGTAACCATCATCTCCGAAAATAATACTCCAAGCAACAGAACATCAACTAGCATCATGAAAATAATCATACTAACCACTAATAATCCAAAGGTAGCACGATATCCAAAGCAATACTCCAAAATTATACTAACAGATATCATCACGAAACAATCGTAATACCAGCCACTAATACTTCAATGGCAACAAGATACTCATCAACTACAAACATAACTCCTAGTAATCCAAACAATAGCATGGCAACAACAAGATCAAAAATAATACTCCAAGAAAATGCCATGCACAGAGTCATGTTGCTAAAGCAATATTTTAAAAAAGTTCAAAATGAATTATACCATGTCACTGCATTACAGTGATGCGAATGGAGGGTGTGGCTTGCCTGGGGTGGAAGAAATCATCGGAAGAAAATGTCAGAAGCTCGCGGAAAGAATCACCGGAAATCGTTCTCTCTCGGAGGGGGCTGATTAGTGGCAGGGGCAAAATGGTCATTTTCAGTATGCCAAAACATAATGAAAGTGACACCAACAGAAATGTCTCGACGAAACAAAGAAGTTAGCGTTGGTTTCACCTCATTTGGAGTTACGGTTAAAAAGATATTGACGTTTTTCTGCCAGGGACCCATCTGTAATGAAAATCTTTTCAACCAG
Organism: Triticum aestivum; assembly: GCF_018294505.1. Lineage (NCBI taxonomy): Eukaryota > Viridiplantae > Streptophyta > Magnoliopsida > Poales > Poaceae > Triticum > Triticum aestivum. Next base: position 282,063,726 of record NC_057813.1, on the reverse strand, counting down.
GGGCCTGAACAAAAAAGTGAAAACGTACTCAAGGAAATACGCTTTCACCTTATCCGTTAGAACAGTGGTGGGGGCTGACGCGTGCGGGTCCCATGGGTGGGGCCTGTCACTTATCCACCTGGCGCTGACCGGGTCAACGCCCAGCCACAGACTGGCGGGGCCCGCAGGAGGGGGGTCCCTGGGCGCGGTCGTTGTCTTCAACCACCCGCCCGCCCACAAAGCAGAGGACGAGGCGAGCTCCGGCGACGGGCTCCGGCACCACAGGCCACCTCCGATCAAACGGAGGTCACCGACGCGCTCGGCGTGGCCTACCGCGTCCATCCCCGCGTAGAGGAGATGTTAGAGAAGAGCGGGGTGGCCATGACGAAGAGAGGACAGACTCGGCTCCGGCGGCGGTTGACTTGGGGGCGCGGCCACTCAGGGCACTCCGGAGAGAGGGAGAAGAGGTGTCGCGGACCGTCGGAGTTGGGGAGGCCTACGGAGGTGGAGAAGAGGAGGGGGAGGCTCGGCCTAGCTCGGATTTAGGAGGGCAGGGGTGGCGGCCAACAGAGGTGAAGAGAGCAGCTCCGGCTCGGGGAAGACGTGGGGCGGGTTCCTGGGAGAAGGGCGAGGCCAGTGGTGAGGTCGGACGAGGCTAGGGATGGCTTATATAGCCATGGGACGAGGAGGCTGCGCTGTCACCGCCGGCGACGGGTGTCCGGCGCCGCGGACACGTGCTTGCGCGCATGAACTCGGGGCAAACTACAAGGGAGGAGCAGGAGAGAGATCCCGAGGAGGAGGAGGCCAAAATAGCGCAGGGAGGAAGACGACGGCGACGAGAAGATCCAAAACTCCACTGTGCTCTCGTGGGCGTTCGGCGGCGAGCATCGGTGAGGAAGAGGACGGAGGGGGAGAGGGGTCCATAGGAACGGCGACGACGAGAGGAAGCCATGCTCACAAGCTCTATGACGACGAGAGGAGGAGAGGGTCCAGCACAAACAGTGCTCTGGACACGCTCATGGCATGCCAAAACGGTGGTCACCACCAGTGCTGCCATGTGGGGGAGGCAAATAGCTGGAAATTGATGTCTAGTGGTAAGTCCTTCGCAGGGTTGTTTGGTCTGTGGTGGTAACTTGGTTAAACCTTCTCTGGTTAAATGGTTATCAACTGCTGAAGTTTACTGCAGTAAACTTAGCCATGCACTGGTGATCCACAGGGAACTGCTTGAGGCCAAATAAGATGTCTGTGATGTTTAGCTATGGAGGAACTATGATCCTGGAGTTTTTGAGGGTAAAAGGATCAGGATTTACTACAATTGCTTCACAACTGCATACTTGGTCCATAAATGAAGATCATGAAGGTGCACTCACATGGAGTGTCCACTTGAGCTCAAGTTGGGCAAGGCTTGATCATTTGGTCATCTGGAGATGCTATAAAAAAGATCATGCTAAATGGACAAGCCAAAATAGCGCTTGCTTCACAAACATCTCTGCTGGCCAGAAACTTGGAATAATATTGGTGGTCAAATGGATCAATGAAAGGATGCCAAATTGGGTGGAGAGATGTTTTATGGGCAGAATAACTATGTGGTAATTTATCATGATTTTTGAAGCAATATAAAATACACTTGCTTCACAACCTGAAAATATTGCCAGAAACAAAAATTTACTCCTGTGCTCACATAGATGATTTGATAGGTCTGCAAATGGGTGAAGGGATTTAATATGAGCACATTAACGAGTGTGCAGAAGTTCAACTCATTTGGGTACTCCTAGCTAGTACTTCCTTCACAAAGCCTTCTATTTGAGAGAAACTTTGAAAATTCACTAAGGAAGATTGGCTAGGCAAATAAATTTGAACTCGTGCATGGAGCAATTATTTAGACATATAAACATGCCCAAGAAGGTTGGGAGTCAATAGCAGAAATATAAATGACACTTCCTTCACAAAGTGCCATTTAGGGCAGAATAGAGAAAGGAATATAGGGAATTATTTTTGAACTGGCCAAGGCAATGTTTGGGCATATTTGAGCTATATATGACCCAAAGGAACTATGAGAGTTATTTGTGGATTTTTGGATGGAAAGAAATATAGGTTGATTCACAACCTAGGGCAGATAGGGTTATTCCTTTAATGAAAAAGGAATTTTCCTAGAAAAAGATTTTAGGGTTTGGTCAAGGAGTGAAGTGACATGATCTTGGTAAGGTTTTGGGAGTGATGGGCCACTTGGGAGGAGGAAATGAGGATGATTTCCCAGGTGGCAAGGCCACTGAACCACTCCTAAAAGAAAAACAGAGCAAAAACCAAATAAATCCAAAGAAAAAGAAAAGGGCCAAAATCCACGCTGTTACAAACCTTCCCCCCTTAAAGAAAATTTGTCCTCGAGATTTGGTTGCTCAGGGAACAAGTATGACTTGAGGACACCGCCTCCAACTTGGGTATCCTTTTTCCTTTATTTATTGTTCCCCCAAGAATTTCAGATGATCAACTTACCTTGATCTGGGGTGGTTTGCTTCACCTTTCCCAAATTCTTTCAGGTCTTTGCTCACATACCAAATCCTTTTGTGGATGCAAGTTTTCTCATATCTGCGGTGATATCCAATGGATCTGAGCATAGATTTTCTTTTGATCATGAAATTTTTTTTGCTTCTGTCATGTGGTTGCTTCAAATAAATGCAGGCCTTCTGGTTTCCGGAAAGGCTCAGAATTATCATGGCCATCCTCTGATGGGATTTGACTGCTCACAGGTGGCACTGATTTATCTTGATTTATTTCTTTGGCTCCAGCATGAAACATGTACCAAAGATTTGACTGCCTTCTGACGTGAGCAATATAATGGAATATGGATTTATAGTTGTGTCATACCTCAAATATTTACATCTTGAAATTGGCCCGACAGGGGCTGACGGATAAATGCTTTTCCTGACAGACTAACCATGTACTTGATTCCGTTGGTGAGTATACCGGGACTGAGATGATTGCTCGTCTTTTGATTGTTCTCGTGTGGTCGATATACCCATCTATGGTAATAGGCTGTGATATGCTTTAACACTGCTGCTAAGGTCAGACTGCCGAGGTTGCAAAGGAATCTTGGTTCTGACAGAACAGACTTAAATATTCCACCCTAACCATGTCAAGCGGGTTGGCAGGATATGAAAATCATTGTAAATAGAGTAGGCCCTTGAAAGAATGCCTTGGTGGATCCATATGGAATTATGGCCTCCAACTGATTTGGGTATCCGGACCCTGATGGTCGTGCAAAAATCATCATGCTTTGCTGCCAGTCTCGTCCTTTTTACGGTCATGATGTTCTTGGTTAGGATACCTTACTGAAACAACTTGGCCACACATGTCCTTGATTCTTCGTATGACCATGCATGTGATTAATATTTTTGACATTATTCCTCCTTGTTTTCTGACCTGAGTCCGCACACATATGACATATATCCGGGGTTTGTAGTTGTACAGAGCTCATTGCTGAGGCCAATCATACAAGAAAGTGACAAGGTTTTATAATATCTCCTTGTCAATTGCAGGAATAATAATCTTGATGACCACTGTCAAGACTGTGGATTTTTTGATGTCATGTCCAAATATTATTGCCACTTGCATCACATGAGATGTATTTTTGTTTATTTTCATTTGCCTGACTGGGGAGGTTGTGGGATCCTTACTTTTGTTAGGTATATCTGTTGGATCTTTGCTGCATCTCGTATGAGTTAATGATATGACTGGGGATGCATGCTCACCGCATATAAGAAGGATATGCACCGATCACTTGATCCTTGCGGTAGGCGTATGTTTTGACTGAATTTTTACCTCTGATGAAATTATAGCAAGTCTGGTTCTTGAACTGTACTGCCATACATTTGCAACTCATCATATAATCTCTGAGGACGGTGCAATATTGTGGTACTGACGCAGACTGAATGGCTTACGAGAGAAGCCATCCGAGTAGCTTGCTAAGGAATACTTGTTAACTTCTGCTCAAATCTTTTGCTTGGGTATCGTGCAGAAGAAGGCTCTATAGCTTACACCGAAGCTTGGTCTGATTATTGTGCTGGAGAAGCCTGAGTTCCGTACGTGAGAAACTTCTCCTCGGGTTTGCTTGTTGATAAAAATCATTTCCATCTATCAGAAACCTTTACCGAGGTATCTTGCTGAGAAAGACTGGGTATCGTGGGCCGGAAATGGTTCACATATCATGCTTTGGAAAATTGAGGAGCCTTGCATCATAAATTCTTCGGATAGCGTGTGGAAGAAGACTGAGTTTCTTATATCCAAAACTTCATACTGATATGCAGACTGAAATCCATACACATGCCCTTAATATTCTGAGCTGATTATTTGGATGAGAAAAATGGTTTGACTGTCTTTCTTGAGCATACCACATTCTGACTATATTTCAGATGATAACATATTTCAAGCATCATGCATTGCTAAGCCAAAATTTTGTATATGATCCATACCTCTGTCTGAAAACATACCGTTGGTCTTGTACCTAACTTGTCTTTCTGCTGGCTAGATCATAACTGCTGTGAGGATTTTGCACTGACGGGGACTCGATGCTGATAATCAATCCAACACAGTATTGGTATTCTGAACAAATATTAATGCTATAATGTAGTTGACGGGGTAGACAATAATGTCTAACTAAGCTTCTTCCAAATATTTCAAATCCTTATTGCTTCTTTGAGTCTGGTGCCGATGGATGAGCAACTCTTTATAGAGGAAAATAATGTAACACCGGGGCCCAAAAATAAAGAAGCAAAAGAACACTCAACTAAACAAAAGCACACAACAACAATCAATTCACACGCAATCAATGTCACACATTACTGCTAGTCACACAATATGCATGCCTACTTAAGCACGCAAATCTCGTGGAATCTCCGGTTCTACGATCTGGCATGCTGTGACGGTGTGCACGAGGACGAATAAATGTGTGGAAGAATTGGTGTAAACAGCGCTACACCAAGTGCTAGCTTAGCCAGGTGGTGACCTGAACTAGCTCGGAGGCGAGGACGTACTCGGTAATCATGTAGTCCGGGAGATCATGGATCACTTCAACGTTCGAGAGCAGTGGAGAATGCAGGTGGAACACGCTGCACTGAAGAAGGCTAGGGATGCTTGGAGAAACTGGAAGCACGTGTTGTACAAGAAGTACTTGAGTGAAGGCAAGGACCCAATCCCTGCATACCCCAAAATTACAAAGGCAGACTGGGCAGAATTCAAAAGGGTCAGTGATAACCCACAAGTATATGGGATAGTTGTAGCCTCTTTCGATAAGTAAGAGTGTCGAACCCAACGAGGAGCTAAAGGTGGAACAAATACTCTCTCAAGTCCTATCGACCACTGATACGACTCTACGCATGCTTGACGTTCGCTTTACCTAGAACAAATATGAAACTAGAAGTACTTTGTAGGTGTTGTTGGATAAGTTTGCAAGATAATAAAGAACACGTAAATAAAAACTAGGGTCTGTTTAGATAAAGAAGCAATAAAGTAAATATAGCGAGTGTGGAAAAGTGGTGGTAGGAGTTGTGAAATTATCCCTAGGCAATTGACTATGTTACTAGAATGGTAATCACTATTGCAATTCTATTTGAGGGAGAGGGATAAGCTAAGATACTTTCTCTACTTGGATCATATGCACTTATGATTGGAACTCTAGCAAGCATCCACAACTACTAAGGATTCATTAAGGTAAAACCCAACCATAGCATTAAAGTATCAAGTCCCCTTTATCCCATACGCAACAATCCCCTTACTCGGGTTTGTGTTTAAGTCACTCATGCAACCCACTATAAGCGAATCATAAATGCATTGCAACACCCTACAGAGGGAATCCCGCACGCTTGCGCGACATGGAGGGCACCATAGGACAACACCAATAATAAAACATGCAACTCAAACCAATCATAGCAATTCATCAATCACCGATACGACAATGGAAATCTACCCAGACATCATAGGATGGCAACACATTTTAGGATAATAATATGAAGCATAAAGCACCATGTTCAAGTAGAGGGTACAACGGGTTGCGGGAGAGTGCACCGCTGAATATAGATGGGGGAAGGTGATGGAGATATTGGTGAAGATGATGGAGGTGTTGGTGTAGATCACGGTGATGATGATAGCCCCCGGCAGCGCTCCGGCGCCACCAGAAGCAAGGGGGAGAGGGCCCCCCTTCTTCTTCTTCTTCCTTGTCCTCCTCCCTAGATGGGAGAAGGGTTTACCCTCTGGTCCTTGGCTCCCATGGCGTGGGAGGGGCGATAGCCCCTCCGAGATTGGATCTATATCTCTGTTTCTGCGTTCCTAGATTCTGCCCCTTCACCATTTCTTTTATATCTAGAGATCCGTAACTCCAATTGGGGTGAATCTTTCGCCCAGATGTTTCTCATAAAATTAGCTTTCTTGCAGCAAAACAAGAGTGTCAACCTCCTTACGGGTGGCCCACGAGAGTGCCAGGCGCGCCCAGGGGGAGAGCGCGCCCCCCTATCTCGTGGCCACCTCGGACACCGTTTCGCATTGATTCTTCCTCCGGAAAATCCCAAATATTCCAACATAATTCTCCGTCCGTTTTTATCCCGTTTGGATTCCGTTTGATATTGGGTTTCCACGGAACATAAAACATGCAACAAACAGGAACTGGCACTGGGCACTGGATCAATATGTTAGTCCCAAAAATAGTATAAAAAGTTGCCAAAAGTATATGAAAGTTGAATAATATTGGCATGGAACAATCAAAAATTATAGATATGACGGAGACGTATCAGCATCCCCAATCTTAATTCCTGCTCGTCCTCGAGTAGGTGAATGATAAAAAAGATAATTTTTGATGTGGAATGCTACCTAGTATAATCTTGATCATGTAATCTAATCATGGCATGAATATTAAGACACGAGTGATTCAAGGCAATAGTCTATCATTTGAAATAAAAACAATCATGTCTTTCAAAATATAATGCTTCCAAACCATTATCCCTACAAAATCATATAGTCTTGTATGCTCCCTTTTCTTAACACAAGGTACCCCTCATGCCTATCCCGGTGTCAGCCAAGTAATTGTTTCATACTTTAGTACTCTCAAACTTTTTCAACCTTCATGCAATACATGAGCGTGAGCCATGGATATAGCACTATGGGTGGAATAGAACATGATGGTGGAGGTTATGTGGAGAAGACAAAAAGTAAGAAAGTCTCACATCGACGCGGCTAATCAACGGGCTATGGAGATGCCCATCAATTTATGTCAATGCGAGGAGTAGGGATTGCCATGCAACGGATGCACTAAGAGCTATAAGTGTATGAAAGCTCAAACTGAAAACTAAGTGGGTGTGCATCCAACTTGCTTGCTCATGAATACCTAGGGCATTTGAGGAAGCCCATCGTTGGAATATACAAGCCAAGTTCTATAATGAAAATTCTCACTAGTATATGAAAGTGACAACATAGGAGACTCTCTATATAAAGAACATGGTGCTACTTTCAAGCACAAGTGTGGAAACAGGATAGTAACATTGCCCCCTTTTTTTTCTTTTTCTTTTTCTTCTTTTTTCGGTGGGCTTCTTTGGCCCCCTTTTTTTATTTAGGCTTCTTTGGCCTTTCCTTTTTCTTTTTGTTTTTCTTTTTCTTTTTTCTATTTTTTTCATGGGGCAATGCTCTATAATGATGATTATCACACTTTTATTTACTTACAACTCAATATTACAACTCGATACTGGAACAAATATATGACTCTATATGAATGCTTCCGGCGGTGTACCGGGATGTGCAATGATCTAGCGTAGCAATGACATCAAAAAACGGACAAGCCATGAAAACATCATGCTAGCTATCTTACGATCATGCAAAGCAATATGACAATGAATGCTCATGTCATGAATATGATGATGATAGAAGTTGCATGGCAATATATCTCGGAATGGCTATGGAAATGCCATGATAGGTAGGTATGGTGGCTGTTTTGAGGAAGATATAAGGAGGCTTATGTGTGATAGAGCGTATCGTATCATGGGGTTTGGATGCATCGGCGAAGTTTGCACCAACTCTCAAGGTGAGAAAGGGCAATGCCCGATACCAAAGAGGCTAGCAATGATGGAAAGGTAAAAGTGCGTATAATCCATGGACTCAACATTAGTCATAAAGAACTCACATACTTATTGAAAAAATTTATTAGCCCTTGAAACAAAGTACTACACGCATGCTCCTAGGGGAGAGGTTGGTAGGAGTTAACCATCTTGCGCCCCCGACCTTCACGCAAAGATAAACAATCAAAATACAATGGGCGCCAATTTGGTTAGATAGTTGGTAGAACATACGTGTAAGCTTCGGGAATCACAAACCTTAACACCAATATCCTTACTAAACACAACCATCTACTAGTACCTCCCACATATTATCATGTCTATATCGCAAAACTATTGCAAGGAATCAGACTTATCATATTTAGTGATCCGCAAGTGTATGTAGGATTTTATGACTAACCATGTGAATGACCAATTCCTTTCATATCTCTAAATAGATATAAGTGAAGCAAGAGAGTTTAATTATTTCTACAAAAGATATGGCCACGCAATAAGTGAAGCACATGAAGCATTCCATAAAGCCATACTCAAAAGATTTAAGTGAGGTGCAATGAGCATTCTATAAATCAACCAAGGACTATATCATACCAGCATGGTGCATAAAACAAAAGTGAAAACTAAATGCAAAAGATGCTCCAAGGCTTCCACATATCGCATGAACGAAACGAATCCGAAAACATACCGATACTTGTTGAAGAAAGAGGGGATGCCTTCCGGGGCATCCCCAAGCTTAGACGCTTGAGTCTTCTTGAATATTTACTTGGGGTGCCCTGGGAATCCCCAAGCTTGAGCTCTTGCCTCTCTTCCTTTTCCTCATATCGAGACCTCCTCGAGTAGACACTTCATCCACACAAAACTTCAATAGAAAACTCGGTAAGATCCGTTAGTATAATAAAGCAAATCACTACTCTAAGTACTGTAGCAAACCAATTCATATTTTGTTTTTGCATTGTGTCTACTGTAATATAGCTTTTCCATGGCTTAATCCACTAATAGAAATTGACAGATTCATCAAAACAAGCAAACTATGCATCAAAAACAGAATCTGTCAAAAACAGAACGGTCTGTAGCAATTTGAACATTCACCATACTTATGGTACCCCAACAATTCTACAAAAATTAGGAAACAAAAACAATTTGTACAGAAAGACAGTGCAAAATGAATCAGAACCAATTGACGTTCCAGCAAAAAACGTAAAATCGCGCACTACAGCCAAAGTTTCTGTCCTGCACCGTACAAACCGACAAGCATTGTAAACAACCTAAGGCCAAACCTTGGCACATTATTTTTATAATACAATGGAATTGTACAAGGGGATAATTATTTTTGATGAAAATTTTCTGTAATTAAGATTCATAAAGTTTCTGTGAGCATGAACATAGTTCAAGGAGCTCTCCCACTTCAACAATGCTTGTCTTTCTCACTTTCACTTTCCTTTTTGAAAAGTTTTTAGGTTCCCCTCTTTATTTTTTTGTTTTTAAACTATATAAAAGCACTCAGCAGAAATAAATGACTCTCTAAAACTTCCGGGTTGTCTCCCTGGCAGCGCTTTCTTTAAAGACATTAAGCTAGGCATATAGTGCTCAAGTAATGGATCCACCCGGATCCCAAGGTATATCAATGCCAATTTTAATTAACAATGATTTGTAATTTAGTAGTGAGCACAAAGTAACATGTATCATGTAACAATGAAGTCTAACTCTCTTCCTATGCATCGGCATGTCATAAAAGAACAATTCATGCACACATAGTAAAGGCCAATGCATAGTATAAGCAGTTTCTTGCAATTTTATCATATTGGAAACATAGAGAGGTGGAGATGTAGTTACTCTCTCATAATAATTGCAAGTAGGAGCAGCAAGAACATGCATATTATATTCATCAAAATTATCATGTGCAACGGTAAAAGGCAACCCATCAATATAATCCTTAATAAGCACAAACTTCTCCGATATAGTGTAGTTGGGAGAATTCAAAAGGATAATAAGACTATCATGAGTGGGTGCAATAGCAAAAATTTCATGTTTAACATAAGGAACTATAGCAAGTTTATCTCCATAAGAATAATTCATATTGGCATCTTGGGCACAAGCATAGCAAGCATAATCAAAAACGGATATTTCAAGAGAATCAACGGGATCGTAGCATTCATCATAGCAATCATCCTTCGGTAAGCACGAAGGGGAATTAAACAATGTATGAGTTGAAGAGTTACTCTCATTAGAAGGTGGGAATGGGTGATCCATCTGCTATTCCTCATTTTGTTCTTTGCTCTCCTCATCATCTTTTTCATCCAATGAGCTCACAGTTTCGTCAATTTCTTCTTCCATAGCTTCTTGCAAAATATTAGTCTCTTCTTGGACAGCGGAGAATTTCTCAATATATAGTTTAACATAGGCATTAGAAGCATAATTATCATAACAATATTCAAGTATGGAAAAATTTTCAGATTTGTAGAGAGTATCATCATACTTTTCAATCAAAGAAGCAATTTCATAAGCACCCTTAAAAGCAACAAATTCTTCAATTTGTTGAACATCATAGTAATTATAAACACCCTTAGCATATGAAGATACGATTCATTTATCAATAAACTCACATTGGTAGGGAAGGTGTTTCTTAGGGTTTTCAGAACAACAAGTAATACAATATATTTCACATAAATTCCAAGCATAGCATTGCAAACCATGAATTTGATCCAGTAAAAGTTTCCCTTTTTCAGATATACGGTGTCGCACATAACAAGCATGCTCATCTAAAGATTTTCCCTCAACTAAGCTAGTTGGGGTTTCAGCACGAGCACAAAGGGATCAAAGATGATCCAAGTAAAAAGCTTCAGTAGTGCGATAGATTTTGAGTGGTTCTTCAACCATTGGTTTAGTAGGTACAACTAATTTTGTTGGTGTTTTGCGTTTCCTACCCATAACTAGAGATAGAAAACAACTAAGAACAACAAATAAAAATTACTTAGTGATAAATCAAACAAGCACACATGAGAATATTCACCCCACGCTATGACTCCCCGGCAACGGCACCAGAAAAAGGTCTTGATAACCCGCAAGTATACGGGATAGTTGTAGCCTCTTTCGATAAGTAAGAGTGTCGAACCCAATGAGGAGCTAAAGGTGGAACAAATACTCTCTCAAGTCCTATCGTCCACTGATATGACTCTACGCACGCTTGATGTTTGCTTTACTTAGAACAAGCATGAAACTAGAAGTACTTTGTAGGTGTTGTTGGATAAGTTTGCAAGATAATAAAGAACACGTAAATAAAAACTAGGGGCTGTTTAGATAAAGAAGCAATAAATTAAATATAGCGAGTGTGGAAAAGTGGTGGTAGGAGTTGTGAAATTTTCCCTAGGCTATTGACTATGTTACTAGACCAGTAATCACTATTGCAATTCTATTTGAGGGAGAGGCATAAGCTAACATACTTTCTCTACTTGGATCATATGCAGTCCATAGCATTAAAGTATCCGCAACTACTAAAGATACATTAAGGTAAAACGCAACCATAGCATTAAAGTATCAAGTCCCCTTTATCCCATACGCAACAATCCCCTTACTCGAGTTTGTGTTTCAGTGACTCACGCAACCCACTATAAGCGAATCATAAACGCATTGCAACACCCTACAGCGGGAATCCCTCACGTTTGCGCGACACGGAGGGCACCATAGGACAATACCAATAATTAAACATGCAACTCAAACCAATCATAGCAATTCATCAATCACCAATAGAACAATGGAAATCTACCCAGACATCATAGGATGGCCACATCATTGGTTAATAATATGAAGCATAAAGCACCATGTTCAAGTGGAGGGTACAACGGGTTGCGGGAGAGTGGACCGCTGAATATAGATGGGGAATGGTGATGGAGATGTTGGTGAAGATGAAGGAGGTGTTGGTGTAGATCACGGTGATGATGATGGCCCCCGGCAGCGCTCCGGCGCCACCGGAAGCAAGGGGTAGAGGGCCCCCCTTCACCGTTCTTTCTTATGGCAAAAGAAGAGCGTCAACCGCCTTACGGGTGGCCCACGAGAGTTCTAGGCGCGCCCAGAGGGGAGGGCACGCCCCCCCTATCTCGTGGCCACCTCGGACACCGTTTCGTGTTGATTCTTCCTACGGAAAATCCCAAATATCCCAAAATAATTCTCCGTCCGTTTTTATCCCGTTTGGATTCCGTTTGATATTGGGTTTCTGTGAAACATAAAACATGCAACAACCAGGAATTGGCACTAGGCACTGGATCAATATGTTAGTCCCAAAAATAGTATAAAAAGTTGTCAAAAGTATATGAAAGTTTAATAATATTGGCATGGAACAATCAAAAATTATAGATACGACGGAGACATATCAGCATCCCCAAGCTTAACTCCTGCTCGTCCTCGAGTAGGTAAATGATAAAAAAGATATTTTTTGATGTGGAATGCTACCTAGTATAATCTTGATCATGTAATCTAATCATGGAAGACACGAGTGATTCAAGGCAATAGACTATCATTTGAAATAAAAACAATAATAATTAGGGCATCCCAACAAACAATCATGTCTTTCAAAATATCAATGCCTCCAAAACGTTATCCTTACAAAATCATATAGTCTTGTGTGCTCCCTTTTCTTAACACAAGGTACCCCTCATGCCTATCCCGGTGTCAGCCAAGCAATTGTTTCATACATTAGTATTCTCAAACTTTTTCAACCTTCATGCAATACATGAGCGTGAGCCATGGATATAGCACTATGGGTGGAATAGAATATGATGGTGGAGGTTATGTGGAGAAGACAAAAAGGAAGAAAGTCTCACATCGACGCGGCTAATCAACGGGCTATGGAGATGCCCATCAATTGATGTCAATGCGAGGAGTAGGGATTGCCATGCAACGGATGCACTAAGAGCTATGAGTGTATGAAAGATCAAACTGAAAACTAAGTGGGTGTGCATCCAACTTGCTTGCTCATGAAGACCTAGGGCATTTGAGGAAGCCCATCGTTGGAATATACAAGCCAAGTTCTATAATGAAAATTCAACATTAGTCATAAAGAACTCACATACTTATTGCAAAAACTTATTAGCCCTTGAAACAAAGTACTACACGCATGCTCCTAGGGGGGAGGTTGGTAGGAGTTAACCATCGCGCGCCCCCGACCTTCACGCAAAGATAGACAATCAAAATACAATGCGCGCCAATTTGGTTACATAGTTGGGGAACCGGCCTTTCGTGAAATCAGGGGCGAATGTGCCAGAGACTACTTGCGGGCACGTGCAATGAGGCATGATGACGGAACTTATTACTTTAAAAACTCACAGGACGAAAAACGGTATCAAGTGATGGTAGAGGCTTCCAAGATCCCTAGAAGGTTCTACAGGAACTCAGCGCCATGTGACATTCTGTCCATTGCTCTGGAAACAAAAGAGCCCCCTGGCCGTGCAAGGGTAATGTCCCGCACAAGAGGGCTTTCATACTCAGCAAAGAAGAGAGGCTCATCATGAAAAAAGTGAAGAGTGAAATGAAGAAGAATGAATTGTATGAAGGGTTGAGGAAGGAAATGTATCCGACTGTTCAAAAGGATCTTGAGCAGTCAATCATGACTGGGAAGACTGTAACACTGGAAGATAGCCAGCAGATGGGAGGGGAGGTGGGCATGGAGGATGCTTCTTATTGCGCGACAACACAACACAAGAGTAGTTGTGCATCAGCTGACTCCAGCGACACTGAGACTGCAGCTGCTCGTGATGATGCTATATCTGATCCATATGGAATGAAAGACAGACTGAAGGGTGTGTTTACACATTATGAAGGTACATTAAGATGTGCAACAGCCTGGGTTTGTCCACCCTTCTTGGAATAGGGCCTCTTGTTGGACAATCTGTGTGAAGTGCTACGTGACTGAAGTAAAGCCTGGATTCAATGAATTTGCCCTCAAGAATGTCCTAGGAGACCTTGATGAGCAAAGGACCTTGGGAGAAACACTGTTACATCACATCCAGTGGCCATGAAAGGAAATAGAGTTAATCGATTTGATCCATGAAGCCCCACCAAGAGCAACCAATGCCGCCCCTCAACCGGTGACGCTCTCCTTGCCACAGAAGCTCTCGCGTGCTTCCCCCAAAGAACCTAATACTCGTAACCTGACGGCTGATGCATCAACCTGTGATCAGCCGGGCCAACTTTGTGGCATACATGCCATGTCATCCTCCGACCCAAAGCAACCAGTGGCAAGGCCTACAACTGCCGAAGACGCACCACCGGTTCATATGCCAGCCGCTGAAGCAGGAGGGAGACCCAACTGCAGCACATCCTCGGTCTGAAGCTTGGGAACCGCCTACCAAGTAGTTTGTAGTTCCAGAACCAACTGCTCATCAGTCCTTTGGTCCGCAGTCGCGTGATCAGCATACCAATGCGTCAGCACTTCCTGCTCAGCAAACCAATGCGTTGCCATGGCCTCCTCACCACACCGACAAGTTGGCACCACCTACGCAGAAACTAGACTTAGCTTCAATGCATGGTCATCTGTCCGATGCCTCTGCTCCTACAGTTCAGCAGTCTGTCACAGCAACACCACCAGCTCAGCGGACCGACAATGATAAACCGTCTGCTAAGAAGTCCATCAAAGCTTCACTGTCTACTCGGCAGTCTTCCTTGCAGGCAACAAGACATTCTGCCAGAAATGCTTCAAGTACCAAGAAGGAAGTGGCCAAAAAGCCTACACCCGCGAAGAAGCGCGATGGGAGAGTGAAGAGGATAGAGAATGATTGCCTCTTGCTTAAAGTACTCATTGCCCGGAACCAAATTAACAACAGGTTGTTCGAATCGGGGAGTAATATTATTTCTAATGACATGGATGATGAAGAAGTAGAATTGGTGCTTGCTAAAAGTAAAGCAGACATACTTGAAGTACGCAATTACGTCTATGGCCGGCCATTTCTTGTTGGCGAATACTTTGATGAGTGCAGCTCCAGTTGCCGCAAGTTACATGAATATTGCATGGATCAAATATCACCAGGTCATCATGGTTTGCTAGTCCACTTCAACGGAGATCATTTCCGACACGATGTTGGTTCATTCGATGTGAGTTTCAAGGACTTACATCTCTTCTTCAACTTCAACGATCTCGACGCCACTCTTGTTAGATGCCTGATTTTGTATGTACTTAACAAACTCTAATCAACTTCTCCTTAGAAGCTGTAAATGATAAACAGTTAACTACATTTTATTCCTCTCAGGGGATTGAACATGTAGAGAAGAAAAAGGGAGAGTGTGTATTTCATAGATCCTGCATCAGCAAATGGCACAACATTACATGGTAAGGACGAACGGGACTGGGCCGTTAACACGGCCATCCGTTCTTTGAAAACATGTCCCATGAAGAATCATTTCTCTTGCCATATCATGAAAGGTGAGTCAAGTAAACAACCACACATACACTGATTGTGTTTCAGATTTTGATATAATTCATAAGTTCATGACTTTCTTAATATGTAGCGGTCACTGGATATTGGTATTCATTGTTCCAAACAAGAACACAGTTTACTACATCGATTCTCTCAGAGAGTCAACAAACGCTTAGAATCTGACGCATCTTTAGCAATTCATGGATAGGTATTGAATTCTATGATGTTGAAATTAATTTGCATTCATATCTAGTTCAATAATTGTTGTTGTCAAAATTCATCTTCATTTGCAGTGTGCTCGCATTGTGGAAAACTAAACCAGGGAACCAGTTCAAGAGGGAACTACCTCTATAGCATGAGATTGTTTCTCCGGTAACACACTAAAGTCCGTTATTTTTGGAAAATTTATCCAATAGTCTGCAAATACCTTTTCTTACGCTAGTCAAATGTTCAAGCTTCTAAATAAACCTCTTCCTATTTTTCCAAAGAAACAATAATACATCTAACAACAGTTAGGTTGTTCCTAACAGGATAAATACATGACTAATTCTGTACAAAAAATTTCAGTGTCCTCAGCAAGAAGCAGGGACCAACCTTTGTGGACACTATGTTTGCAGACACATGATCTCCATCTGCAAATCCGCTGATAGTTGTGATGATCCTTGCGAATTAGTACCAGTAAGTCTATCTTAATTAATATCTTCTATTCCACTCATATGGCACATTCTGATCTTAAAAATATTGCAGCTCATCTTAGAACCGAGGACCCCTGAACCACTCCCGGCTGGTGAATTGCTGATGGTTTGGAGATTTATCAACGACTTCTCCCTGAATCACGACATCAATCCCACTGGTGATAATGAAGATTTCAGCATGCGTTGTCCTGAAACATTGAGTAAGAGTTAGTCGCTAAACATATACGCATGGATCCATTGTTTTCCATCTGATGAGGTCTTCATACTCCGTACACTATGATTAATTATGTAATGCATATATGTGTGGACAAATCATTGGAATTTAGCTACCATATGTTCAATTACAATTGTTGCGAAATCTGATGAATGTTCTTCCTATGGACACTATTTGTTCAAATAATATTGTGCCGAATTTGCTTTTTGCGTGTCGATTCAAAATGGGATATTCTTGTTCATTTGTTCAATTGAATATTGTGGCTAATTTGCTTTATGCGTGCCGATTCAAAATGGGGTATTTTTGTTTTAACCTGGCAATTGCTCCGCACACGGTTCAACTAAATGAGTGTGTGCAATCCACATCGGAAAGCGTATGTCAATCGTAG
The DNA here is from genome assembly GCF_018294505.1 of Triticum aestivum. Lineage (NCBI taxonomy): Eukaryota > Viridiplantae > Streptophyta > Magnoliopsida > Poales > Poaceae > Triticum > Triticum aestivum. The sequence continues at coordinate 282,046,954 of NC_057813.1, read as the reverse complement.
CAGAATAGTCGGTGATACACAGCAGATCGCAAATGATTTGCAGCGCTACTACGTGTGCGTAGGCTCTCCGGAACCGTTTGTGATATCAAGTTATTGCACACAAGAACTCGGAGTAAACTGTTCCCAATGTAAAATACAATCCCAGTCATAATTTTTTCAAGGAACGTGTGGGATTGCAAACGAAAATCACATGTCACTCTAGCCGCAACCGTAAGTGATACACAACAAATCACAAACGGTGTGCAGCACTTGTATGTGTGCGAAGGGGCTCCTGAACCGTTAGTGATAGAACCTTATCGCAGACGGTAAATGTTGGGAGAACGTGTGTGATGGAGTCTTGCATGGCAGATGGGTTCCGCAGAAAACTTGTGTGTGATAGGGCACATATCGCACACAGTTCATATGTTGGCCCGTGTGCCTTACATACTGTTTGCCAAATGGTTCATTACGACACACTGTTTGGTTTCAGTCCATCATTAGGAACGTTTAATCACCAATCCTACACGTGCGAAAGAATTTAGTGTGTGCTACATCGCACATGATTATATTTTGCAAGGCCTCTGGATCATGGCTCCATATCCCCGACGGTTTCTGGGTCGTTCGGGAAGGACCCCCTATCGCCCACACTCACTTGGCGACGGTTCCAAATGCCGTCGCGGAAAGGGGTTTAAAACCGTTTCTATAGCACCGACGCATACCAGATTCCACCGAATAAATCAACTAGCATCAACTACAAGGAGTAATCAACACTACTAACAACCCACAGGTACCAATCTGAGGTTTTGAGACAAAGATCGGATACAAGACATAAACTAGGGTTTGAGAGGAGATGGTGCTGGTGAAGATGTTGATGGAGATTGACCCACTCCCGATGAGAGTATCGATGGTGATGACGATGGAGACGATTTTCCCCTCCCGGAGGGATGTTTCCCTGTCACATCCCTAGCCTAGCTATGCACTTTGACTAGCTTGGTTGTTGCATCATGTCTAAATTTATTTGAAAGTTGAAATGGGGATTCCTCAAACCCTAGCACCAGATCAAATCAACTAGGTTCAAATAAAAATATCCTCAATGAACCCAAAATACGCTTCAGAAAAGTTCATCATTTTTGGATTGGTTTAAAACCTCTGCCAAAAATGGTGCACATATTTCTAGGTCCATTTTGGATTTTCAAATTAATTCATAAAGTATTTGAATTTGGGCATTTAAATGCTATAAATAATTTAAATGCTCAAATAATTCTAAAACTAAATGAGGGTTGTTTCATATATTTCAGATGGTGCCCACAATTATTTTTAGGATTTTTAGAAATGCTCTGGTATTTTTAATAAAGCCCAAACAACTACAGAAAAATAGAAAATAGAAAGAGATAAAAAGGAGAGAGAGAGAGAGAGGAAACTACCTGGGCCACTTACCTGCAGCCCACCTAGCCGACCGTTACTGTGCAGCCCAGCAGCCCACCTCCCTTGCCAGTTGCCTTCCTCCTCTCACCAGAAGGCAGAGGGGAAGCAACGCACGGCGCTCGCGCGCGCTGGCATGCAGCTGCCTGCCTGTCCTCCTTCGCCAGCGCAACAACATAGACGCACTCCGCGTGGCCTCCTGGATCCTGCTGACCCCCTTGCTCACTCTTCGTCCCGATCCCTCGCTCTCTCTCGCACACGGCCGAAGCGGCCATGGCCACACCTCCGTGAAGCTCGTCGCTGCTACATCTCGAGCTTGTGTTGGATTTCCTCGAAGTGGAGAGGGTGATGCAGCGATAGTAGCATAAGTATTTCCCTCAGTTTTTGAGAACCAAATAGATGCAAAAAGTAAAGATGAAAATAAAAGTAGATTGAAAGCAAATATGATAAGAGATAGACCCGGGGGCCTTAGGTTTCACTAGTGGCTTCTCTCAAGATAGCATAAGTATTACGGTGGGTGAACAAATTACTGTCGAGCAATTGATAGAAAAGCGCATAGTTATGAGATTATCTAGGCATGATCATGTATATAGGCATCATGTCCATAACAAGTACACGAACTCCTGCCTGCATCTACTACTATTACTCCACACATCAACCGACTCCTGCCTGCATCTAGAGTATTGAGTTCATAAGAACAGAGTAACGCATTAAGCAAGATGACATGATGTAGAGGGATAAACTCAAGCAATATGATATAAACCCCATCTTGTTATCCTCGATGGCAACAATACAATACGTACCTTGCAACCCTTTCTGTCACTGGGTAAGTACACCGCAAGATTGAACCCAAAGCTAAGCACTTCTCCCATGGCAAGAAAGATCAATCTAGTAGGCCAAACCAAACTGATAATTCGAAGAGACTTGCAAAGATAACTCAATCATACATAAAAGAATTCAGAGAAGATACAAATATTATTCATAGATAAACTAGATCATAAACCCACAATTCAATGGATCTCGACAAACACACCGCAAAAAGATTTTACATCGAATAGATCTCCACAAGAGTGGGGGAGAACATTGTATTGAGATCCAAAAAGAGAGAAGAAAACATCTAGCTAATAACTATGGACACGTAGGTCTGTGGTAAACTACTCACAACTCATCGGTGGGGCAAGGATGTTGATGTAGAAGCCCTCCATGGTCGATTCCCCCACCGACAAAGTGCCGATGAAGGCTCCAAAATGAGATCTCGCGGATACAGAAGGTTACGGCGGTGGAAATTGTGTTTCGTGGTTCTCCTGGATGTTTTCGGGGTACGCGGGTATATATAGGAGGAAGAAGTACGTCGGTGGCCGCTCGAGGGGCCCACGAGATAGGGGGTGCGCCCTATAGGGGGGGCGCGGCCTCCTATCTCGTGGCTTCCTCGGCTGCTTCTTGACTTGCACTCCAAGTCCTCTGGATCACGTTCGTTCCAAAAATCATGCTCCGAAAGGTTTCATTCCGTTTGGACTCCGTTTGATATTCCTTTTCTTCGAAATACTGAAATAGGCACAAAAAAACAACAATATGGGCTGGGCCTCCGGTTAGTAGGTTAGTCCCAAAAATGATATAAATGTGTAAAATAAAGCCCATAAACATCCAAAAGGGGTAATATAATAGCATGGAACAATAAAAAATTATAGATACGTTGGAGACGTATCAAGCATCCCCAAGCTTAATTCCTGCTCGTCCTCGAGTAGGTAAATGATAAAAAGAGAATTTTTGATGTGGAATGCTACCTAGCATAATTCTCAATGTAATTTTCTTTATTGTGGCATGAATGTTCAGATCCAAATGATTCAAAATAAAAGTTCATATTGATAAAAGAAATAGTAACACTTCAAGCATACTAATCAAAGTAATCATGTCTTCTGAAAATAACATGGCAAAAGAAAGTTCATCCCTACAAAATCATATAGTTAGGCTATGCTTCATTTTCGTCACACAAAGATGTTCAAAACTTCTATACCCTTGATGACAAGCCAAGCAATTGTTTCATACTTAAATAATCTCAAACTTTTTCAACCTTCACGTAATACATGAGCGTGAGCCATGGATATAGCACTATGGGTGGAATAGAATATGATGATGGGGATTGTGTGAAGAAGACAAAAAAAAGTCTCACATTGTCGAGGATAATCAATGGGCTATGGAGATGCCCATCAATTGATGTGAACATGAGGAGTAGGGATTTCCATGCAACGGATGCACTAGAGCTATAAATGAATGTTCAACAAAAGAAAACTAGTGGGTGTGCATCCAACTTGCTTACTCATGAAGACCTATGGCATTTGAGGAAGCCCATCGTAGGAATATACAAGCCAAGTTCTATAATGAAAAATTCCCACTAGTATGAAAAATACAACTTATGAGACTCATTATATGAAAACATGGTGCTACATTGAAGCACAATATATGAGACTCACTACATGAAGAACAAGGTGCTACTTTGAAGCACAAGTGTGGAAAAAGAGATAGTAACATTGCCCTTTTTATTTATTTATTTATTTTCGTTTTTTCCTTTTTTTACTTTTCCTTTTTTTGGGCCTTTCTTTTATTTATTTTTGGCCTTTCTTCTTCTTTTTTTTTCTTTTTGGGCAATGGTCTAATAATGATGATATCACACCTGTATCGATTACAACATATGAATTACAACTCGAAACAAGAACAAGATATGACTCTATATGAATGCCTCCGGTGGTGTACCGGGATGGTGCAATGAATCAAGAGTGACATGTATGAAAAATAATGCATGGTGGCTTTGCCACAAATACGATGTCAACTACATGATCATGCAATGGCAATACGACAAACGTAAAGTATGTCATGACGATGATGAACGGAACGGTGGAAAGTTGCATGGCAATATATCTCGGAATGGCTATGGAAATGCTATAATAGGTAGGTATGGTGGTTGTTTTGAGGAAGATATAAGGAGGCTTATGTTTGATAGAGCGTATCGTATCACGGGGTTTGGATGCACCGGCGAAGTTTGCACCAACTCTCAAGGTGAGAAAAGGGAATGCACGGTTCTGAAGAGGCTAGCAAAGGCGGAAAGGTAAAAGTGCGTATAATCCATGGACTCAACATTAGTCAAAAGAACTCATATACTTATTGCAAAAATTTAGAAGTCATCAAAAATCAAGTACTACGCGCATGCTCCTAGGGGGATAGATTGGTAGGAAAAGACCATCGCTCGTCCCAGACCGCCACTCATAAGGATGCACAAGCCAGGTACACTTCATGTTTCAAATTTGTTACACAACTTTAACCATACGTGCATGCTACAGGACTTGCTAAGTTCAACACAAGCATTCTTTAAATTCATAATCACCCAACTAGCATGACTTTAATATCACTACCTCCATATCTCAAAACAATTATCAAGTATCAAATTGATCATAACATCCAATTCACTTCCTATGATAGTTTTTATTATACCCAACTTGGATGCCTACCATTCTAGGACCAATTTTATAACCATAGAAAATACCATGCTGTTCTAAAATACTATCAAAATAATATAAGTGAAGCATGAGATACTAGAAATTTCTTCAAAATTAATACACCACCGTGCTCTAAAAGATATAAGTGAAGCACTAGAGCAAAAACTATCAAGCTCAAAAGATATAAGTGAAGCACATAGAGTATTCTAGCAATTTCTAATCAAATAGGCTTCTCCCAAAAGGTGTGTACAGCAAATATGATTGTTGTAAACTAAAAAGCAAAGAATAATATAATACACGACGCTCCAAGCAAAACACATATCATGTGGCGAATAAAAATATAGCTCCAAGTGAAGTTAACAATGAACAAAGACAAAAGAGGGGATGCCTTCCCGGGGCATCCCCAAGCTTAGGCTTTTGGCTATTCTTGAAATATCTTGGGGTGCCTTGGGAATCTCCAAGCTTAGGCTCTTGCCATCCTTTATTCCATAGTCCATAAAAGCTTTACCCAAAACTTGAAAACTTCACAACACAAAACTCAACAGGAAATCTTATAAGCTCCGTTAGTGAAAGAAAACAAAACCACGACATAAGGTACTGCAATGAACTCATTCTTTATTTAATTTGTTGTTAAACCTACTGTATTACAACTTCCTTATGGTTTATAAACTATTTTACTAGCCATAGATGCATTGAAATAAGCAAACAACACAAGAAAAACAGAATCTGTCAAAAACAGAACAGTCTGTAGCAATCGGTAACTAACACAAACTTATGGAACTCTAAAAATACTACCAAAATAGGAAGTCCTATAAAATTTGTTTATTGAACATCAGCAAAAAGAACTAATGCAAAAGCACGTTCCTGTGATTTAACAAAATTATATTCGTGCGTGCACAGTTTCTGTTTTTCAGCAGAATCAAATCATCTATCATCATAGGTTATCCTATAGGTTCTACTTGGCACAAACACTAATTAAAAGATAGAAAAACGTCTAAACAGAAGATAGATGCAAGATTTATTACTAAGCAGGAGCAAAAACAAAAAACATAAATAAAATTGGGTTGCCTCCCAATTAGCGCTATCGTTTAACGCCCCTAGCTAGGCATAAAAGCAAGGATAGATCTAACGGGTCCCATCTTTGGTATTAAATTCATAAGTAGCACGCATGATAGATTCATAAGGTAATTTGACTTTCTTTCTTGTAAAGTGCTCCATGCCTTTCTTTAATGGAAATCGGAATCTAATATTCCCTTCCTTCATATCAATAATCGCACTAATCGTTCTAAGGAAAGGTCTACCAAGAATAATAGGGCAAGAAAGATTGCAATCTATATCAAGAACAATAAAATCTACGGGCACCAAATTTATATTTGCAATAATGAGAACATCATTGATCCTTCCCATAGGCTTTTTAATGGTGGAATCCGCAAGGTGCAAATTTAAAGAGCAATCATCAAGATCATGGAAACCTAGAATATCACATAAAGTTTTCGGAATCGTGGAAACACTAGCACCCAAATCACACAAAGCAAAACACTCATAATCTTTAATTATAATATTTATAGTAGGTTCCCACTCATCATTAAGTTTTCTAGGTATAGAAACTTCCAAATTAAGTTTTTCATCATAAGATTGCATCAAGGCGTCAACAATATGTTTGGTAAAAGCTTTGTTTTGACTATAAGCATGAGGAGAATTAACAACGGATTGCAACAAGGAAATACAACCTTTTAAAGAACAATTATCATAATCAAATTCCTTGAAATCCGAGATAGTAGGTTCAATATTATTAGAAGTTGAGGATTCTCCAATCTCACTTTTACCAATTTTAGCATCAAGATCTAAAGACTCTGAATTCTTGGGACGCCTTCTAGACAAAGTTGATTCATCATCAGTCCCATAATAATCAAAATTCATATTGCAAAACATAGATCTAATAGGAGACACATCAATGACTTTAAGATCCTCATCATTATTTTCATGGAAACTAGAAGAACACGCTTTTATAAAGCTATCTTTTTTAGCACGCAATCTAGCGGTTCTTTCCTTGCACTCATCAATGGAAATTCTCATTACTTTGAGAGACTCATTGATATCATGCTTAGGAGGATAAGATCTAAGTTTAAGAGAATCAACATCAAGCGAAAGTCTATCAACGTTCCTAGCCAAATCAGCAACTTTGAGCAATTTTTCTTCAAGCAAAGCATTAAAATTCTTTTCAGAAATCATAAATTCTTTCACACTATTCTCAAAATCAGAGGGCGTCTTATTAAAATTACCATAATAATTATTGTAGGAATTTCCATAATTATTAGAGGAATTACTAGGGAACGGTCTGGCATTAAAGTTTCCTCTATAAGCATTGTTTCCAAAACTATTCCTACCAACAAAATTCACATCCATAGATTCATTATTATTCTCAATCAAAGAAGACAAAGGCATATCATTGGGATCAAGAGGAGTATTTTAGTAGCAAACATATTCATAAGTTCATCCATCTTTCCACTCAAAACATTGATTTCTTCTATAGCATGCACTTTTTTACTAGAGGATCTTTCGTTGTGCCATTGAGAATAATTAGCCATAATATTATAAAGAAGTTTTGTAGCATCTCCTAATGTGATTTCCATAAACGTGCCTCCAGCGGCCGAATCTAAGAGATTTCTAGAAGCAAAGTTCAAGCCGGCATAAAATTTTTGTATGATCATCCATAAATTCAAACCATGAGTAGGGCAATTGCGAAGCATCAATTTCATTGTTTCCCAAGATTGGGCAACATGCTCATGATCAACTTGTTTAAAATTCATAATATCGTTCCTAAGAGTGATAATCTTAGCGGGAGGAAAATACTTAGAGATAAAAGCATCTTTGCACTTGTTCCAAGAATTAATACTATTTTTAGGCAAAGACGAAAACTAAACTTTAGCACGATCTCTAAGTGAAAACGGAAATAACTTCAATTTGACAATATTGTTATTCGTATCTTTATTCTTTTGCATATCACACAAATCAACAAAATTCTTTAGATGAGTAGCGGCATCTTCACTAGGAAGGTCGGCGAATTGATCTTTCATAATAAGATTCAGCAAAGCAGTATTGATTTCACAAGACTCAACATCACTAAGAGGAGCAATGGGAGTACTAAGGAAATCATTATTATTGGTATTCAGGAAATCACATGATTTGGTATTATCTTGCGCCATGGCAACAAGTAATCCAACACACAGGCAAACAGAAAAACGGCAAGCAAAAAAAAGAGGAGGAGATTGGGAAAGAGAGGGCGAATAAAACGGCAAGGGCGAAGTGGAGAGAGGAAAACGAGAGGCAAATGGCAAATAATGTAAATGCGAGGGAGATGGGTTTGTGATGGGTACTTTGTATGTCTTGACTTGAGCGAAGACCTCCCCGGCAACGGTGCCAGAAATCCTTCTTGCTACGTCTCGAGCTTGCGTTGGGTTTGCTCGAAGAGGAGAGGGTGATGCAGCAATAGTAGCGTAAGTATTTCTCTCAGTTTTTGAGAACCAAGGTATCAATCCAGTAGGAGGCTCCTCAAAAGTCCCACGCACCTACACAAACAAACTGAGAACTCGCAACCAACGCAATAATGGGGTTGTCAATGCCTTCACGGCCACTTGCGGAAGTGAGATCTAATAAAGATAGTAAGATAAGATAAATATTTTTTTTGGTATTTTATAAGATAGATGCAAAAAGTAAAGATGAAAATAAAAGTAGATTGAAAGCAAATATGATAATAGATAGACCCGGGGGCCATAGGTTTCACTAGTGGCTTCTCTCAAGATAGCATAAGTATTACGGTGGGTGAACAAATTACTGTGGAGCAATTGATAGAAAAGCGCATAGTTATGAGATTATCTAGGCATGATCATGTATATAGGCATCATGTCCATAACAAGTAGACCGACTCCTGCCTGCATCTACTACTATTACTCCACACATCGACCGACTCCTGCCTGCATCTAGAGTATTTAGTTCATAAGAACAGAGTAACGCATTAAGCATGATGACATGATGTAGAGGGATAAACTCAAGCAATATGACATAAACCCCATCTTGTTATCCTCGATGGCAACAATACAATATGTGCCTTGCAACCCTTTCTGTCACCGGGTAAAGAAACCAAAAGATTGAACCCAAAGCTCAGCACTTCTCCCATGGCAAGAAAGATCAATCTAGTATGACAAACCAAACTGATAATTCGAAGAGACTTGCAAAGATAACTCAATCATACATAAAAGAATTCAGAGAAGATTCAAATATTATTCATAGATAAACTTGATCATAAACCCACAATAAATCGGATCTCGACAAACACACCGCAAAAAGAGTTTACATCGAATAGATCTCCACAAGAGAGGGGTAGAACGTTGTATTGAGATCCAAAAAGAGAGAAGAAGCCATCTTGCTAATAACTATGGACCCGTAGGTCTATGGTAAACTACTCACAACTAATTGGAGGGGCAAGGATGTTGATGTAGAAGCCCTCTGTGTCGATTCCCCCTCCGGCAGAGTGCTGGCGAAGGCTCCAAGATGAGATCTCACAGATACAGAAGGTTACAGCGGTGGAAATTGTGTTTTGTGGTGCTCCTGGATGTTTTTGGGGTACATAGGTATATATAGGAGGAAGAAGTACGTCGGTGGCCGCCTGAGCGGCCCATGAGACAGGGGGCGCGCCCTACAGGGGGGGCACGGCCTCCTATCTCATGGCTTCCTCGGCTGCTTCTTGACTTGCACTCCAAGTCCTCTGGGTCACGTTCATTCCAAAAATCACGCTCCCGAAGATTTCATTCCGTTTGGACTCCGTTTGATATTCCTTTTCTTCGAAATACTGAAATAGGCAAAAAAAACTGCAATATGGGTTGGGCCTCCGGTTAGTAGGTTAGTCCCAAAAATGATATAAATGTGTAAAATAAAGCCCATAAACATCCAAAAGGGGTAATATAATAGCATGGAACAATCAAAAATTATAGATACGTTGGAGACGTATCAGTCGCCACAATGCCTCACTGGCCTTGCGGACTCGTCCTGGAGAACCGCCTCACCGTACTCGTCGTCATCACCGAGCCAAGGAACCGGGGAGCTCTACATCGCCGGCGACATCATCTTCTTCCTCCTCGGACCCATGGATCGCCGCCGTCAAATTCATTGTCGTCCATGCGTCCCCGCGCCCGCTGACCTTCCCTGCGTAACCCCCGTGAGCTACCTCTTCTCTCCCTCTCTTCTCGTTGTCGTTCCCACGCCCTAGCTAGCTTCACCGCCGAGCCCGTGGGTTCATCACCGCCGGCCATGTCACCGCCGCCGCTGCAACCACTGAAGCTTGCGCCTGAGCGTTGCCCCGAGTTCATCTTGCTCCTAGGAGCCTAACATCACCACCAGCTCCTCCCCACGAGCTCCCTAGTGCCATACCCATTGAGGTCCGACCTCCGGCCACCGCGGATGTGCTCACCGCCGTCGTCTCTGGCCACCCCGCGGCCTCTCGTGCGGCCAGCTAGGTGCGGCCGTGTGCGGACTACCTTTTGGTGGCCTTCGCGCGCCTAGCCGCTGCTTGTAGCGCATCTCCAACGAGCATCCGCCGTAGTTTAGGTCGCCGCTAGTGAAACTCCGGCGAGAGCCGACATGGCCTTGTCATTAGCTCTAACCCCCGCCTACTGGACCACCATTAGACGCTGACAGCGGGCCCCACAGCGGGTCAAAGTCCAAGTCATCACAGGGTTAACCCCTGTCTCGCTGAACAGTGGGCCCCGCTTGTAAGGTTTGACCCTGGCTGGCCGTTGACTCGCTGATGTCACACTGACATCAGGCTGACGCAGAAAATATTTTCTGGGATTTAAAATAAATCATAAATGATTTATAAATTCTAGAAAATGCCCAAAACTTCTAAAATTCAGAGAAATTCAACCATGACTCCAAATGAAACAAATTATATATGAAAAATGATCAGAAAAATCCAATCTATCCATCTGTACAATTTTCATGCATATTAGCATAACTTATGGCTGCTGTTTAGGCCAAATCATATAAATGGCATTTAAACCTACACATATGGAGTTTGAATTTCAACCTAGGGTTCAAACCAACTTCATTTTAATTGTTGTTAGTTGCATTAGCTCAAATCACAGCATATTGCCATGTCATGATCATGCATCATATTGTTGCATTGCATTGATTATGTTTCCTCTCTGTTGCCGGTAATTGTCCCCTCTTGATAGACGTGGTCTCGACGATGAGTTTGATGACACCGATAAAGAGCTATACTATCTTCAGAAGTGCCAGGCAAGCAAAACCCCCTTGTTCATTCCGATACAATCCCACTCTCTCGCTCCTGCTCTCATTTACTTCATTAGGACAACAATGATTCAACTATTACATGTTGCGGTAGTTGAACCCCTTTTCCTCTGCATGACCTGTCATTGCCATAGTAAATAGATGAAACCCACTAGCATGAGTAGGAGTTGTTTGAGCCCTGATGTGCCTACTCATTCATGCTTGTTTGTCATGCCTGCTATTGCTTAGAGTTGTGTCAGGTCTGATTCATCGGAGATGAATTGTGAAGTTGTCAACATGTCCTACTATTGGGAGCTAAGTGTGTGAACACGATCTGGTAAAGGTAGCGGTGAGAGGCCATGTAGGAGTACATGGTGGGTTGTCTCATTGAAACCGTCCTCAGGAACTGAGTTCTATGTTTATGATCCATGAACAGCTACTACCACACATTGGGTTCCAGTAACTCGGCCCCTCTCGGCTTATTAATCAACCTGATCTCTATCCAGGAGTTGCAACTAGTTTTTGGTGTTTGTAGGTAGTGTTAGTAGTCTACCAAGTGGCACTCGGTATAGGTGGGCTTGGGACAGACTAGGCACAGTGGCCCGGTGTACCAAGTGGCACCCGGATGGTGGGCTTGGGAACCCTGCACACATTGTTTGGGGCCGTGAGCGACACCCCAGCCGGATCTCCTTGCGGATGGAATCTGAATAGGCGAAAACCTGGATGAGAGACTTGTGTGCTTAGTCAGGTCGTGGCCGACACCCTCGCTAGGCTTTCGCTTGAAGGTTGCCGAGTACATGTCGTGTAAACGGTGGTAAGTGGTGAGAGCGTGTGTGAAGAAGTACACCCCTGCAGTGTTAACATTATCTATTCGAATAGCCATGTCCGCGGTAAAGGACTTCTGGGTTGCCTATACAGTTCATAGACAAGTGGATATGTGGTCTCGTGTGCGCCATCTCAAAAGATTTACTTGCAGTTGTAGTTCAGGATAGCCACCGAGTCAAAGCTGGCTTGCTGCAGTTAAACCCCACCATCCCCTTTGTTGACAATGATGCATATGTAGTTAGTTCCGATGTATGTCTTGCTGGGTACATTTGTACTCATGTTTGCCTATTTTATGTTTTTGCAGAGACTTCCGTCTCACTAGTAGTTCTGCGTGGACTTCGACGTTTAGCTTGTTACCTTAGCTACGATCTTGTGCCCTCGACAGGATTTGGTAGATAGTCAGGCTTCTCAGCCTTTTTCATTTGTAGATGTCTGTACTCAGACATGTTAAGCTTCCGCTTGTGCTTTGACTTGTGTGCTCTGAATGTTGGGTCATGAGACCCATGTTTGTAATATCTTGCTCCTTGGAGCCTATTGAATAAAATACTTGAGTTGTAGAGTCATGTTGTGCTCCGGAACACTTAGGCTGGCCGGCATGTGTCCTTCTACGTTCCTGTGTCTGTCCCTTCGGGGAAATGTCACGCGGTGTCTACCGGAGTCCTGTTAGCCTGCTACAGCCCGATTTACCAGAGTCTTGCTAGCCTAGTTGCTACAGCCCAGATTCACTCGCTGATGATCGACACGTTCGTTGGTGGGTCATGTATGCCTGTGCCTATAAGTTAGTGCCACTTTCGGTTCACGACTAGCCATGTCAGCCCGGGCTCCTTGTCATATGGATGCTAGCGACACTATCATATACGTGTGCCAAAAGGCACAAACGGTCCTGGGCCTGGTAAGGCGACACCCGTGGGAATACCGTGCGTGAGGCCACAAAGTGATATGAGGTGTTACATGCTAGATTAGTGTGCCATTGAGTCGGGGTCCTGACAGCTTTGGTATCAGAGCTTGACTGCGTGTAGGATTACCAAGCCAAACTGGTCGAAGTTGAGTCTAGAAATGCTTTAGTTATATGTAAGGGAATTGATTCTGGGAAGGGACGTAAGGCTCTTTTTACTCCTTTACCTTTTGCCTTCTGATCTGAGTCAACCTCTTCTTCTCTACGGGGATTAAGAACTAGGCCTCTCATCTTTCTATCAGGATCACGTGTTACTAATCCGTAGACTTATAGGATTGATGGATTCAAGGCTCAGTTTAGTTTCTAGTACTTCCGTATGTTGAAAGTTGATTTCGGAACCTTGTTATCGTGATCGACTGGTTACGCCACCATTTTTAAGGATGACTAAAATGTTTTGAGCATTTACAGTCGCTATGTTGTCCGAGTCATCCCAGGTTTCCAAATAGTCTGATGCATTTGCAACTCCCTTCTTTCTGTTCCTGATGTTTCTTTGGGCCAGATTAACCACACTAATTGGTGAGTTGAGGTACTCTGTTGCCTCGACATATATGTTGGATCTAGTATTATGATCCTAGGCATCCTAGAGAACCACCCAGTAATCTAGCAACGATTTATATTCCTAGTGTGATGATTCTGGCCATCATTCTCGAAAGCATCCCGTGATGCCATTTAGTTAGTAGGCATTCTATGGTGGGTTCTTGAACCAAAGATTCACTCTACTTACTTCCTATTGGTAGTGTTTGCTAGTTCCTTTACGATATTAGTAATCTTTGCGATAGTCCTCGAGGTCCGTGGTATTTCCTTCTTCCAAATACCATGAACTACTTATGGCCGAAGTTCCTCGTTTAATCAAAAGATCACAACCAGAGTGCTTTTGATGAGTCCTCTATTCTATGTTGTGACTCTCCCAGTTCTACCTTTTTTCATGGGTTACCTGGAAGAAATATGTTGAACTCGTTCGACATCCTAATCCATGCATCCACAACTCAGAAAATTGTATGTTCTTTTGAGTTGTCCCTCTTTAGTTGTCTTCTGACCTTCGTTTATCAATTGATAGTCAGGAATAGTGGTGCAATCATGTTTATCGATGCCTATTACTCTTGTGGTCCGTCAAGCCATTCTATTCCGGAATGACTAGGAGAAATAAACTCCAGTACCTTATCCATTTCTAGTATTGGATCAAAGTAGTGGTATTCCGCAGATCAAATGCCAAACCAACTTTTGTTCTGTTCTACCTTGGAGTATTACCCTATTTATGTCAAGGATATCATAGGAATTGCACCATCTCTTATGAATTCTTGATGCAGTGATACTTCTTGCCATCATTGTTCATTCCTTTGTTTCGTGTTGTTGTAACCGAAATGCCGACAAGTGAATCGTGATGTGTGAAATCAATACTCTCATTCTTATCATGTTGGATATCGAATCACTGTTCTAGGATAGATTGTGCTACCTAGTCCTTATTTCTGGTGCACTCTTTGATCAATGAGTTAGGATTATTCAATACATTGCTTATTTGATCATATCGTCTTGCCCTAAAAAGCAAGATTTTTCTCAATCGTAGAGACATATCGGTGGTTCGTAATTTTCCGAATATCTTCCCGGAAGTACTACCAGGTTGACACCTGACCGCTATGTTGAGCTCGTGATCAAGTTGGTTTCTTGTAAACCACCCATTCTCCAAGATTCTGTGTTGGATACCCTGGACTAGTTGGTTGAGCTAACAACAACTTGGAGAGTTGGAAGATAAAAGCTTTGCCTAACTTAGTTCATTTCAAAGGGATAACTTTTGTATATGTGCGTTGAATAAAGATGATATCTTCATCGATTGGTCCTCGTGATCAGTTGCTGGGTCTGTTGTCTTGTCAAAACTTTGATTTGAGTGTGGGCTATCATCAAATCAAATCAGAACCAACGATGTTTGTAATGTTGTCTTACCCGTGGTTGTTTCCTCTGGCATACACCATTATATCCTTTTGGTATGACCGATGCTATCACCTTGTTCACATAGTCGTGGAATTCCATGTATATGGAACCTTGATAAATGTTGTCGAGCCCATCGACAACATCCTTAGTTTCTCCATGATTCATGTCGAACATCAAGATAGTCTTGCAAACTTGTGTAAGCATTTCTTCGTGTCCCGTTCATGAAGTCTATGTTTGGTGGAAGAACTGATTTTATCTAGTTCATGTGCATCTAATGTAAGTTGCCGCCATGAATTCGAGAAAGTTAGTTTTGCTTCCTCTGGAATCATCCCAAGTCAGTCATGCATGTGCGAAGTATTCCATGGTTTGATAGGCTCGCTACCTCCACTCCATGTGTAATTTCTAACACCCCAAGCCACTGATTGATTTGCTCAAGGAAAAGGAGTCTGTTGTGTTAATTCTTGATCATGCACAAGACTTCGATATCATTGTTGATGGTTCCCCTCCTAAACTCGGTAGTGTTTTATTATAAGACTACTATGTGGTCGTGATTGTCTAGGACATAGTGTTCCCATGTGTGTAGCAGAACCAGCTCATGTTTTGGAGCTTGCTATTGTAGTTCATTTGTTGAGAATCTCGCAACATCGTCTTGTCGATCTATGTTGCAAAATTTCTTTTCCAGACATGATGTCTGAAATGTCCTGTTACCGACCAGATCTGAATCTCAAGAAGATATGATGGTTGGAACGTTTCCCAAGAACTATAATAATGGTCTCTCTGTAACCCGGTAAAGTGGATGTCGTGGCCAACACACCCAGTCGGAAGACCTATTATTGTAGTATCCTGATTGAGGAAGTTGGCCACCTCCCCATAAGGATTTCGTAGGATTTACTTCTGTAATTGTTCCTTATAGATTCTTGTGCTCCCGAAGTCCGACCTTTTATTTGATGTTCTAGATACCAAACCATATCAATAAATGGGTTACGCTAGAACATCAAGGAGAACATTAGAAGCGAAGTGCTAAATGTCTCTCGGTCGATCATCCAGATTTTTTTTCCTTGGCCTCGCTAAGGTGAAATCTTAGAAGGTGATATCTTCCTTTGCATCTGTATCGTCCCTCACCATTCATCATGGTGGTACGTTGTGTTGCCAGGATCCTTGATACGGATGTTGATAAAACCTTGATGAGTATGGGAATGCTCAAGTTCTTGAAAGCTCGCTCGGTCACTGGGTTTTATTCTCGGTATCAATTGGAATGTGCCTTCCGTTTGTCTAGTTGTCTTATAACTCTAGTTTCCTTTCCAAACTGAGTATGCCATTCTTTAGAATTCGTTCAAACGATCAATTGTGATTTGCCTTAGGCTGGTATGAGGAGCTTCAATGATCTAGGTATCAAAAGTAATTCTTTTTGCCACTCAAGGGAATAATTCTATGAGTCACCTTCTCTAAGGTGCCCTGTTATGGAATCATGGCAATTATTTCATCGCTATCTTGAAACCATTCACCATCCCCTCAAGCATGGAATTGTTGCCTACCAAATTGAAACCCCGTCATCTGTTCTTCCATCCCTCCTAAAGTGTGTTTGAACATCTCAGCTCAAGAGGTGTTCCATGCCTTATTCCGTGAGTTGATCGTCAGTTGCTCGATCCTCGAGAAGACCGATTCTTCTAGAGTTTTCATTTCTTCTCGTGGTCATGTTGAATGGAGTTCTCAAAGCAAGATGTCAAGATCAAGATGATGCAACGAATCAACATCTTTGAGAAGAGCAATTGGATCATGAGGATTGTGTTAGTTTGTGTCCCCTTTGTCCTCTTACCTCACGTCTTGAATCTCGGGACGAGATTCTTGTTTAGTGGGGGTGAGTTGTCACATCCCTAGCCTGGCTATGCACTTGGACTAGCTTGGTTGTTGCATCATGTCTAAATTTGTTTGAAAGTTGAAATGGGGATTGCTCAAACCCTAGCACCAGATCAAATCAACTAGGTTCAAATAAAAATATCCTCAATGAATCCAAAATGCCCTTCAGAAAAGTTCATCATTTTTGGATTGGTTTAAAACCTCTGCCAAAATGGTGCACATATTTCTTGGTCCATTTTGGATTTTCGAATTAATTCATAAAGTATTTGAATTTGGGCATTTAAATGCTATAAATAATTTAAATGCTCAAATAATTCTGAAACTAAATGAGGGATGTTTCATATATTTCAGAAGGTGCCCACAATTATTTTTAGGATTTTTAGAAATGCTCTGGTATTTTTAATAAAGCCCAAACAACTACAGAATAATAGAAAACAAAAAGAGATAAAAAGGAGAGAGAGAGAGAGAGGAAACTACCTAGGCCACTTACCTGCAGCCCACCTAGCCGACCGTTACTGTGCAGCCCAGCAGCTCACCTCCCCTGCCAGTTGTCTTCCTCCTCTCGCCAGAAGGCAGAGGGGGAGCAACGCACGGCGCTCACGCGTGCTGGTACGCAGCTGCCTGCCTGTCCTCCTTTGCCAGCGCAATGACACCGACGCACTCCGCGTGGCCTCCTGGATCCTGCTGACCCCCTCGCTCACTCTTCCTCCCGATCCCTCACTCTCTCTCGCTCACGGCCAAAGCGGCCATGGCCACACCTCCGTGAAGCTCGTCGCCACAACGCCTCCCTGGCCTTGCGGATTCGTCCAGGAGAACCACCTCGCCGTACTCGTTGTCATCACCGAGCCAAGGAACCGGGGGAGCTCTACATCGTCGGTGACATCATCTTCTTCCTCCTCGGACCCGTGGATCGCCGCCGTCAAATTCATTGCCATCCGTGCGTCCCCGCGCCCGCTGACCTTCCCTGCGTAACCGCCGTGAGCTACCTCTTATTCTCCCTCTCTTCTCGTTGTCGTTCGCACGACCTAGCTAGCTTCACCACCGAGACCGTGGGCTCATCACCACCGGCCATGTTACCGCTGCCGCTGCAACCACTGAAGCTTGCGCCTGAGTGTTGCCCCGAGTTCATCTTGCTCCTAGGAGCCTAACACCACTACCAGCTCCTACCCATGAGCTCCCTAGTGCCATACCGTTGAGGTCCGAGCTCCGGCCACCGCGGATGTGCTCACCGCCGTCGTCTCCGGCCAACCCGCGGCCTCTCGTGCGGCCAGCTAGGTGCGGCCGTGTGTGGACAACCTTTTGGTGGCCTTCACGCGCCTAGCCGCTGCTTGTAGTGCATCTCCGATGAGCATCCGCCGTAGTTTAGGTCGCCGCCGGTGAAACTCCGGCGAGAGCCGACGTGGCCTCGTCATTAGCTCTAACCCCCGCCTGCTGGACCACCATTAGACGCTGACAGCAGGCCCCGCAGCGGGTCAATGTCCAAGTCAACACAGGGTTAACCCCTGTCTCGCTGACTAGTGGGCCCCGCTTGTAAGGTTTGACCCTGGCTGGCCATTGACTCACTGACGTCACACTGACATCAGGCTGACACAGAAAATATTTTCTGGGATTTGAAATAAATCAGAAATGATTTATAAATTCCAGAAAATGCCCAAAACTTCTAAAATTTATAGAAATTCAACCATAACTCCAAATGAAACAAATTATATATGAAAAATGATCAGAAAAATCCAATCTATCCATTTGTACCATTTGCATGCATATTAGCATAACTTATGGCTGCTGTTTAGGCCAAATCACATAAATGGCATTTAAACCTTCACATATGGAGTTTGAATTTGAACCTAGGGTTCAAACCAACTTCATTTTAATTGTTGTTAGATGCATTAGCTCAAATCACAGCATATTGCCATGTCGTGATCATGCATTATATTGTTGCATTGCATTGATTGTGTTTCCTCTCTATTGCCGGTAATTGTCCCCTCTCGATAGACGTGGTTTCGACGATGAGTTTGATGACACCGATGAAGAGCTATACTATCTTCAGAAGTTCCAGGCAAGCAAAACCCCCTTGTTCATTCCGATACAATCCCACTCTCTCGCTCCTACTCTCTTTGACTGCATTAGGACAACAATGATTCAACTGTTACATGCTGCGGTAGTTGAACCCCTTTTCCTCTGCATGACCTGTCATTGCCACAGTAAATAGATGAAACCCACTAGCATGAGTAGGAGTTGTTTGAGCCCTGATGTGCCTACTCATTCATGCTTGTTTGTCATGCTTGCTATTGCTTATAGTTGTGTCAGGTCTGATTCATCGGGGATGAATTGGGAAGTTGTGAACATGTCCTACTGTTGAGAGCTAAATGTGTGAACACGATTTGGTAAAGGTAGCGGTGAGAGGCCATGTAGGAGTACATTGTGGGTTGTCTCATTGAAACCGTTCTCAGGAACTGAGTTCTGTGTTTGTGATCCATGAACAACTACTACCACACATTGGGTTCCGGTAACTCGGCCCCTCTCGGCTTATTAATCAACCTGATCTCTGTCCAGGAGTTGCAACTAGTTTCTGGTGTTTGTAGGTAGTGTTAGTAGTCTACCAAGTGGCACCCGGTAGAGGTGGGCTTGGGACAGACTAGGCACAATGGCCCGGTGTACCACGTGGCACCCGAATGGTGGGCTTGGGAACCCTGCACACATTGTTTGGGGCCGTGAGCGACACCCCGGCCGGATCTCCTTGCGGATGGAACCCGAATAGGCGATAAACCTGGACGAGAGACTTGTGTGCTTAGTCAGGTCGTGGCCGACACCCTCGCTGGGCGTCCGCTTGAAGGTTGCCGAGTACATGTCGTGTAAATGGCGATAAGTGGTGAGAGCGTGTGTGAAGAAGTACACCCCTACAGGGTTAACAATATATATTCGCATAGCCGTGTCCATGGTAAAGGACTTCTGGGTTGCCTATATAGTTCATAGACAAGTGGAAGTGGATACTTTAAAATGCGCAAGATAAGCGTGAGTGTTATGGATGGTGATCTCGTAGGAAGACGGGAGCGGATCCATAGTGGTGTATTGGTTGGTGAATATGTGGACTTGTGTGCGCCATCTCAAAAGAGTTACTTGCAGTTGTAGTTCAGGATAGCCACCTAGTCAAAGCTGGTTTGCTGCAGTTAAACCCCACCATCCCCTTTGTTGACAATGATGCATATGCAGTTAGTTCCGATGTAAGTCTTGCTGGGTACATTTGTACTCACGTTTGCCTATTTTAGGTTTTTGCAGAGACTTCCGTCTCAGTAGTAGTTCCGCGTGGACTTCGATGTTTAGCTTGTTACCTCAGCTATGATCTTGTGCCCTCGGCAAGATCTGGTAGATAGTCAGGCTTCTCAGCCTTTTTCATTTGTAGATGTTTGTACTCAGACATGTTAAGCTTCCGCTTGTGCTTTGACTTATGTGCTCTGAATGTTGGGTCATGAGACCCATGTTTGTAATATCTCGCTCCTCGGAGCCTATAAATAAAATACTTGAGTTGTAGAGTCATGTTGTGATGCCATGTTGTATTTCCACATATCGAGCATATTGTGTGTATGTTATTGAAATGCTTGGTATGTGCGGGATCTGACTATCTAGTTGTTTATCCTTGGTAGCCTCTCTTACCGAGAAATGTTTCCTAGTGCTTCCACTGAGCCTTGGTAGCTTGCTACTGCTCTGGAACACTTAGGCTGGCCGGCATGTGTCCTCCTACGTTCCTGTGTCTGTCCCTTCGGGGAAATGTCACGCCATGTCTACCAGAGTCCTGTTAGCCTGCTACAGCCCGATTTACCGAAGTCTTGCTAGCCCAGTTGCTACAGCCCGGATTCACTCGCTGATGACCGACACATTCGTTGTTGGGTCATGTATGCATGTCCCTGTAAGTTAGTGCCACTTTGTGTTCACGACTAGTCATGTCAGCCCAGGCTCCTTGTCATATGGATGCTAGCGGCACTATCATATACGTGTGCCAAAAGGCACAAATGGTCCCGGGCCTGGTAAGGCGACACCTGTGGGAATACCGTGTGTGAGGCTGCAAAGTGATATGAGGTGTTACATGCTAGATCGGTGTGACATTGAGTCGGGGTCTTGACATTCCCTGGCAGAACAGGTCCACCCGAGCCCTAGATTGGTCCTGCCGAGGTTCTGCCTCGACACTGCGGCGCTTCATCCTGCAAGCTTCCTTATGACTTTTTTCCAGGGAAAAAGGCACCATATAGCAGAAGATGGACGCTTGGGGCCTGCCATGTGGCCCACGAGGTAGGGGGCGCGCCCTCCACCCTCGTGGCTAGTGGGTGGCCCCCCTCTTATGCTTTCTCCGCCCAATATTTTTAATATAGTCCAAAACTGATTTCCATGGAGTTTCACGACTTTTGGAGTTGTGTAGAATATGTCTCTAATATTTGCTCCTTTTCGAGTCCAGAACTCCAGTTGCTGGGATTCTCCCTCTTCATGTAAACCTTATAAAATAAGAGAGAAAAGGCATAAGTATTGTGACATAACATGTAATAACAACCCATAATGCAATAAATATTGGTATAAAAGCATGATGCAGAATGGACGTATCAACTCCCTCAAGCATAGACCTCGCTTGTCCTTAACTGAAAGCCGATATCGAAAAATATGTCCACATGTTTAGAGATAGAGGTGTCGATAAAATAAAATACGGACATGAGGGCATCATGATCATCTTTAGAATAGCAACATATATTGTCATATTATTTCTTATGCTAAAGTAACAATCTACTCATGAGGTAAAGTATGAATCAGAAACATCATTGAAAACTAACAAACTATGATCTCGGTCATTGAGGCAATTGGAATTAATCATAACATCCGAAAGAGTCAATATAAGAGCTTTTCAGCAAATCCACATACTCAACTATCTTTTCGTCTTTCACAGTTGCTAACACTCATGCGATACTTATGGGTACAAAGTTTCAATCAGACACTTAGAAAGATAGGGGCTTATAGTTTGGACTCTCAACCTTTTACCTCAAGGGTAATGTCAACAATAATACTTTATGAGAACCTACATCCAAGTGGATATATATATGAGGATCTTTCCAACACATAGTGCTTGCCAAAGGATAAAGTGTAAAAAGGAAAGGTGAAGATCACCATGACACTTGTATAAGGTGTAAAAGGTGAAAATAAAAGATAGGCCCTTCAAAGAGGGAAGCAGAGGTTGTCATGCGCTTTTATGGTTGGATGCACAAAATCTTAATGTAAAAGAACGTCACTTTATATTGACACTTGTGATTAGGGCCTTTATTATGCATTCCGTCACTTTTATTTCTTCAATATCACAAGCTCGTATAAAACTTATTTTCTTCACACTAAGAGATCATACATATTTAGAGAGCAATTTTTATTGCTTGCACCGGTGACAACTTACTTGAAGGATCTTACTCAATCCATAGGTAGGTATGGTGGACTCTCATGGAAAAACTGGGTTTAGGGATGTTTGGAAGCACAAGTAGTATCTCTACTTGGTGCAAAGAATTTGGCTAGCATGACGGGGAAAGGAAATCTCAACATGTTGGATGATCCATGACAATATAACTTTTTAGATATAAGAAAACATAACTCATTACGTTGTCTTCCTTGTCCAACATCAACCTTTTAGCACGTCATATTTTAATGAGTGCTCACAATTAAAAAAGGTTTCCAAGATAGTATATTTATATGTGAAAACCTCTCTTTCTTTCTTACTTCCTACTAATTGCAACAATGACCAAAACTATGTTAGTCAACTCTCAACAACTTTTATTCATCATACTGTTTATATGTGAAGTCATTACTCTCCATAAGATCAATATGATCTTTTTATTTCTTTTTATTCTCTCTTTAATACCCTCAAGATCATAGCAAGATAGCAAAGCCCTCAACTCAAAACTACTCTTTATTATATAACTCACGGACTCGATTACATAGATAGAGATCAAAACAAAACTCAAAGCTAGATCATACTAAAACTTTATTCTACTAGATCAAGATATAACTAAAAGGATCAAACTAAGAAAAATGATAAAGATAGAAGTGTGATGGTGATACGATACCGGGGCACCTCCCCCAAGCTGGGCAGTTGCTAAGGGGAGTGCCCATACCCATGTGTTTATGTCTCTTTCTTCGGAGGTGGTGATGATGGAAATGTTGATGACGTAGGCTTGTTCCTTAGCTTGCACGTAAGGATAGAATTTTGCTCCCTTAAGTCATCGATCTCCTGCTCAAGGCTTAGTATCTTTTTACATAGTTCCCGTTTGTTTTCCTACAAGAGACGAAAAGGGATAAACTCGATCTTAGGTTTCTTTGCTCTATCAGGGAGACTTGACTTTTTAAACTCCACATGCATGTCCCCAGGTTGAGGTAGTGGGACTTCATCTTCATCTGACCTTGTCTCCTCCTTTCCCTTAGGATCATAGTCTTGTTCTTCCTCCATGGCCTTGGGGTCTGCAATGTAATCAGCCACATAGCTTTCTCCTTCCGAATCCTTGGACGACATATTGCTCTAAATCTGTGGTAGAAATAGATCAAAACAAAAATACAGGATTTCTTCATGGTACGGTGGTCAAAACCTTCGGGGGATTATATAATGAATTTTTACCGACCAAAAGAAGTATCATGCAAGAAAACGGAGTCCAAAGGGCACATGAGGTGGCCATGAGGTAGGGGCGCGCCCACGGGGGATGGCTCGCCCTCCACCCTCGTGGTTACCTCGTGTCTCTTTCGGACTACTTCTAATTTTCCAAAAATTTAAATATTCCAAAATGGATAGAAATTGCTATTTGAATAGTTTTGCAGTCGGTTTACTTACCGTACCACACACATATACCTTTTCGGAGTCTGAAATGTTCTGGAAAGTGTCCCTTATGTACTCCTTGGGGGTAACAGTGTCAATAACATTGGTTTCAACATTTATGGGATTGCCTGAGATATAATGTTTGATTCTTTGACTGTTTGCCACCTTCGAATTTGTGCCTTCGGCGTTGTTGATTTTGATGGCACTGGAATGATAGACCTCCTCGATAACGTAAGGACCTTCCCATTTAGAGAGAAGTTTTCCTGCAAATTTTTTTAAATGAGAGTTGTATAGGAGATGCAATTCTATGGTTAACATCATACTTAGCAAGCAATTTATGAAAAGCACTATGAATAAAGGGTGAACCACCATCAGTCATTAAATATCTAGGGACTCCAAACCTCGGAAAAATAACTTCTTTAAGCATCTTAATAGAGGGGTTATGATCCACACTACTAGTCGGAATAGCTTCTACCTAGTTAGTAACGTAATCAAAAGCAACTAAAATATGTGTATACCCATTAGAGGAAGGAAAAGGTCCCATATAATCAAAGCCCCAAACATCAAATGGTTCAATAACAAGTGAATAATTCATAGGCATTTCTTGACGTCTACTAATATTACCAATTTTTTGACATTCATCGCAAGACAAGACAAACTTACGGGCATCTTTAAAAAGAGTAGGCCAATAAAATCCGGATTGCAATAACTTATGTGCAGTTCTATCTCCAGTGTGGTGTCCTTCGTAAAGCCTCAGAGTGACACTTGCGTAGGATATGTTCCTGTTCATGCTCAGGTACACAACATCTAATAACACCATCTACTCGTTTATAAAGGTGGGGGTCATCCCAAAAGTAATGTCTTAAATCATAGAAAAACTTTTTCTTTTGCTGGTATGTGAAACTAGGAGGTATAAATTTAGTAACAATGTAATTAGCTGTAACATCCCAATTTTCAATTTGGATGTTATTTATAGATCATTCATATGCATCCATGATTTATGCATCTTTCTTGCTTTGTTTTTAGTTGCATTTTGATTCAAGAGACCTTAAGAAACTCAAGGACCAATTTGAGAGATTTGGAGGTTTCACAAAAATCCAATTTTGATTTATCAAAATTTCGTAATTGGATCAAATTGTTTTTCAAAATTCCTTTCCAATTATTTTAAAGTAAAGAGATAAGAAATATTGGAATTTGAATTTTGAATTTTTGGGGAGTTTATTTGATTTTATTCGCTAGTTTATTTCTTTGTTAGCGGACTAATTAGTACTATAACATTTGTTTTAGTTTAGGCATTTAGGCCCAGAAAAATGTTCACTAGGTCACTAATAAGGCCATATTATTACGTGAATTTTTCAGGTATTTTTAGGATTTTATTTATATTTGATTTTTAGCGTGTTTTGTCTCTTTGAGAAATTGTTTAAGAAAATGTTCGCGACCCAGCCGCCTTCGCCCGCCCGACCGTCTCAGGGACGGAGTCTCGAGCGGAACTTCCGCCCGTCGGAGTCTGACCCGGACTCCACCTTGCCACCGCCTCCCTTTCCCCCTCCTCCGAGCTGCCCGCAGCCCCGGCCCTCTTTAAATACCGAGGCCCCAGCCCCTTGCTTCCACACCTCAACCACCGCCGCTGCAGCCGCACACGACTACCACCGCAGCCGCACATCGCCGCCCCCACCGCCATTTGCTGCAGCCGCTGCCGTAGCAGACGTCGTCCCTGCCATCAGCCGCCGTCGTCAAAGCCCCACCGCCTACTACCACCCGCAGATGCCGCCGCCGCCGCCACGGTCGAACCACCGTGGACCGGTAAAACCGGCACCCCGGTCCGATCCGTTTTTTTAGTTTTTGGTTTTCTTTTAGAATCCGGTTTATTGTTTAGTTGGGATTTTAGTGAACGTTTGTTTGTTTAGGCTCTGTAGGGAACATATTCATTAGATTAGTTTCGGTAGCGGACGTTCGTTCGATAGGATTTTTCTTTTTATTTTAGTTTCCTACCAGGATCTATCCATAGTTTTATTTTTACTAATTAGTCCCTTTGTTTCAAACTAGCACAACTTTTTGCCCATTTGTCTAAATTCAACAAAACCAACGCCAAAATCTTCAGAGCGATCTCATCTATCCAGTAAACCAACTTGAACATGTTTTTGGCAAGTTAAAATTTGAGTTTCGTTCAGATTTGAATTTGATCTTGTTTTGTTCGTATCTTGAGTTTCATATCTCCGCTTGAGTTGATTCTTTTTGCAAATCATAGCTAATCACATGTACCTTTTGTTAAGATCTAATCCATATAATTATAATGTTGTTAAATTTTGCTTTCTATTTAGATTAGTTATTTTCTTGATTTTGAGCTCTTTGGATCTTTTCTTTGTTTTCTCTTTGCATCATTTGCTTGAGTGCTTATGTATGCTATTGTTTGTCTACCCTAGATTTTCCGG
Organism: Triticum aestivum; assembly: GCF_018294505.1. Lineage (NCBI taxonomy): Eukaryota > Viridiplantae > Streptophyta > Magnoliopsida > Poales > Poaceae > Triticum > Triticum aestivum. The sequence goes on along the minus strand of NC_057813.1, from coordinate 282,020,956 downwards.
AGCGCGAAGCTTGTTACTACGAATCGCTAGAGTTTTCTGATTGTCAGCAAGGCAAGTTACACTTTGATCATACTTTTCAATACCCAGTTTTACTATGCATTAGTTTTACCCCTCAAAGATTTGCATGAGTAGGATTGGGAACAAGTGGTTTTGTTGTATTACATGAGGTAGGAACCTATTACCTTTGATCACCCTGGGAATATACGTTGTGCTCATATATTGCTTAGCCATGCTCGTAGACGGGGATTGGTTCGTGATATTCATGAAATTTGTGAGAGATAATAATTTTGGACAACATTAAGGTGGCAACTTTAATACACATCTAGTGGATTGGTTGGGGCACCTAGAGAAACCAATGCTTGACCATGGGAATCCCAGAGTACGCATGTGATTTTCCCTCGGTTTGCGACCCAAGCTCAAAGGGATCATATGATATTTCATGCCTAGAAACTTCCATGTGCAGCTACAAGCCATTATGGGCTCTGGCATAGTTGAGTAAGTTGTGTGAGCTCTTGAAGAGGTGGACTAGCAGATGTAGGGGAAAGTAGGTGTACTGGTCTACCCAAAGTAGAGAGTTAATGCTTTAGAAAGATTGTGTCTCGATCTTCCGATCATGGATGCGGTCGAGTCTTTTGGGAAAAAGTGTGCAACCTCTGTAGACTATATAAACTAATCATGGTTATAGCCATGTCCCCGATTATGGACAATTTGAGTATCTAGAAGTGGATATTTATGTTGATCTCATCACTCTTTAATTAATGTATTGGATTTAATGATGATACTTTATTTTAATGGTGGGATTGAGTTGGAGGAACCTTCTCAATATTGGTATAAACTTGGTAGTAAATAAAATTTATTCCTCTGATGTAGGGAACATTAGCTTTATGCAAAATTAAACTTAGAGCCTTCACCAGCCAAATATGCATGTAGATATAGTTTCTTTCATTCACCGAACAAAACTTCTTGACGACCACCCTGTTACTAGTAGTATTCTTCCAAGTAGTTAGATCGATCGATTTGTAATAGTAGTTAGATCGTTGTGTGAATCTTGTTTGATGTTGAGTGGTGTGAATTGAATGTATTTGCCTCATATGCATAAGGGTAGTGAAATCTCTCATAGACCTTATTCTGTTATGTCTTCTCACCCATCTAACCCATCAGATGCCTCTGAGACGTGACCCCGGATTCACTTTCCCGCCGGAGCTCACCCAGTTGATCCAACATCAGAATGCCTTGATGTAGATGATGATCCATAAGCAAGGCAGCAACAGCAGCAACAACAACAACAACAACAACAACAACAACAACAACAACAACAACAACAACAACAACAACCCACCGCCACCACACCCTGTTGACAACCTAGCCCGTTTTCTGAGGTTGAATCCGCTGGTGTTTTCTAGGAGCACCGAGGCGATTGTTGCAGATGATTGCTTCCGCAATATAGGGAGGGAGCTGACCACTGCTAGATGCATGGATGCGGAGAGAGTGCGCTTTGCCGCACACCAGCTTGATGGACCCGCAGCCTCTTGGTGGGAGAATTTCACCGCCACCTACCCCATTTCTACGGTTACATGGGATCAGTTTCAGTAGGCCTTCCGCACCACACATGTCTCAGGTGGAGCCATGAGTTTGAAGAAGCGTGAGTTCCGCAACTTATGCCAATGGAGTCGTACAATGGGACAATATGTGGATGATTTCAGCAAGCTAGCATGCAATGCCGCAGATGATGTGGCCACAGATGCCGTGAAGCAAGAGAAATTTCTTGAGGGACTCAATGATGAGCTGAGTATGCAGTTGATGGTGGCAACCTTCAACTACTACCAGGATCTGGTAGATAGGGCCCTCATGATAGAAGGCAAGCAGCAGTAGATAGATAACCGCAAGAGGAAGTATGGACAGAGGAAGTATAATTCTGGAGCTCAGTAGAAGCCTTGCTATTCCCCGTACTTGGGAGGAAACACTCATCATAACCATGGAGGGCATAACCATGGAGGACATTCACACAATGGAGGAAGTTCACACAACCATAGTGGCCCTAAGAATGGTAATGGGAATGGAGGAAGCAATAGTCAGAGCCATTCCAACCCCGCGACACCCGCCAAGAAGGATCTGAGTCACATTACTTGTTTCAAGTGTGGGAAGACCGGACACTACGCCACTGAATGTGTTGAGTCAAAGAATGGAAATGGCAATGGAAGTTCTGGAAAGAATCCCAACCCTTTCACCAGAGCTCAGGTGAATCATGTCACTGTGCAGGAGATTGAGGAGCAGCCCGACGTAGTTGTCGGTAAGTTTTTGATTAATGCATTTACAACCCTTGTTCTTTTTTACATTGGTGCATCTCCTTCATTCATATCAAGGGGATTTGTGGACAAGTTTAAGTTGCCAACCTTAGCCCTTAAGTCACCTATGTTAGTGAGTTCCCTAGGAGCATAGTATATGGCTAGTCGGGGATGTTATTTGTTGCCAATAACCATAGGTAGACATGTTTTTCCCACCGACCTTATTGTCCTGGAGTCACAAGGATTGGATGTGATCCTAGGCATGGATTGGTTATCCAAGTTTGAGGGAAACATCGATTCTTCTTACCACCCCAGAGGGAAAACGGATCAAGTATGTGTCTATGCATGCACTGAGGAGAACTCAGGTGAATTCCCTTTCAGGAATTGTTCAGGACGAAGTACTAGTTGTGAAGGATTACCCCGATGTATTTCCAGAGGAATTACTACGCATTCCACACTGAGACATTGAGTTTCTGATCGAGTTGTTGCCAGGCACCGGACCAATATCAAAGAGATCGTATCGGATGCCCGCCAATGATCTGGAGGAAATAAAGAAGCAAATTAAGGAGTTATTGGAGAAAGGTTATATTCGAGCAAGCTTATCACCATGGGTAGAGCCAGTGCTTCTAGTTGAGAAGAAGGATGGATCTTTGAGGATGGTTGTTGATTATCGTGCGCTGAATGAGGTGACGATCAAGAACAAATACCCTCTGCCGATGATTAATGATTTGTTTGACCAGCTGCAGGGAGCTATGGTTTTCTCCAAGATCGATCTTCGATTAGGTTATCACCAGCTGAAGATTCGAGAGCAGGATATACCTAAGACAACTTTTACCACAAGGTATGGGCTATATGAGTATACTGTTATGTCATTTGGTTTGACTAATTGATACGTCCATTTTGCATCATGCTTTTATATCAATATTTATTGCATTATGGGCTGTTATTACACGTTATGTCACAATACTTATGCCTATTTTCTCTTATTTTACAAGGTTTATATGAAGAGGGAGAATGCCGACAGCTAGGATTTCGGGATGGAAAAGGAGCAAATATTGAAGACATATTCTGCACAGCTCCAAAAGTCCTGAAACTCCACGAAAGTCATGCTATGGTTAGGATCTTAAACCCTAGTTTATGCGTTGCTTCATAAGGGGCTGATTTGGATCCACTTGTTTCATGCTATGGTTAGGTTTACCTTAATACTTCTTTTGTAGTTAAGGATGCTTGCAATAGGGGTTAATCATAAGTGGGACGCTTGTCCAAGAAAGGGCAATACCTAAGCACCGGTCCACCCACATATCAAATTATCAAAGTAACAAACGTGAATCATATGAATGTGACGAAAACTAGCTTGACGATAATTCCCATGTGTCCTCGGGAGCGCTTTTCTCATTATAAGAACTTGTCCAGGCTTGTCCTTTGCTACAAAAAGGATCGGGCCACCTTGCTGGACCTTATTTACTTTCATTGCTTGCTACCCGTTACAAATTATCTTATCACAAAACTATCTTTTACCTACAATTTCAGTGCTTCCAGAGAATACCTTACTGAGACCTGTTTGTCATTTCCTTAAGCTCCTCGTTGGGTTCGACACTCTTACCTATCAAAAGGACTGCGATAGATCCCCTACACTTGTGGGTCATCAAGACTCTTTTCTGGCTCCGTTGCCGGGGAGTGAAGCGCCTTTGGTATGTGGAACTTGGTAAGGAAACATTTATATAGTGTGCTCAAATTTACTATCACTTTTTACTATGGAACATAATCCTTTGAGGGGCTTGTTCGGGGTATCTTCACCCCGACCAGTAGAGCAAAGATTTGCTCCTCAACCTACTGAACCTACTGAAAATGTTTACTTTGAAATTCCTTAGGGTATGGTAGAGAAACTGCTAGCTAATCCCTTTGCAGGAGATGGAACATTGCATCCCGATTTACACCTAATCTATGTGGATGAAGTTTGTGGATTATTTAAGCTTGCAGGTATGCCCGATGATGTTATCAAGAAGAAGGTCTTCCCTTTATCTTTGAAGGGAGATGCATTGACATGGTATAGGCTATGTGATGATATGGGATCCTGGGACTATAAACGATTGAAATTGAAATTTCACCAGAAGTTTTATCCTATGCATCTTGTTCATTGTGATCGTAATTCTATATATAATTTTTGGCCTCGTGAAGGAGAAAGTATCGCTCAAGCTTGGGGGAGGCTTAAGTCAATGTTATATTCATGCCCCAATCATGAGCTCTCAAGAGAAATGATTATTCAAAAAAATTATGCTCGACTTTCTCTCAATAATCGCACCATGCTTAATACTTCTTGTGTTGGGTCTTTTATGATGGAGACTATTGAATTCAAATGGAATTTATTGGAAAGAATTAAATGCAACTCTGAAGATTGGGATGCCAACGATGGTAAGGAGTCAGGTATGACACATAAGTTTGATTGTGTTAAATCTTTTATGGATACCGATGCTTTTCATGGATTTAGCACTAAATAAGGACTTGACTCTGAGATAGTAGCTTCTTTCTATGAATCATTTGCTACTCATGTTGATCTCCCTAAGGAGAAGTGGTTTAAATATAATCCTCCCACTAAAGTAAAAGTAGTTGCACCTATTGCAGTTGAAGAAAAGACTGTCACTTATAATGATCCTATTGTTCCTACTACTTATATGAGAAACCACCTTTCCCTGTTAGGATAAAGGATCATGCTAAAGCTTCAACTATGGTTCGTAAGAGTAATACTAGAACATATACACCTCCTGAGCAAATTAAAGTTGAACCTAGTATTCCTATGGTTAAAGATCTCATGGCCGATAATATTGATGGGCATGATATTTATTTCTGTGATCAAGCTTCTAGAATTGCTAGACCCGATGCTAAGAAACATAGACCTGTTGTAGGCATGCCTGTTATTTCTGTTAAAATAGGAGATCATTGTTATCATGGTTTATGTGATATGGGTGCTAGTGCTAGTGCAATACCTCATTCTTTATATGAAGAAACTATGCATGACATTGCACCTGCTGAGATAGAAGATATTAATGTTACAATTAAGCTCACCAATAGAGATACTATTTCACCAATTGGGATTGTTAGAGATGTGGAAGTCTTGTGTGCGAAAGTAAAATATCCTTATGATTTTCTTGTTCTTGGTTCCCCACAAGATGACTTTTGTCCCATCATATTTGGTAGACCCTTCTTGAATACTGTTAATGCTAAGATTGATTGCGAAAAGGATGTTGTTACTATTGGTTTGGGAGATATGTCTCATGAGTTTAATTTTGCTAAGTTTCATAGACAACCCCATGATAAGGAATTGCCTAGTAAGGATGAAATTATTGGTCTTGCTTCTATTGCCATGCCTCCTAATGATCCTTTAGAATAATATTTGCTATACCATGAAAATGATATGTTTATGAATGAAAGAAGGGAAATAGATGAAGTATTCTTTAAATAGGGTCCTATTTTGAAACACAACTTGCCTATTGAAATCTTAGGGGATACTCCACCACCCAACGGTGATCCCGTGTTTGAGCTTAAACCATTACGTGATACTCTTAAATATGATTATCTTGAAGAAAAGAAAATATATCCTGTTATTATTAGTGCTAACCTTTCAGAGCAGGAAGAGGAAAGATTATTGAAAACTCTGAAGAAGCAATGTGCTACTATTGGATATACTCTTGGTGATCTTAAGGGCATTAGTGCCACTCTATGCCAACACAAAATAAAACTGTAAGAAGATGCCAAACCAATTATTGATCACCAACGACGAGTAAATCCTAAGATGAAAGAAGTGGTACGAAAGGAAATACTAAAGATCCTCGAGGCAGGTATAATTTATCCCGTTGCTGATAGTCAGTGGGTAGCCCTGTCCATTGTGTCCCTAAGAAGGGAGGTATTACTGTCGTTCCTAATGATAAAGATGAATTGATCCCGCAAAGAATTATTACAGGTTATAGGATTTCTGCAAATTAAATAAAGCCACTAAAAATATCATTACCCTTTACCTTTTATTGATCAAATGCTAGAAAGACTATCCAAACATACACATTTCTGCTTTCTAGATTGTTACTTTGGTTTCTCCCAAATACATGTGTCAACGGAGGATCAAGAAAATACCACTTTTACTTGCCCTTTCGGTACCTTTGCTTCTAGACGTATGCCTTTTGGTTTATGTAATGCACCTGCTACCTTTCAAAGATGCATGATGGCTATATTCTCTGACTTTTGTGACAAGATTTGTGAGGTATTCATGGATGATTTCTCCGTTTACGGATCCTCTTTTGATGATTGCTTGAGCAACCTTGATCGAGTTTTGCAGAGATGTGAAGATACTAGTCTCGGCTTGAATTGGGAGAAGTGCCACTTTATGGTTAATGAAGGCATTGTCTTGGGGCATAAAATTTCTGAAATAGGTATTGAAGTTGACAAAGCTAAGGTACATACTATTGAAAAGATGTCGTGTCCCAAGGACATTAAAGGTATAAGAAGTTTCCTTGGTCATGCTGGTTTTTATAGGATGTTCATTAAGGACTTCTCTAAAATTTCTAGGCCTCTGACTAATCTATTGCAAAAAGATATTCCTTTTGTCTTTGATGATGATTGTGTAGAAGCATTTGGAATACTTAAGAAAGCTTTGATTTCTGCACCTATTGTTCAGCCACTTGATTGGAATTTACCCTTTGAAATTATATGTGATGCTAGTGATTATGCTGTAGGTGCTGTTCTAGGGCAAAGAGTTGATAAGAAATTAAATGTTATTCAATATGCTAGTAAAACTCTAGACACTGCCCAAAGAAATTATGCTACTACTGAAAAAGAATTCTTAGTAGTTGTATTTGCATGTGATAAGTTCAGACCTTATATTGTTGATTCTAAAGTAACTATTCACACTGATCATGCTGCTATTAAATATCTTATGGAAAAGAAAGATGCTAAACCTAGACTTATTAGATGGGTTCTCCTGCTACAAGAATTTGATTTTCATATTATTGATAGAAAGGGAGCTGAGAACCCCGTTGCAGATAACTTGTCTAGGTTAGAGAATGTTCTTGATGACCCACTACCTATTGATGATAGCTTTCCCGATGAACAATTAGCTGTCATAAATGCTTCTCGTACTACTCCATGGTATGCTGATTACGCTAATTACATTGTTGCTAAATTCATACCACCTAGTTTCACTTACCACCAAAAGAAAAAGTTCTTCTATGATTTAAGACATTACTTCCGGGATGACCCACACCTTTATAAAGGAGTAGATGGTGTTATTAGATGTTGTGTACCTGAGCATGAACAGGAACAGATCCTACGCAAGTGTCACTCCAAGGCATATGGAGGACACCACGCTGGAGATAGAACTGCACATAAGGTATTGCAATCTGGTTTTTAGTGGCCTAATCTCTTCAAAGATGCCCGTAAGTTTGTCTTGTCTTGTGACGAATGTCAAAGAATTGGTAATATTAGTAGACATCAAGAAATGCCTATGAACTATTCTCTTGTTATTGAACCATTTGATGTTTGGGGCTTTGATTATATGGGACCGTTTACTGCCTCTAATGGGTATACACATATTCTAGTTGTTGTTGATTATGTTACTAAGTGGGTAGAAACTATTCCAACTAGCAGTGCTGATCATAACAGCTCTATTAAGATGCTTAAAGAAGTTATTTTTACGAGGTTTGGAGTCCCTAGATACTTAATGACTGATGGTGGTTCACATTTCATTCATGGTGCTTTTCATAAAATGCTTGCTAAGTATGATGTTAACCATAGAATTGCATCTCCATATCACCCACAGTCTAGTGGTCAAGTAGAATTGAGTAACAGAGAGCTCAAATTAATTTTGCAAATGACTGTTAATAGATCTAGAAAGAATTGGTCCCAGAAACTTGATGATGTGTTATGGGCTTATAGAACTGCATATAAGAATCCTATTGGTATGTCTCCGTATAAAATGGTTTATGGAAAAGCATGTCACTCACCTCTCGAACTAGAACATAAGGCATATTGCGCCATTAAAGAGCTCAATTGTGATTTAAAACTTGCCGATGAGAAGACGTTATTTGACATTAGCTCACTTGATGAATGGAGAACCCAAGCCTATGAGAATGACAAGTTGTTTAAAGAAAAAGTTAAAAGATGGCATGACAAAAGGATACAAAAGCGTGAGTTTAATGTAGGTGATTATGTGTTATTATTCAACTCTCGTTTAAGATTTTTTGCAGGAAAGCTCCTCTCTAAATGGGAAGGCCCTTACATTATCAAGGAAGTCTATCGTTCTGGTGCCATAACAATCAACAACTTCGAAGGCGCAAATCCGAATGTGGTGAACGGTCAAAGAATCAAACATTATATCTCAGGTAATCCTATAAATGTTGAAACTAATATTATTGAAGCCGTAACCCCAGAGGAATGCATAAAGAACACTTTCCAGAATGTTTTAGACTCCGAAAAGGAATAGGTATGTGGTACAGTAAGTAAACCAACTCCAAAACAGTTCTAATAGCATTTTCTCTCCGTTTTGGAATATTTAAGCACATAGGAAAAATAAAAAGTAGTCCGGGAAGGACACGAGGCATCCACGAGGGTGGAGGGTGCGCCCTACCCCCCGGGCACGCCCCTGCCTCGTGGGTGATGACCCACAAGTATAGGGGATCTATTCTAGTCCTTTCGATAAGTAAGAGTGTCGAACCCAACGAGGAGCAGAAGGAAATGATAAGCGGTTTTCAGTAAGGTTTTCTCTACAAGCACTAAAATAGTAGGTGGTAGATAGTTTCGTGATAAGATAAATAGTAACGAGCAAAATGTAAATAGAGTAAATAAAGTGCAGCAAGGTGGCCCAATCCTTTATGTAGCAAAGGATAAGTCTGGAAAAATTCTAATAATGAAGAAGGAGCTCCCGAGGACACATTGGGAATTATCGTTAAGCTAGTTTTCATCAAGTTCATAAGATTCACATTCGGTACTTTGATAATTTGATATGTGGGTGGACCGGTACTTGGGTACTGCCCTAACATAGACAAGCATCCCACTTATGATTAACCCCTATTGCAAGCATCCGCAACTACAAAAGAAGGTATTAAGGTAAACCTAACCACAGCATTAAGCATATGGATCCATATCAACCCCTAACGAAGCAACACATAAACTAGGGTTTAAGCTTCTGTCACTGCAACCCATCATCTACTTATTACTTCCCTATGCCTTCCTCTAGGCCCAAATAATGGTGAAGTGTCATGTAGTCGACGTTCACATAACACCACTAGAGGAAAGACAACATACATCTCATCAAAACATTGAACGAATACCAAATTCACATGACTACTAATAGCAAGACTTCACCCATGTCCTCAAGAACAAAGGTAACTACTCACAAAGCATATTCATGTTCATAATCAGAGGAGTAATAATATTCATAAAGGATCTGAACATATGATCTTCCACCAAGTAAACCAAATAACATCAACTACAAGGAGTAATCAACACTACTAGCAACCCACAGGTACCAATTTTTGGTTTTGATACAAGATTGGATACAAGGGATGAACTAGGGTTTTGAGAGGAGATGGTGCTGGTGAAGATGTTGATGGAGATTGACCCCCTCTCGATGAGAGAATCGTTGGTGATGACGTTGGTGATGTTTTCCCCCTCACGGAGGGAAGTGTCCCCGGCAGAACAGCTCCGCCAGAGCCCTAGATTGATTCCGCCAAGGTTCCACCTCGTGGCGGCGGAGTTTCGTCCCATAAGCTTGCCCACGATTTTTTCCAGGGGAAAAGTGATGATATAGCAGAAGATGGACGCCGAAGGCCCACCAGGGGGCCCAGGAGATAAGGGGCCGTGCCCTAGGGGGGGCGCTCCCCTGTCTCCTGGACAGGGTGTGGGGCCCCTAGCCTATTTCTTTCATCCATAAATTCTTATTAATTACAAAAAGTTGTTTCGTGGAGTCTCAGGACTTTTGGAGTTGTGCAGAATAGGTTTCCAACGTTTGTTCCTTTTCCAGCCAGAATTCCAGCTGCCGGCATCCCCCCTCTTCATGGTAAACCTTGTAAAACAAGAGAGAATAGCCATAAGTATTGAGATATAATGTGTAATAACAGCCCATAATGCAATAAATATTGATATAAAAGCTTGATGCAAAATGGACGTATCAACTCCCCCAAGCTTAGACCTCGCTTGTCCTCAAGCGGAAGCCGAAATCGAAACATATGTACACATGTTTAGAGATAGAGGTGTCGATAAAAATAAAATACGGACATGAGGGCATCATGATCATTTTAATAACAGCAACATATATGGATTTTGTCATATGATTTCCTATGCTCAAGTAATAAGCAATTCACAATGTCAAGTATGGTTCAAAAATTTCATTGGGAACTAACAAACTATAATCTTAGTCATTGAAGCAATTGCAATTTATCGTAACATCAGAAAGAGTCAATAATGGAGCTTTTCAGCAAACTCACATACTCAACTATCTTTTAGTCTCTTATAATTGTTAACAATCATGCAATACTTGTGGTTATAGAGTTTCAGCCGGACACTGAGAAAGATAAAGGCTTATTCTGTTGCCACCCAACGTATTCACCTTTAGGTGATGTCAACAATAATATCCTATGCCAACTTACATCCAATTGGATATATGTATCATGATCTTTCAAACACGAGGAGCTTGCCAAAGGATAAAATGAAAAAGGGAAAGGTGAGGATCACCTTGACTCAAGCATAAAGTAAAACATAAAGTAAAAGATAGGCCCTTCGCAGAGGGAAGCAGAGGTTGTCATGCACGTTTAGGGTTGATGCATAAAATCTTAGTGCAAAAGAACGTCACTTTATATTGCCCCTTGTATGTGGACCTTTATTATGCAGTCCGTCGCTTTTATTACTTCCACAACAAGTTTGTACAAATCTTATTTTCTCTGCACTAATAAGTCATACATATTTAGAGAGCAATTTTTATTGCTTGCACCGATGACAACTTGAGGGATCTTACTCAATCCATAGGTAGGTATGGTGGACTCTCACGGCAAAACTGGGTTTAAGGATATTTGGAAGCACACGTAGTATCTCTACTTGGTGCAAGGAATTTGGCTAGCATGAGGGGGAAAGGCAAGCTCAACATGTTTGGAAGGTCAGTGACAATATACTTTAACTGAGATGTCGGAAAACATAAACCATTATGTTGTCTTCCTTGTCCAACATCAACTCTTTTAGCATGAAATACTTAATGAGTGCTTCACAATCATAAAAGATGTCCAAGATTATATATTTATATGTGAACCCCTCTTTCCTTGTCACTTCCTATTAATTGCAACGATGACCAAGGCTACGTTCATCAAGTCTCAACAATTTTTATGCCTCATATTTTCTATGTGTGAAGTTATCACTATCCATAAGATCAATATGAACTCTTTTGTTCCTTCTACTTTCTCAAGATCATAGCAACATGGCAAAGCCCTTGACTCAACACTAATCTTTATTATAGATAGCACACGGACTCGATTACATAAAGAGATCACAAAGGAAAACTCAAAACTACTTGATATCAAAACTTCGACCTAATAGATCAAGATACTACTAAAAGGATCGAACTAAATAAAGCGGTAAAAATAGGAGTGTGATGGTGATACGATACCGGGGCACCTCCCCCAAGCTTGGAAGTTGCCAAGGGGAGTGCCCATACCCATGTGATTAGTTCTTCAGAGGTGATGGAGGTGGTGATGATGACGGTGGATAATCGCAGATCGAGCGTAAAAGCTCCTCCAACTTGCGGATAATGCCCTTGAGCCCAGCAATATGATCCTTTAACAAAATATTCTCCTGTGTGAGATACTTGTTCTGTATGCGGGCTAACTCAATCATCTTGAAAGCTTCAGTCTCTGTTGGAGTGAAAAGGTTAGGTAAAGGTTGAGGGATGTCTTATTCTTTCACCACCAGAGCTTGAACCTCCATGGCCTTCTTGATCCCTTCATCCTTGTTGATCTTTTCTGGTTCCTCTCTTTTCAACTCTATCTTCAATAGCCAAGCATTCTTATCTTCGTTGTTGATTTCTATAGCACCAGAATGATAGACCTCCTTGATAACGTAGGGACCTTCCCATTTTGAGAGAAGTTTTCCTGCAAAAAATCTTAAACGAGAGTTGAACAATAACACATAATCTCCTACGTTAAACTCATGCTTTTGTATCCTCTTATCATGCCAGCGTTTGACATTTTCTTTCAAAAGCTTGGTATTCTCATATGCTTGGGTTCTCCATTCATCAAGTGAGCTAATATCAAATAACCTTTTCTCACCGGCAAGTTTGAAGTCATAATTGAGCTCTTTAATGGCCCAATATGCCTTATGTTCAAGTTCAAGAGGTAAATGACATGCTTTTCCATAAACCATCTTATAAGGAGACATACCCATAGGATTTTTGTATGCAGTTCTATAGGCCCATAATGCATCATCATGTTTTTTGGACCAATTCTTTCTAGATCTATTCATAGTATTTTGCAAAATTAATTTGAGCTCTCTATTTCTCAACTCTACCTGACCACTAGACTACGGATGATAAGGAAATGATATTCTATGATTGACATTATACTTAGCGCGCATCTTACGGAAAGCACCATGAATAAAGTGTGAACCACCATCAGTCATAAGATATCTAGGGACTCCAAACCTTGGAAAAATAACTTCTTTAAGCATTTTAATAGAAGTGTTATGATCATCACTACTAGTTGGAATAGCTTCTACCCACTTAGTAACGTAATCAACAGGAACTAAAATATGTGAATAACCATTGGAGGCAGGAAAAGGTCCCATATAATCAAATCCCAAAACATCAAACGGTTCAATAACAAGAGAATATTTCATAGGCATTTCTTGACGTCTACTAATGTTACCTATTCTTTGACATTCATCACAAGATAAGACAAACTTACGGGCATCTTTGAAAAGAGTAGGCCAATAAAAACCAGATTGTAGTACCTTGTGTGCAGTTCTATCTCCAGCATGGTGTCCTCCATAGGATTCAGAGTGACACTTGCGTAGGATTTGTTCCTGTTCATGCTCAGGCACACAACGTCTAATAATACCATCTACTCCTTCTTTATATAGGTGTGGATTATCCCAGAAGTAATGTCTTAAATCATAAAAGAACTTTTTCTTTTGCTGGTATGTGAAACTAGGCGGTATATATTTAGCAATAATGTAATTAGCATAATCAGCATACCAAGGAGTAGTACGAGAAGCATTGATGACCGCTAATTGTTCATCAGGAAAGCTATCATTAATAGGCAGTGGGTCATCAAGAACATTCTCTAACCTAGACAAGTTGTCTACAACGGGTTTCTCAGCTCCCTTTCTATCAATAATATGCAAGTCAAATTCTTAGAGCAAGAGAACCCATCTAATGAATCTAGGCTTAGCATCTTTCTTTTCCATAAGATATTTAATAGCAGCATGATCAGTGTGAATAGTAACTTTGGAATCAACAATATAAGGTCTAAACTTATCACATGCAAACACAACTGCTAAGAACTATTTTTCAGTGGTAGCATTATTTCTCTGGGCAGTATCAAGAGTCTTACTAGCATACTGGATGACATTCAATTTCTTATCGACTCTTTGCCCTAAAACAGCACCTACAGCATAATCACTAGCATCACACATAATTTCAAAAGGTAAGTTCCAATCAGGTGGTTGAACAATAGGTGCAGTGATCAAAGCTTTCTTAAGTGTTTCAAATGCTTCTACACAATCATCATCAAAGACAAAAGGAATATCTATTTGCAATAAATTAGTCAGTGGCCTAGAGATTTTAGAAAAGTCCTTAATGAACCTCCTATAAAAGCCGGCAAGACCAAGGAAACTTCTTAGACCTTTTATGTCCTTGGGACATGGCATCTTTTCAATAGCATCAACTTTGGCTTTATCAACTTCAATACCTCTCTCAGAGATCTTGTGTCCCAAGACAATGCCTTCATTAACCATAAAGTGACACTTTTCCCAGTTCAGGACGAGACTAGTGTCTTCGCATCTTTGCAAAACTCGATCAAGGTTGCTCAAACAATCATCAAAAGAGGATCCATAGACAGAGAAGTCATCCATGAATACCTCACAAATCTTTTCACAAAAATCAGAAAATATAGCCATCATGTATCTTTGAAAGGTAGCAGGTGCATTACATAAACCAAAAGGCATACGTCTATAAGCAAAGGTACCAAAAGGGCAAGTAAAAATAGTTTTAGATTGACCCCCCGCTGAAACAGGTATCTGTGAGAAACCAGAATAACCATCTAGAAAGCAAAAAATGTGTGTGTTTGGATAGGCTTTCTAGCATTTGATCAATAAAAGGTAAAGGGTAATGAACTTTCTTAGTGGCTTTATTTAACTTACGAAAATCAATTACCATCACATAGCCTGTAATAATTCTTTGCGGGATCAATTCATCTTTATCATTAGGAACAACGGTAATACCTCCCTTTTTAGGGACACAATGGACAGGGCTTACCCATTCACTATCAGCAACGGGATAAATAATACCTGCCTCAAGGAGCTTTAGTATCTCCTTTCTTGCCACTTCCTTCATCTTGGGATTTAATCGTCTTTGAGGATCTCTAACTGGTTTGGCATCTTTCTCCACTGAAATTTTGTGTTGACATAATGTGGGACTAATGCCCTTAAGATCATCCAGAGTATATCCAATAGCAGCTCTGTGCTTCTTCAGAGTTTTCAATAATCTTTCTTCTTCTTTCTCTGAAAGTTTAGCACTAATAATAACAGGATATATTTCTTTTTCATCAAGATAAGCATACTTAAGATTATCTGGTAAGGGTTTGAGTTCAAACACGGGATCACCCTTGGGTGGAGGGGGTTCGCCAAGAATTTCGACGGGAAGGTTATGTTTCAGCATAGGTTCTTCTTTAAGGAACACTTCATCTATTTCTTCCCTTTCCTTCATAAACATATCATTTTCATGGTCTAACAAATATTGTTCTAACGGATCAGTTGGAGGAACAACAATGGAAGCAAGACCAGTGATCTCGTCCTTACTAGGTGGTTCCCTTTCTCGAGGTTGTCTACTAAACTTAGAAAAATTGAACTCATGAGACATACCATCTATGCCAACAGTGACGACCTTCCTTTTACAATTAATCTTAGCACTAGAAGTATTCAAGAAGGGTCTACCGAAAATAATGGGACAAAAATCATCTTGTGGGGAAGCAAGAACAAGGAAATCAGCAGGGTATTTAACCTTCCCACACAAAACTTCAACATCTCTAACAATCCCAATAGGTTTAATGGTGTCCCTATTAGCAAGCCTAATAGTAACATCAATGTCTTCTAATTCAACAGGTGCAATATCATGCATAATTTCTTTATAAAGATCATAAGGTATCGCACTAGCACTAGCACCCATATCACATAAGCCATGATAACAATGATCTCCTATTTTAACAGAAATAACAGGCATGCCTACAATAGGTCTACGTGTCTTAGTATTAGGTCTAGCAATATTAGCAGTCTCACCACAGAAAGATATAACATGCCCATCTAAGTCCTCATCCAAGAGATCTTTAATCATAGCAATACGAGGTTCAACATTAATTTCCTCAGGAGGAGTATAAGTCCTAGTATTACTCTTATGAACAACAGTTGAAGCTTTAGCATGATCTTTTATCCTAATAGGAAAAGGAGTTTTTTCGACATAAGCAGTAGGAATAATAGGATCACTATATGTAATAGTCTTTTCTTCGACTGTAATAGGTGCAACTACTTTAACTTCAATAGGAGGATTATATTTAAACCACTTCTCTTTAGGGAGATCAATGTGAGTAGCAAAAGTTTCACAAAAAGTGGCTACTATCTCAGAGTCAAGTCCATACTTAGAGCTAAATCCACGGAAAGCATCAGTATCCATAAAATTTAACACAATTGAACTTAGGTGTCATACCTGACTCCTTACCATCGTTGGAACCCCAATCTTTAGAGTTACGTTTAATTATTTCCAATAAGTCCCATTTGAAATCAATAGTCTTCAGCATATAGGAACCAGCACATGATGTATCGAGCAGGTTGCGATTATCAAGAGAAAGTCGAGCATAAAAGTTCTGAATAATCATTTCCCGAGAGAGCTCATGATTGGGGCATGAATACAACATTGACTTAAGCCTCCCCCAAGCTTGAGCGATGCTTTCTCCTTCGCGAGGCCAGAAATTATATATGTAATTACGATCACAATGAACAAGATGCATAGGATAGAACTTCTAGTGAAATTCCAACTTCAATCGCTTATAATTCCAAGATCTCGTATCATCACATAGCCTATACCATGTCATTGCATCTCCCTTCAAAGATAAAGGGAAGACCTTCCTTTTGACAACATCATCGGGAATACCTGCAAACATAAATAATCCACAAACTTCATCCACGAAGATAAGGTGTAAGTCGGGATGCAATGTTCCGTCTCCTGCAACAGGATTAGCTAGCAGTTTTTCTATCATACCCAAAGGAATCTCAAAGTGAATATTTTCATAAAGTTCAGTAGGTTGAGGAGTATATCTTTGCTCTTCTGGTTGGGGTGAAGAACCCCAAACAAGCCCCTCAAAGGATTAGTTTCCATAGTGACAAGTAACAAAAAATTTCAGCACACTATATAAATGTTTCCTTACCAAGTTCCACTCACCAAGAGCGCTACGCTCCGCGGCAATGGCACCAGAAAAGAGTCTTGATGACCCACAAGTATAGGGGATCTATCGTAGTCCTTTTGATAAGTAAGAGTTTCGAACCCAACGAGGAGCAGAAGGAAATGATAAGCAGTTTTCAGTAAGGTTTTCTCTGCAAGCACTGAAATAGTAGGTGATAGATAGTTTTGTGAAAAGATAAATAGTAATGAGAAAAAAGTAAATAGAGTAAATAAAGTTAAGCAAGGTGGCCCAATCCTTTATGTAGCAAAGGATAAGCCTGGACAAATTCTAATAATGAAGAAGGAGCTCCCGAGGAGACATTGGGAATTATCGTCAAGCTAGTTTTCATCACGTTCATAAGATTCGCGTTCGGTACTTTGATAATTTGATATGTGGGTGGACCGGTACTTGGGTACTGCCCTAACATGGACACACATCCCACTTATGATTAACCCCTATTGCAAGCATCCGCACCTACAAAAGAAGGTATTCAGGTAAACCTAACCACAGCATTAAGCTTATGGATCCATATCAACCCCTAACGAAGCAACACATAAACTAAGGTTTAAGCTTCTGTCACTCTAGCAACCCATCATCCAGTTATTACTTCCCTATGCCTTCCTCTAGGCCCAAATAATGGTGAAGTGTCATGTAGTCGACGTTCACATAACACCACTAGAGGAAAGACATCATACATCTCATCAAAATATCGAACGAATACCAAATTCACATGACTACTAATAGCAAGACTTCACCCATGTCCTTAGGAACAAACGTAACTACTCACAAAGCATATTCATGTTCATAATCAGAGGAGTAATAATATTCATAAAGGATCTGAACATATGATCTTCCACCAAGTAAACCAAATAGCATGAACTACAAGGAGTAATCAACACTACTAGCAACCCACAGGTACCAATTTGTGGTTTTGATACAAGATTGGATACAAGAGATGAACAAGGGTTTTGAGAGTGGATGGTGCTGGTGAAGATGTTGATGGAGATTGACCCCCTCTCGATGAGAGGATCGTTGGTGCTGACGTTGGTGATGATTTCCCCCTCCCGGAGGGAAGTGTCCCCGGCAGAACAGATCCTCTAGAGCCCTAGATTGATTCCGCCAAGGTTCCGCCTCGTGGCGGCGGAGTTTCATCCCGTAAGCTTGCCCCGATTTTTTCCTAGGGAAAAGTGATGATATAGCAGAAGATGGACGCCAGAGGCCCACCAGGGGGCCCAGGAGATAGGGGGCCGCGCCCTAGGGGGGGTGCCCCCCTGTCTCCTAGACAGGGTGTGCACCCCCTGGCCTATTTCTTTCGCCCATAAATTCTTATTAATTCCAAAAAGTTGTTTCGTGGAGTCTCAGGACTTTTGGAGTTGTGGAGAATAGGTTTCCAACGTTTGCTCCTTTTCCAGCCAGAATTCCAGCTGCCAGCATTCCCCCTCTTCATGGTAAACCTTGTAAAATAAGAGAGAATAGCCATAAGTATTGAGATATAATGTGTAATAACAACCCATAATGCAATAAATATTGATATAAAAGCATGATGCAGAATGGACGTATCATTGGGCACCTTGTGTGCTCTCCGGACTGTGTTTTCTTGCCCGATACTTCTTTCGGTCGGTAAAAATTCATTATATAATCTCCCGAAGGTTTTGACCACCGTACCATGCAAATATCCTCTATCTTTACTTCGAGCTGTTTTTCTGACAGATCTGGAGCACCATCACGTCTTCAAGCGCTCCCAAGGACAAGTCTTTTGAGAGGGTCATCAACCCCTACCTCACGGAGGTGCTGCATCCCCCTCAAACCATTGAGATGCGTGAGGGGGGGCTGCAGATCCGCGATGTTGAGGGACCAAGGAGTAGTGGAAGCATGGAGACAAAGCTCGCAACAATGGAACAACAAGTTTTCAAGTGCGTAGGGATGGTGGAACGCGTACTCAATGCCAACCAGATGATGATCGCGGAGTTCACCAACAACCACAAGCTGGACGCCAAGAACATTGAGGAGACCATCTTCAAGCTTCATGAGAAAATCAAGCGCCTCCAAGCCCAGATCTATGACCTACAAAACCAAAACTATGAGTATGAATATAGATTCCAGAGGATGAGTTTGGCCGCAGATTTGAGGATCCTGGAGACTCGATCATCCTTCTATGATGGTGAGCCTATGTCTTGGAAGACGGACGACAAGCGTACATCATCAACAACTCCATCATCACAACCTCTAACGAACTAATCACATGGTTATGGGGACTCCCCTTGGCAACTGCCAAGCTTGGGGGAGTTGTCCTGGTATCATATCTCCATCCTATCTTTACTGTTTTACTTAGTTCGATCCTTTTGGTAATATCTTGATCTAGTAGAATAAAGTTTTAGTATGAATTAGTTTTGAGTTTTGCTTTGTGATCCCTCTATGTAATCGAGTCCGTGAGCTATATATAATAAAGATTATTGTTGGGTCAAGGACTTTGCTATCTTGCTATGATCCTAAGTGCCTAAAAGAGTAAAATAAATCAAGAGATCATATTGATCTTATGGAAAGTAATGATTTCACATATATAGAGTATGATGATTAAAAGTTGTTGAGAGTTGGAAAACATAGTTTTGGTCATCGTTGCAATTAATAGGAAGTAATAAAGAAAGAGAGGTTCTCACATATAAATATACTATCTTGGACATCTTTATGATTGTGAGCACTCATTAAATTATGACATGCTAAAGAATTGATGTTGGACAAGGAAGACAACGTAATGGGTTATGTTTTCTCACATCTCAGTTAAAGTATATTGTCCTGGATTATCCAAACATGTTGAGCTTGCCTTTCCCCCTCATGCTAGCCAAATTCTTTTCACCAAGTAGAGATACTACTTGTGCTTCTAAATATCTTTAAACCCAGTTTTTCCATGAGAGTCCACCATACCTACCTATGGATTGAGTAAGATCCTTCAAGTAAGTTGTCATGTTGCATGCAATAAAAAATGCTCTCTAAACATGTATGACTTATTAGTGTGGAGAAAATAAGCTTTATACGATCTTGTGATATGGAAGTAATAAAAGCGACAGACTGCATAATAAAGGTTCATATCACAAGTGGCAATATAAGTGACGTTCTTTTGCATTAAGATTTTGTGCATCCAACCAAAAAACACATGACAACCTCTGCTTCCCTCTGCGAAGGGCCTATCTTTTACATTATGCAAGAGTCAAGGTGATCTTCACCTTTCCTTTTTACATTTTATCCTTTGGCAAGCACCTCGTGTTGGAAAGATCCTGATATATATATCCAATTGGATGTAAGTTAGAATGGACTATTATTGTTGACATTACCCTTGAGGTAAAAGGTTGGGAGGCAACATAATAAGCCCCTATCTTTCTCAGTGTCCGATTAAAACTCCATAACCATAAGTATTGCGCGAGTGTTAGCAATTGGGAAAGAGTAAATGATAGTTGGGTATGTGGACTTGCTAAAAAGCTCTTATGTTGGCTATTTCCTATGTTATGATAAATTGCAATTGCTTGAATGACTGAGATTATAGTTTGTTAGTTCTCAATGAAGTTTCTAAATCATACTTGACATTGTGAATAGATTGTTACTTGAGCATAAGGAATAATATAACAATATATATATATATATATATATATATATATATCTGTTATAAGAATGATCATGATGCCCTCATGTCTGTATTTTATTTTATCGACACCTCTATCTCTAAACATGTGGACATATTTTTCGATATCGACTTCCGCTTGAGGACAAGCAAGGTCTAAGCTTGGGGGAGTTGATACGTCCATTTTGCACCAAGATTTTATATCAATATTTATTGCATTATGGGCTGTTATTACACGTTATGTCCCAATACTTATGCCTATTTTCTCTTATTTTACAAGGTTTACATGACGAGGGAGAATGCCAGCAGCTGGGATTCCGAGCTGGAAAAGGAGCAAATATTGAAGACCTACTCTGCACAATTCCAAAAGTCCTGAAACTCCACGAAAGTCATTTTGGGAATTAATAAAAATATTCAGCAGAAGAAATACCTGAGGGGGGCCACCCACCACCCACGAGGGTGGGCGGCACGCTCTACGCCCCTGGGCGCGCCCCCCTGCCTCGTGCGCCACCTGGCAGCCCTCCGGTGCCCATCTTCTGCTATATGAATTCTTTTACCCTAGGAAAAAACATAAGCAAGATTACAAGACGAAACTCCGCCGAGACGAGGCGGAACCTTGGCGGAACCAATCTAGGGCTCCGGCGGAGTTGTTCTGCCGGGGAAACTTCCCTCCGGGAGGGGGAAATCATCACCATCGTCATCACCAACGATTCTCTCATCAGGAGGGGGTCAATCTCCATCAACATCTTCACCAGCACCATCTCCTCTCAAACGCTAGTTCATCTTTTCTATCCAATCTTAGTACCAAAACCTCAAATTGGTACCTGTGGGTTGTTAGTTGTGTTTATTACTCCTTGTAGTTGATGCTAGTTGGTTTATCCGGTGGAAGATCATATGTTTAGATCATTAATGCATATTAATACCCCTCTGATTATGAACATGAATATGCTTTGTGAGTAGTTACGTTTGTTCCTCAGGACATGGGTGAAGTCTTGCTATTAGTAGTTATGTGAATTTGGTATTCGTTTGATATTTTGATGCGATGTATGTTGTCTCTCCTCTAGTAGTGTTATGTGACCGTCGACTACATGACACTTCACCATTATTTGGGCCTAGAGGAAGGCACTAGGAAGTAATAAGTAGATGCTGGGTTGCTAGAGTGACAGAAGCTTAAACCCTAGTTTATGCGTTGCTTCGTAAGGGGCTGATTTAGATCCACTTGTTTCATGCTATGGATAGGTTTACCTTAATACTTATTTTGTAGTTGCGGATACTTGCAACAGGGGTTAATCATAAGTGGCATTCTTGTCCAATAAAGGGCAGTACCCAAGCACTGGTCCATCCACATATCAAATTATCAAAGTAATGAACACGGATCATATGAACGTGATGAAAACTGGCTTGACGATAATTCCCATGTGTCCTCAGGAGCGCTTTTCTCATTATAAGAACTTGTCCAGGCTTGTCCTTTGCTACAAAAAGGATTGGGCCACCTTGCCGCACCTTATTTAATTTCATTGCTTGCTACCCATTACAAATTGTCTTATCACAAAACTACCCATTACCTACAATTTGTCTTATTACAAATTGGCTTGACGATAATTTCAGTGCTTGCAGAGAATACCTTAGTGATAATCGCTTGTCATTTCCTTCTGCTCCTCGTTGGGTTCGACACTCTTACTTATCGAAAGGACTACGATAGATCCCCTACACTTGAGGGTCATCACTAATGCCCTGCCTATTTTATGTGTATGATGAACAAGGAGTTCATGGAGTTCTTGGACAAGTTCGTCGTGGTGTTCATTGACGATATATTGGTCTACTCGAAGAATGAAGAAGAGCACAAGGAACATCCGCGCTTGGTTTTGAGAAGCTCAGGGAACATCAGTTGTATGCCAAGTTCAGCAAATGTGAGTTTTGGTTGAAGGAAGTTGGATTTCTCGGACATGTTATATTAGGAGAAGGAATAGCAGTAGGCCCTACCAAGGTTGCATCTCTCACTAAGTGGTTGGAACCCAGCTCAGTTAGAGAGATAAGAAGTTTTCTTGGACTCACAGGTTATTATCGGAGATTTATTGAGAATTTTTCCAAGATCACGAAGCCCATGACGGAGTTATTGAAGAAAGACACCAAGTTTAAATGGACCGAGGATTTGTGAGGCCAGTTTTCAGGAGTTGAAGAAACGTTTGGTTACAGCCCCAGTGTTGATTCTCCCGAACATACGCAAGGATTTCCAAGTTTATTGTGACGCTTCTCGTCAAGTTCTTATGCAGGAAGGAAGAGTTGTTTCATATGCGTCACGTCAGCTTCGACCTCATGAATTGAATTATGCCATGCATGATTTGTAGTTAGCAACTGTAGTGCATGCGCTCAAGACATGGAGACATTTTCTTATCAAAAACCGTTGCAATGTTTACAAGGATCATATGAGTTTGAAGTACATCTTAACACATAAGGAGTTAAACCTCAGGCAGAGGAGATGGTCAGAGCTCACAAAGATTAAGACATGAGATTGTATTATCATCTAGGAAAGGCCAATGTCACAGCAGATGCGTTGAGCCGCAAGATTTATGTTAACACGCTCATAAACGGAGAATTATCTCAGGAGTTAGCCGATGATCTCCGAGAACTTTGCTTGGAGATAGTTCTGAGAGGTTATGTTGTAGCACTGGAAATTCAGTCCACTTTGCTGGGAAAGATCCGAGAAGCCCAGAAGATGGACAAGGAGATTTCAGAGATAAAGGAAAGGATCAGTAAATGCCAGGCTAAAGGTTTTCGTGAGGATGAGCACATAACTTTATGGTTTGAGGATCTTATCTATGTGCCTAATGATCCTGAGATCAGGAAGTTAATTCTTCAGGAGGCTCATGATCCGCCTTATTCGATTCACCTAGGCAACACCAAGATGTATCTGGATTTGAAGGAGAGTTTCTGGTGGACAGGAATGAAGAAGGATATTGCAGAGTATGTAGCAGTATGCGACGTATGTCAGAGAGTTAAGGCAGAGCATCAGAAACCAGCAGGGTTACTTCAGCCTTTTTTGATACCCGAATGGAAGTGGGATAAACTTGGCATGCATTTCATCACCGGATTACCCAGGACTCGTTCAGGCTATGACTCTATCTGGGTTGTAGTTGACCGCTTGACCAAGGTAGCCCATTTCATCCCTGTGAAGACAACTTATACGAGTGCTAAGTTGGCGAAGATATACATTACTAGGATCGTATGTCTGCATGGAGTTCCGAGGACCATCGTATCAGACAGAGGAATGCACTTTACTTCAAAGTTTTGGAATCAGTTACATGAAACTTTGGGTACCATGCTAGAGTACAATATAGCCTTTCATCCGCAGACAGATGGACATACCAAGAGAGTCAATCAGATTCTGGAGGACATGTTGAGAGCTTGTGTGCTAGATTATGGATCTAGTTGGGATGATAATTTACCCTATGCAGAGTTCTCCTATAACAATAGTTACCAAGTCAGTTTGAAGATGGACCCTTTCAAAGCTTTGTACGGAAGGAGCTGGAAGACACCATTGTTGTGGGATGAAGTTGGAGATCGATAGTTGTTCATACCAGATTTAATGGGAGATTCTGAGGAGAAGGTTAAGTTGATTCGAGATAGACTCGAGATAGCCCAGTCCAGGCAGAAGAGTTATGCCGATACTAAACGCAAGGAGGTAGCCTATGAAGTCGGAGATAGAGCATATCTTCGTGTATCCCCACTTCGAGGAGTAAAATGATTTAGAGTCAAAGGAAAGTTAGCACCACGATTTGTGGGACCATACAGAGTTTTGGAACATATGGGAGAAGTTGCCTACAAGTTGGAATTACCCGAAGGTTTGTTAGGAGTTCATGATGTGTCTCACGTTTCCCAGTTGAAGAAGTGCCATGTAGAGATGGCTGATATTCCTCTAAGAGATACAGTGCCACTGGAAGCGACTCAGTTGGATAGTGATCTAACCTATGAGGATGTGATTCCCCCGATTCAATCATATACTAATCATACACACAAATGTGTATGATCAAGATCAGGGACTCACGGGAAGATATCACAACACAACTCTAGACACACACAAAAAAATACAAGCTTTATATTACAAGCCAGGGGCCACGAGGGCTCGAATACAAGCTCGGTACACAGGAGTCAGTGGAAGCAACAATATCTGAGTACAGACATAAGTTAAACAAGGATGCCTTAAGAAGGCTAGCACAAAAGCAGCACGGTCGAAGAGGCAAGGCCTCCTTCCTGGGACCTCCTAACTACTCCTGGTCGTCGGCGGTCTCCATGTAGTAGCATCCTTCGACGGTGGCATCTGGCGCCAGCGATCCACCATCTGGTTGCCTCAACCGGAAAGAAGAAAGAAGGGGGAGAAGGGGTAGCAAAGCAACCGTGAGTACTCATCCAAAGTACTCGCAAGCATCAGATCTATACTAAGTATGCACTGGTATCAAATGGAAGGTTTGTATCTGTGGGTTGAACTGCAGAAAGCCAGAATAGAGGGAAGGACTAGCCTATCGAAGACTAGCATCTTCAAGCAACTCCAAGCATCTTGCAGCATGTAGGAGAGTAAAGAATAGCAGTTTATATTTAACAAGCATGTTGTAACATTAATGCCCAGAGATCCTTCCTCGACTCCCTGCGAGAAAGCAATCCTGGAGCCACTTATCTCAAGTATCCATTTGTAGTTGTATAAGATCAGGATATAAGTCTGAATGTCCGTTACCGTGGACACGACTATTAATAGATAAGCTTCCCTTTAGGGGTGCACCATGTTTTCCAACACGCTTGATTACTCTGGACGGACACACTTTTCTGGGTCAATGCCCGGCCTCGGAAGATCAACACGTTGCGGCCCTACCTAGGCTTAGCAGAGAGGTCCCCAGGGTCTAGGCCCTATCTGAATTTTTTATAGGTGATAGATATGCAAATTGCCTGCATTTTCCTAACTTTTCAGAATTTTTTGAGTATCATAAGTATGGTTGGAGTACATATTACTACAGATTTTTCTGTTTTTGACAGATTCTGTTTTCAATTTATAGTTTGCTTGTTATCTAGTTTCTATGGCTTATATTGCTCAAATTGTGGAAATGACATGATACAGTAGGCTTTGTGTGGAAACAATTATGAGTCTTGTCTTTGACAATACCAAAGTGAATAATTTGCTTTATCATACTAACCTATCTTACGAAGTTCCCTTAAGTTTTGTGTGATTGAAGTTTTCAAGTTTTGGGTGAGATATCGATATGAGGAGAATAAGGAGTGACAAGACCCTAAGCTTGGGGATGCCCAAGGCACCCCAAGGTGATATTCAAGGAATATCCAAGCAACTAAGCTTTGGGATGCCCCGAAAGGCATCCCTCTTTCGTCTCCAACATTATCGGTAACCTTACTTGGAGCTATATTTTCATTCGTCACATGATATGAGTTTTTCTTGAAGCATCATCTTCTTTTATTAGGATTTTATTTCTTCTATTTAGAATAATGTTTTTCATCTTTGTTTTCAATAAAAATGTCAAGGATAGCCTTTACCATGCTTATTTTGCAAGTCTACATGTTGCTGTTTCAAAACAGAAAGTTTATCCCTGTTGCAAAATTTCCTGAGAAAAGTTAGAATGTGATAAAATGTTGAAACTTATTGAAAAATAAGCTTTGATAAATTTTCTATAATGTGGTAAATTTTTAGAACCTTTGGAGTTACAAAAGTATGATTGTTCTTGTATACGTTACAGACTGTACTATTTTGGCAGATTGCTGTTATGGTTGCATTGTTTGCATATGTTTGCTAGTATAATGATTCTATTTGGGGATAGGAGTATTAAATATGCAGAGGCATTTAGTATTAAATGTTAAATAATTTTTTTAGTGAATTTCTACAGTAGAGAATGATACGGTTTTGCATTGATTTAGACTAACGTATCTCACGAGTTTTTGTTGAGTTTTGTGTGGATGAAGTTTTTAAGATTTAGGGAAATCATGATATAAAAGGAATTAAGGAGACACAAAAACTCCATCTTGGGGATGCCCAAGGCATCCCAAGATAATATTTCAAGAAGTCTCAAGCATCTAAGCTTGGGGATGCCCCGGTAGGCATCCCACCTTTCTTCATCAACAATTATCGGTTAGTATCGATTGATCCTAAGTTTTTGCTTCTTCACATGATGTGTCCTATTCTTTTAATGCCATTTTATTTTATTTTGCTTGCTGTTTTAACAAAATACTTAGATGTGAAAGTTTTAAAATAAGAGAGAGTCCTCATTTAGCTACCCCTTTACTTACCTACTCGTTTGATATTCACTTATATATTTCTGGAGTAGTTTGTCATTCACTCTCATGCTTCACTAAGATTATTTTGAGAGTTGAAAATTTGAAGAAATACATATGCTCTCATGCTTCACTTAAATTTATTTGAGAGCTTGTTAGTAGCAATGGTAATATATAAATTTAGTCCGAAAGTGATAGATATCCAAGAAGGATATAGTAAAAACTTTCATGAAGATCATTGGACAAATTAAACTTGATTCTGTGTAATAGTTTTGCAATATGATGATATAATATGTGAGTCATGTTGATTTGTAATTTTGCTTTAGTAAGAATATTGGTGTTAAGGTTTGTGATTCCCTATGCAAGCATGAAAGTCAATAGTTATTTAATGCAATTACATCCTACTTGTGGTGCATTATTCGACATTAGTTATGCTTAATGCTTGTTTATGAGATTTTTCGTTTCTTGGTTGGATGCTTCTCAATCTTTTTTTCTAGCCTTCGCTTGTACTAAGTAGGAATACTACTTGTGCATCCAAAATCCTTAAACCCAGTTTTGCCATATGAGTCCACATACCTATCTATATGAGGTGTTTTCGTGCCATTCTAAGCAAATTTGTATGTGCCATCTCTAATTTTCAAAATAAATTTCCTTTTTGTGTGCTCCTACCGCTCATGAAACGGTAGGGGGTGGCTAATATTTTTCCATGCTAGGTGTGTTATTCTCAAGATGAGTGTTTATTCACTTGTCATTACACGAGAGTACGGCAAAGGTAATAGGGATGCCCAGTCCCGAAATGAAAAGAAATTTACATTTTGTTGCCAAATAGTAAATTCCTTGGAAAGTGTTGGTATGGAGGGCACCCGTGGATACAGCTAGCCATGGATTGTGAAAGAATGGTGGAAAAAGGAATACACTTTATTTTCTGTTTGGGAACCACCTATGATGTATCTAGCATGGAAAGTATTAGGAACTACTCGATCATTTTTGTTGATGGGAAAAGCATGCCACCCAAATTAATTTTATCTCTCAATTTTCTCTTTGAGCTCTAGCACCTCTACAAATCTCTACTTCCCTATACAAAGGGCCTATCTATTTACTTTAAGCAATTTTTTGAGTCTTCGTCTTCTCTTATAAGCACCAACTAAGGGGCATTATGATCGTACTTGAGCATTGGATGTAGCTAATATGCGAGTGAGTTTCATAAATGGATCAATGATTGAGCATGATGGGGTAGGGATAACTTGCTTAGTGTTGATGTTTTAAAAGACATGGTTGCTTGTTGATACGCTTGAGTATTGAAATCCTCATGTCAAAACTAGACTATTGCTTTGAACTATATAAAAGTCCAAATGTCCATGCCACAAAAGAAAAGAATGTGATGAACATGATAGGCAACATTCCACATCAAAAATTCTGTTCCTATCATTACATACTCGAGGACGAGCAGGAATTAAGCTTGGGGATGCTGATATGTCTCCAAAATATCTATAATTATTTATTGTTCCATGCTGTTATATTATCATTCTTGGATGTTTTCCAATCATTTTATAGCAACTTTATATCATTTTTTGGGAGTAACTGTAGAGACCTGATCCCAATGGATCGAAGTCTCTATGCTTAAGTGTCATCACTGGATCAGTATGCTGACACACACAGTAAAGAAGGATTTATAACAGAGTTCAATCACACACTTATTACATCGAGGTCCTCATAAAGAGTATTTATTGAATAAATATGGTTAAAGGCCAACTAAAATAAACTAACTGCAGAAGCTTCGAAGGTAAATGAGTCCATCAACTCCACAGCAAAACTGAGTGCATGACAACGACCTAGCGCACCTTATATTTGTCGAAAAACTCTGCAACATGAGACGTTGTAGCCGTGTAGTTCAGCACGTGGAATATGCTGGCAAAGTCACACTATAGAGCAATGAATGAAAGAGACTATATCTACATGCATATTTGGCAGGTGGAGGCTCTAAGTTTAATTTTTGTATAAAGCTAGTTTTTCCCTACAACAAAGGAATCAATTTTATTTACTACCAAGTTTATGCCATTATTGAGAAGGTTCCTCCAACTCAATTTCCAAAATTACCAAGTATAAATAATAAACCCAATACATTAATTAAAGAGTGATGAGATCAACAAATAAATCACTTTTAGATACTCAAATTTGTTCATAACCGGGGACACAGCTAATCGTGATTAGTTTGTACACTCTGCGGAGGATTGCACACTTATCCCCACAAGACTCGACTGCATCCATGATCGAAAGATTGAGACATAGTCTTTCTGAAGTATTCCCACGAAACCCTGGGTACACGGGTACACCTACTTTCCCCTACATCAGCTAGTCTACCACAGAAAGAGGTCACACAACTTACTCAACTATACCAGAGCTCATAATGGCTTGTGGCTGCACACAGATGTTTCTAGGCATGAAATATCATATGATCCCTTTGAGCCTAGGTGGCGGACCTAGGGTAATCACACGGGTACTCCGGGATTCCCTTGGGCAAGCACTGGTTTCTCCAGATGCCCCAAACAATCCACCCAGATGTGTATTAAAGTTGCCACCTTAATT
Source organism: Triticum aestivum (assembly GCF_018294505.1). Taxonomy (NCBI): domain Eukaryota; kingdom Viridiplantae; phylum Streptophyta; class Magnoliopsida; order Poales; family Poaceae; genus Triticum; species Triticum aestivum. The sequence continues at coordinate 281,991,527 of NC_057813.1, read as the reverse complement.
TTCCCTTAGTTATTATTACTCTCGCAACTTTCATGAATCTCACATACCAATCCCCGTCTATGATCATGGCTAAGCAATTTATGAGCATAAAGTATATTCCCGGGGTGATCAAAGGTAATAGGTTCCAACCTCACGAGCTACATAGCAAAACCACATGTTCCCAATCCTACACATGCAATCTTTGAGGGTGAAACTAATGCATTGTAAAACTGGGTATAAAAGAGTATCATCAAAGTGTAACTTGCCTTGCTAATGATCGGTAAACCCTAGAGATTCATAGTAATAAGCTTCGCACTCCGGAAAATCTATCATAAACAAACAATAGCATACATAAGCACTCAAGCAAAAGATGCAAAGAAAATCGAAGAAAAAGATTCGAAAAACTTAAAAATAGGAAAATGACTTCTTTAAACAGAAAACAATTTTTAACAGTACCAAAATTATGTGTATTAGATCTTAACATAGAGCATATGTCAAGAGCTTCGATTTGCAAAAAGAATCAACTAAAACAGAGTTATGAAACTCAATTTATGGCCTAAAGAAGTTCAAATTCAGATATGAACAAACCTCAAATTTTAAATCTTTCAAAAATATATTTGAGTTGGTTTACTGGATAGATGAGATCATGTTGAAGATTTTGGCGTTGGTTTCATCGAATTCGGACAAACGACTAAAAAGTTGTGAGGGTTTGAAAATCATGACTGATTTGTAAATAAAATAACTACAACTAGGTCCCTGGCTATGTGACAGAAAAGCTAACGAATGAACGTTCGCTACAGAAGCTTACAAAGGCTAGACCAACGAACGTTCACTGTATAATTGAAAACGGTTCGAGAAAAAAAAGCAAAAGGCAGTCTAATCTGGACCGTCAATCTGAGGTCGAATGGACAAGAGGAGGCTGGGTTTACCACGGGGGCGATGGTCGTTGGCGGCGAGAAAAATGGCGGCGGCGGCGGCTTCGGGCGGGGCGGCGGCTCCGGTGGTTGGTGGCGATGGCACATGCGGCGCCGGGCGGAACGGCGGCAGCGGCGGCGACTCGAGCCGGCAGTGGCGGCTTCGGGTGCGGTGGCTCCGGCGGCGGCGAGTGCGGCGGCGGCAGCTGTGACTTGGGAGGAGAGAGGGGGTCGGGGCGGCTTATAAAGGTGAGCAATAATAAACTCCGCAATAAACTCCGCAAATGCAAGTTTTGAAAATACATTTTTAGTACTAATAAACTCCGCAATAAAATAAATAACCCTGCGAATAAAATCAAATAAAGTATTCAAAAATTTAAGGGATAATTAGATTTATGCCCCTAGTTGTGTCCCACTCGTTTGTTTTACCCCTAATTCCTAAAAGTCACCGGTTCTGTCCAAGTCACTTTGCTCCTCTTATGCTTTTGCCCTTTGACCATTTGACTGTCAGTTCGAAAACTTTATAACTAATTCATACTAAATCATAAAAATGCAAATAAGGTACCAAAATGTTCAGAGAAACATCACCTATATGTGAGTGTCATTTGCATTCATGAAAAAAGTGTTGGAAAGTGCACATCCGAGTTTTAGCTCTTTTGATACCACCATGAATAGTAAACTCTAAAAAAATTCAGAAAAATTCAAAAAAAAAATATGGTGGCAAAGAATGACAAATGTTCTAAGTGCTTGCCAAGTTTCATTAGGGAACGACATTCGTGGAAGTCGTGGCAAAAAAAGAATCTATTTTGGAGTGCTGATTGTTTTCTTTTGCCGCGACACCCATGAATGTTATTCCCCGATGAAACTTGGCAGGCACTTAAAACATTTGTCATTCTTTGCCACCAAATTGTTTTTGAATTTATTTGAACTTTTTAAGATTTTACTATTGATGGTGGTAGCATAAGAGCTAAAACTCGGATGGACACTTTCCAACACTTTTTTCATGAATGCAAATGACACTCACATATAGGTGATGTTTTTCTGAACATTTTAGTATCTTATTTGCATTTTTCTGATTTAGTATGAATTAGTTATGAAGTTTTCAAGCAGGCGGTCAAACGGTCAAATGGCAAAAGCATAAGAGGAGCAAAGTGACTTGGACAGAACCGGTGAATTTTGAGAATTAGGGGTAAAACAGACGAGTGGGACACAACTAGGGGCATAAATCTAATTATCCCAAAATTTAAAATTCAATTTCCAATATTTCTTTGCTTGTTTTTGAAGAAGTCCTTTTATTTTATCTATTTATTTTATTTATTTCAAATAATTGTAAAAGACTTTTGAATAAAACAATTTGATCCAATTTTCCAATTTTTGAAAATTCCAAAATGGATTTTTGGGAAACCTCCAACTCTCTCAATTGGTCCTTGAGTTGATTAAGGTTTCTAGAATCAAAAATTCAAATAAAACAAATGAAGGCAAAAATGCATAAATCATGGATGCATATGAATGATCTATAAATAACATCCAAATTGAAAATTGGGATTTTACACTAGCCTATTGACATAGTGCCTAGTGCGAGTTGCTGTTTTTTGCTTGTTTTTTTACTTCGCAGGAAATCAATATCAAACTGAATACAAATCCAGCAAATTTTTTTGGAGAACTTTTATGTACCGGAACACCCAGGATGTGCCAGAGAAGTACTAGAGGGGTGCCCCGAGGGGGGCACAACCTACCTGGGCGCGCCTTTGGACCCAGGCATGCCCTGGTTGGTTGTGCCCACCTCGGTCGCCTCCTGCACGACCTCTTCGCCATATAAATTGCCAAATATTCCAAAAACCCTCGGGAGAACAATAGATCAGAAGTTCCGTCCCCGCAAGCCTCTTTAGCCATGCAAAACCAATCTAGACCCTATTCTGGCACCCTGCCAGAGGGGGAAATCATCACCAGTGGCCATCTTGATCATCCCGGAGGCCACCATGATGAGGAGGGAGTAGTCCACCCTCGGGGTTGAGGTTTGTACTAGTAGCTATGTGTCTAATCTCTCTCTCTCTCTCTCTCTCTCTCTCTCTCTCTCTCGTGTTCTTGAGATGTCACAATCTTGATGTATCGCGGGCTTTGTTAATATTGTTGGATCATATGGTGTTTCTCCCTCTCTATCTTGTTGTGATGAATTGAGTTTTCCCTTTGATATTTTGTTTTATCGAATGGACACTTTTATGGATTTAAGAGCATTTGATACATGTCTTTCATATCAATGGGTTATCATTAAGATTCACTTGATATGCGTTTTGGCACTCAATTCACGGATTCCCGAGGTGACATTAGGGTAATCTATGCATAGGGGTTGATGCATGTTCTCATCTTTGTTTCTCTGGTAGAAATCTTGGGGAACTCTTTGAGTTTCTTAGTGTTGGATTGAGTATTATGAATCTGAGATTGTTTGATGCATATCTCATAATCAACTCACAGATACTCGCGGTGACATTGGAGTATCCAGGTGACATTAGGGTTGGTTGATGTGTATCATATGGTGTTATTTTAGTACGAACTCTTGGTTAGATTGATCGGAAAGAATAACTTTGTGTTATTTTAGTACGAACTCTAGGATAGATTGATCGGAAAGAATAACTTTGAGGTGGTTTCATAACCTACAAACAATTTCTTGTTATGTTCTCCGCTAGATAGGAACCTTGGAGTGATTCTTCATCGCACGTTGAGGGATGGTTATATGATCCAATTATATTAGGATTGTTGAGAGATTGCATTAGCGAAAGTATGGACCCTAGGCCTCATTTTCAAGCATTGCAATACCATTTGTGCTCACTTTTGTTACTTGCTACCTTGCTGTTTTTTAATATTCCTAATACAAAAATCAATATCTACTATCATTACTACACTTTTATCACCATTTCTTCGCTGAACTAGTGCACCTATGCAAATTACCATTATATTTAGTTTGTTGGGGATACAAGAGACTTTTTATTATTTGGTTGCAGGGTTGCTTGAGAGAGACCATCTTCATCCAACGCCTCCCACGGATTGATAAACCTTAGGTCATCCACTTGAGGAAAAATTACTACTGTCCTACAAAACTCTGCGCTTGGAGGCCCAACACATGTCTACAAGAATAAAGTCACGTCGTAGATATAATAGGTTTGCCTGAGGATGAAGTCAAGAAGAAGGTATTCCCTTTATCTTTGAAGGAGAAGGCAAGCATATTGGGACTTAGAATTACAATCGATTGAAATTGTAATTTCATCAAAACTTTTATACTATGCATCTAGTTCATCGTGATCAGTATTATATTTATAATTTTTGGCCTCCACTGGTACAGCGAGGTGCTATACACACAGTTTTTAACCCCTTTACGTGATGTCCTTTGGAACCGTCTCCAAGTGAGTGTGGGCGATAGGGGGTCCTTCCCACACGACCTAGAAACCGTCGGGGATAGGCCCTCCTGGCACACAGGCTGGGGCAAAATGAGCTCGTGTGCGATCGGGCGAGGCATCGAAACCCAATCGTTTCCGTTCGTATGTACATCCCACACGGTGAATCCCAGAAAAACATTTCTGTTCATATGTATATCACACACAGTCGATCCAAGGAATACGTTTTCATTCTTATGTATATCCCACACAGTTAGTCCAGCAAAAACGTTTCCGTTCGTATATACATCCCTCATAGTCAATCTAGGGAAGACGTTTCCGTTCGTATGTACATCCCACATAGTCAATCCAGGGAAAACATTTCCGTTCGTATGTACATCCCACACAGGTTTATGTATAGGCTTGTGGGTGATAGCTGTAATTATTACACACAATCTGCCTTGGTTAACCATTTGCTTTTATCAACTACATCACACATGATTTGATGAAGAAAACTGTGTGGCATTGGGCTATCCATCACAAGCGCTTTTACTGCTAAAACTGTTTGCAAAGTTCCATGACACATTTAGTTGGTTTATTAGTTTACAATTAATAATTTAGTACTATGCTATTTTAATATCACATTACGATAGCTACCTAAAAATAGCACAGTACAACACATAGCTAGTTCAATTTCATAAGAACAATATTACAACAATATATTCATTTACCTAATTGAGATAATCCAGGCTCGTCTTATCCACCTCTGCTTTCAGTTCAGTAAGAACCTGTTTTGCATTGGCCAACTAGGAAAGTGCCCCCTCCTTCGCCAACACCATCTTAGCAAAGTGTGATTTAAAAAATATGAGCTCATTCTCCACCTTCCTCCTTTTATCCCGCATCTTCAAATATTCTTCAGCGTTGACAAAACTTGCTCTAAGCCTACCTCTGTTCTCTTCCTCATAAATGCTCTGGAGCTTTGCTAGGCACATCTTCAAAGACTGTGGCCACTCTTGATCAACCCACTCCAAGTAAGAACACTTCCGTTAATCCTATAATATTTAAAACTAGATCAGTAACAATTGTAGGGGCAATGGGTTTATAGCAACGTAGAAAAATCACCAATACTTATTTTGAAAAATTGAAGAAACATGTTAATTATGACATACCTTCTCAAAAAGATCAATGTGCAAATGAATTAATTTCTACTGAGACAACGATCAAATTCTGAAACATCAGAAGCTATAATTAAGTACAACAATGCTACAAGTTCTTACTCATGTACTATAAGTAACAAATTGAACATTTTATGAGGAAGGTAAATATAACTGCAACAACATAGCGAGAGTGTTTGGATGACAGCAAATTGATACTAACAGCTATGTACATGCACAAATTTAGTAACATAGAACTAATAGCACTAAGGCCGTCCACTATGTATGCCAAAACCGGTGTAAAGACAACTGTTGCTACATCTCGCACCGGTGCCCTGCACTGGCGAGCCGATGTAGCAGGAAAAAAAATCAGGGACCCAGACTCCGGAGCACCTAGTTGCTCCGATGCCCAGTTCCTTCGTGCCATAAAAATTTAGTATATTACTGCTTGGCTGCTCAGATGTGTGGACCAAAGTTGCCTGCACAAACTGTTGAAGCAGTGCCAAATAATTTTCTAACGACACCGCTGATGAGATGGCAACATTTTTAGATACTAGGTACAAATTGTGACACTGTCTTGGGATGCGTTTGGTTGAAGGTGTGGTATGAATCGGTTCGGACCGTGACAGTGTCTGAATCACATCTAACAAATTATTTGTAACAACGAAAGAGGGTCTAACCTTCTCTGCACATGCTAGAAACTTCCTCCCACTATCCACAAATTCAAATGAAACTAGCTTCACACATGGAAATTGATGGAACAATGAGCAAACAAATCTTCAGCCACCCCGCTCCATTCGTTGCAAGTGATGGTCCTAGGGAGCTACAAGAGGAAGAAATGACTCAAATTGACCGCCGGGTTAAAATGGTTCATTCCAAGTCATAGCCCGGGAGAGAGAAGAGAGGCATACTTTTGTTGTCGGAGGAACCACTGGAGTGATCATTGAAGAAGACCATGGTGACCCGGCGGTAGGATGCGATACGACGAGAGCGAGGAAGCAAGCAAGGAAGCGGTTATAGCTTAGGAAGGAAGGAAGGAGGAAACAAGGGAAATGTGACTTGTGGTCAGGGAGAAAAGGTGTGGGGAAGAGGGGAGGGGGTGGGGTAGATATTTTGGCAGTAGGCCAAAAAATTCTAAATGTGGAGGGAAACTTTGCCCGCGGTGCCGCTGGACACCATTCACATTGAACGATTGTGTGCATCGCAAACGATTCTTCTGCTTTACGCGCATGGGATGAGTTTGTAATTCAAATTTTGGTGGAAATTTCCTCGTGTATGTCATTGCATTATTTAACATCGCTTGCTAATTGGGCACATGAAAGAGCATACAACACACATACCACACTTACTGAATCGAGCAATTTTAGTAATTAAATAGAGCCAGTTAACCTAAACTTTGCTCTAACAAAACACCTGCATTAAAAACATAGCCTAAGTATGCATAACTTTACCAAATCCGCCGCCGCGCCAGCCTATGCATCGTCGGTGTGACATGAGACGTCGATCAATTGTCCTGGCGACATATCGCCGTTGGTGGATTCCGCGCCCCCCCTGCTGAAGTTGACTGCATCCTCGTCCTCGTCCTCATCCTCGGCGCCGCCCTCAAGGTTGTAGTACTTGTAGTAGTGGCTGCACCAGAGCTCGTGTTGGTACTCCACCGCTGATTCCTCGACGTACAAACTTCCTACCTCGACCTCGGCCATGCAGAACTCCTCCTTCCGGGCTCCTCGATCTCCGCCGCCTCCTGCATCTCCAACTCCTGCTCGGCGATCTCATGAGGAAGCAGGTGCTCCCTGGCCACCGCTGCCTTTTCGGATGTGGGTTGCATGCTGACATCCAAGGTGGCCTGGAATATCTTGGCATGTGCATCCTTGATCTTGGCATGGATGGCCTCGAACTGGGCCAGGGCAACATCGACGGCATGGACGACAACTCGAGGGCTCTCGGTGTTTGCAGCCTCCGTCGCAGCAGCAGCTGCAGCCATCTCCGTTGTTGCAGCTGCCCCGTTGGCTGCCGCAGACGCCCTCTTGGTGGATGTGGCCGTGCTCAATGCGGATGCGGCAGCACTCTCGGCATAGGCGGTGCCGCTCGGGTAGGACGCGGCCATCGTACGGGACTTCACAAAGCGTTTCCACGGCGTCATCTTTGCAAGAAGGGGTGCGGGAATGGGGATCGAGATTTGTGGATTCGCGGGTTGTCAGCACTGGAGCAGATGAGTCGGCGAAGCTTAAGAAGGAAGACTTAAATAGACCCAGAAATTTTCATCGCAAACGGTTCTATAAAAAAAACTATGTGTGATGTTGTGGATATTTTTTTATTAGCCGTGAAAGACGAATTTGGAGTAAAGTGGCAATGGATGGAGTTTTAAATGTACGAGAAAATTTGTAGTACTAATACAACTGTCATGTCATATTTTGGAAAATTCCAGTGGTCATTTGACCTTTTAAGACATTTAAGTGAATTTCTAGCCATTAAATGACCGTAATTCAAATTTGAACAACATATACATGCAACAGCTAACCATAACGGTTTGAAAACTCATATTTTGTTTACGTGTGTGCGATTTGATTCCATGTGCAGTAAATTGGAAGGAATTTTCAAACATATTAGTCTAACGGCTATTACACAATTAAGCATGGAGTGCCATGGCATTTTAATTCCAAAAAATTAAAAAATGATCAAAAAACATGAAAGCTAGATTGATGTAATGTCATGCCACCAAGATGATGTGGTAAACAATTGTCCTGTTTGACAAAATTTTGGACACACCCTCCTCACAAAACCGGTGCAACTCACTAGAAGGCTCGTGGTTCCAAGAGGGAACAATGCATGTTTGATGACGAACGGTAGATAGCTTCCTCTTATGGCCTTCAAATTTTTTCGATGTTTAACATGCACTAATACAACTGTCATGTGAAAAATTGGAAAATTTCAGTGGTCATTTGACCTTTTAAAGACATCTAAGTGATTTTCTAGCCATTTAATGACCATAATTCAAATTTGAACTACTTCTACATGCAACGGCTAACCATAACGATTTGAAAAATCATATTTGTGTACTTGTGTGTGACTTAATTCCATGTGCGGTAAATTAGGAGGAATTTTCAAACATATTGGTCTCACAGCATAGACACATGCATGGAGTGGCATGGCATTTTAATTCAAAAAATTAAAAAATGAGCGAAAAAACATGAAACCTTGCTTGATGTAATGTCATCCCACCAAGATGATGTGGTAAAAAAATTGGCCAGTTTGATTAAAGTTTGAACACACACCCCTCACATGCCGAAGCAACTCACTAGAAGCCTCGTGGTTCCGAGAGGGAACAATGCATGTTTGATGACAAACGGGGGATAGGTTCCTCTTACGGCCTTCAAATATTTTCTATGCTCAACATGCACTAATACAACTTTCATGTGAAAATTTGGAAAATTTCAGGGGTCATTGTCAGGACACCGATCCTAAGTCACACCGATCTAGCATGTAACACATCATATCACTTTGCGGCCTCACGCATGGTATTCCCACGGGTGCCACCTTACCTGGCCCGGGACCGTTTGCGCCTTTTGGCTCACGTATATGATAGTGTCGCAAGCATCCATATGACAAAGAACCCGGGCCGACATGACTAGTCGTAAACCCAAAGTGGCACTAACTTGCAAGGACAGGCATACATGACACAGCAACAAACGTGTCGGTCATCAGCGAGTGAATCCGGGCTGTAGCAACAGGACTCCGGTAGACACCACGTGACATTTCGCTGTAGGGACAGACACGGGAACGAATAAGGACACATGCCGGCCAGCCTAAGTGTTTCGGAGTAGTAGCAAGCTACCATGGCTCAGGGGAAGCACTAGGAGACATTTCCCAATAAGAGAGGCTACCAAGAATAAACAACTAGGTTATCGGATCCCGCACATACCAATCATTTCAAATCATACACACAATATGCTCGATATGTGCAAATACAACATGGCATCACAACATAACTCTATTACTCAAAGTATTTATTCAATAGGCTCCAGGGAGCGAGGTATTACAAACATGGTCTCATGACCCAACATTTAGAGCATACAAGTCAAAGCACACGCGAAAGCTTAACATGTCTGAGTACAGACATCTACAAATGAAAACGGCTGAGAAGCCTGACTATCTACCAGATCATGCCGAGGGCACAAGATCATAGCTGAGGTAACAAGCTAAACGTCGAAGTCCACGCGGAACTACTGGTGAGACTGGAGTCTCTCTACAAAAACATAATTTAAGCAAACATGAGTACAAATGTACCCAGCAAGACTTACATCACAACTATCTATACATGCATCAGTATCAATAAAGGGGGTGGTGGGGTTAACTGTAGCAAGCCAGCTTTGACTCAGTGGCTAACCTGAACTACGACTACAAGTAACTCTCTTGAGGTGGCGCACATGAGTCCACATATTCACCATATCAATACACCACTATGGATCCGCTCCCGTCTCCTTACGAGAACGCCATCCGCTATCGTGTGTATTTTAGAGTATCCACTTTCACTTGTCTATGAACTGTATAAGCAACCCAGAGGTCCTTAACCGCGGACGTGGCTATTCGAATAGATCATATTAACCCTGCAGGGGTGTACTTCTTCACACACGCTCTCGCCTACTACCGCCATGTATACGTCATGTATCTCGGCAACCTTCCAGCGGAAGCCTGGCGAGGGTGTCGGCCATGACCTGACTAACCACACAAGTCTCTAGTCCAGGTTTATCGCCTATTCTGGTTCCATCCGCAAGGAGATCTGGCCGGGGTGTCGCTCACGGCCCCAAACAATGTGAGAAGGGTTCCCAAGCCCACCATCCGGGTGCCACTTGGTACACCGTGCCACTGCACCTAGTCTGTCCCAAGCCCACCTGTACCGAGTGCCACTTGGTAGACTACTAGCACTAACTACAAACACCAGAAACTAGTTGCAACTCCTGGACAAAGATCAAGTTGATTAATAAGTCGAGAGAGCTTGGAGTGCCTGGAGCCTAATGTGTGGTAGTAGTTGCTCATGGATCACAAACATAGAACTCAGTTCCTGACGACGGTTTCAATGAAACAACCCACCATGTACTCCTACATGGCCTCTCACCGCTACCTTTACCAAATCGTGTTTACACACTTAGTTCCCACACAGTAGGACATGTTCACAACATTCCAATTCATCCCCGATGAATCAGACATGACAAAACTCTAAGTAGTAGCAGGCATGACAAACAAGCATGAATGAGTAGGCACATCAGGGCTAAAACAACTCTTACTCATGCTAGTGGGTTTCATCTATTTATTGTGGTAGTGACAAGTCATGCAGAGGAAAAGGGGTTCAACTACCGCAACATGTAACAGTTGTATCGTTGTTGTCCTAATGCAGTAAAAGAGAGAAGAAGCAAGAGAGTGGTATTGTATCGGAATGGACAAGGGGGTTTTGCTTGTCTGGCACTTCTGAAGATAGTAATAGCTCTTCATCGGTGTCATCGAACTCATCGTCGGAACCACGTCTACTCAAAGGGGAGAAGCACCAACAAACAAAGAATAAACACAATCAATGCAATGCAGCAATATGATGCATGAATGTGACATGGATATATGCTTTTGATTGAGCTAATGCAACTAACAACAAGTTAAATGGAGTTGGTTTGAACACTAGGTTCAAATTCGACTCCATATGTGATTTCTTAAATACCATTTAATTGAATTGTCCTAAATAGAGGACATAAGTATCTCTAACATGCACGCAAATGCCATAAACAGATTCTTTGGATTTTTCTGATCATTTTTCGTATATAACTTGTTTCATTTGGAGCTACGGTTGAATTTATATGATTTTTGGAAGTTTTGAGTAATTTCTGAAAATAATAGTTATTTCTGGTTTACTTAAAATCCAGAAAAGCTTTATGATGTCAGCACTACGTCATGCTGACCTCAGCAGGTCAACACGGTCAGCCACGGTCAAACCTGAAGCGTGGGACCCATATGTCAACTGCACAGAGGTTAACAGGGTTTAGTTAAATCCTAACTAAAGCAATTAGAAGGGCAGGTGCCCACTGTCATCATCACCGGACTTTGGCCGGCGACGACTAGCCCGACGGCGGAGGTTCACCGTGCTCCCAATCCAGGGCACCATTTCACGTGATGTTTGCGGCTACGGGTTGCTGTGGTTTGCACGCATCTGATGGAGCAAGCGAGAGGAGCTGGGGTGAGTTGTGGCGTCGGCGGTGGTGAGTGAGGCGGCAGCCAGAGTTTGGATTAGTTTGGCCACGGCGTTAGGATGCTCGGGAGGTGGAGCTGGTGGGATTTGCGTGCTCCTGGGAAGGCACCGAACGCGTTGACGCGCTCAGGCGTGAGCTATGGTGGCTAAAACGACGGCGGCATCATGGCCAGCGGCGATGAGCTCTCGGCTCCGGCGGAATCGAGCTAGCGGAGCGAAACGAAGGGGGCGAGCATAGGGGAAGGTGCAGGAGCTTACAAGGGGTCGGGGGAGAAGCTCAGCAGGCTCGGGGAAGCTTCTGCGACGGTGAATTGACAGCGGCTATCTCGGGCCTCCGAGGAAGAAGACGATGGTGGTAATGGTGTTGCAGGGCACTCGGGGACGCACGCGTCGGCTCGGAGAAGCTGCAGAGCTCGGCGGGGATGCTAGCGCGGTGGAACATTGGAGCTGGCCACGCGAGCGGCAGCGGTGGCCAGCGGGGCTCTCTGTTCGGGCGAAGAACGAGGAGGGAGAGGGGGAAATGGCCAAAGGAGAAGGGGGGGTTAGCATGGGCCTCGTCCATGTCTCCTGGGTGCGGGGTTGGGAGGAAAGAGGCGTCGACACGACAAAGCAGGAGGTGGCCGCTCGGGCACGTGCGCTGGCTTCGCCTCTGCCTACTGGCGGAGGTCGAAGAAGACCACAGTGCCCCTGGTGGACTGGGCTATCAAACTGGGCCACCAGGTAAGTCGGGCCATGTTTGCTTCCTTATCTTTTTTTTAACCTTTTCTATTCTGTTTTATTTAATTTCCTTTGTTTTGATTTGTTTTAAAGTACAAGTCATTTTTTAAAACTTCATGAAAATAATTATGTAAGCTAATTGGGTTCATCCAAAGCCACACAACATTTTTCAGAATTATTGGATTTATAAACTAATTATTAGGAATATAAATCCAACTCAAATAATATATGGATTAATTCAAAGGCCCAAGAAAATACTTTTGAACCTCCAAAAATATTGGTTTCAATTTTTTTCTTGCCAATATTTTTCAAAGCTAAAAAGGAACATTCCTTGGGAACATTTGAAGAAATTTTGGTTGATCATTTCAAAATATTTTCTGAGGCTTCTAGAGATTCCTCAATTCAAATTTCTTGAATTTAAACATGATGCATGATGCTCACTGGTGCAACTATTTACAGTCATCAATCTAGGGCTGTGAAGACTCACCCCCACTAAACGTGAATCTCATCCCAAGATTCAAGACGTGAGGTAAGAAGACAAAGGGGACACAAGCTAACACGGTCTTCACGATCTAAGTTGCACTTCATAAGAACGTTGATTCGATCACCATCTTTGTCTCGATGTATTACTCTGAGAACTCCTACCAACATGCCAACAATAGGAAAGGAAAAACACTTTAGAGGAATCAATCTTCTCGAAGATCAAGCAACTCAGGATCAACTCATGGAGTGAGACATTGAAACATCTTTCGAGCTGAGACACGAAGCATACATCTAGAGTGATGGAGTGAAACAAATGACGAAGATTCACTAGATAGGCGATAGCTCCACACTTAAGAAGGTGGTGAACGGTTGTCAACGTAGCGAGGAGTTGAGTTACCATGATTCTATAACGAGGCACCTTAGAGGACGTGACTCGTAGAATTAATACCTTAAGAGGCAAAAAGAATTACTTTTGATACATAGATCATTGAAACTCTTCATACCAGGCTAAGGTAATTCACAAATTATTGTTTGACGGAGTTCAAATAAATTGCATATTCAGATCGGAAAGGAAACTATGGTTATAGAACAACTCGGCAAACGGGAGGCACATTCCAATTGATATCGAGAATATTACCCCGTGACTGAGCATGCTATCAAGAACTTGAGCATTTCCATGTTCATCAAGGTCTTACCAGCATCCGTGCCAAGGATCCTGGCCACAACATACTACCATGATGAATAGTGATGGAGGATGTAATGCAAAGGAAGATAACACTTTCTCAGGTTTCACCTTAGCGAGGCCAAGGAAACGAAATCTAGATGATCGACCGAGAGACATTTAGCACTTCACTTCTAATGTTCTCCTTGATGTGCTAGTGTAATCTATTCATGGACATCAGGACTTCAGGAACTCAAAATCCATAAGGAACAACTGTTGGAGTAAACCCTACGAAATCCTTATGGGGAGGTGGCCAGCTTCCTCAATCAAGATACTACGATAATAGGTCTTCCGGTTGGGTGTGTTGGCCACGACATCCACTTTACCGGGTTACAGAGAGACCAAAATAATAGTTCTTGGGAAATGTTCCAACCATCACATCTGCCTGAGATTCAAATCTGGTTGGTGTCAGGATATTCCAGACTCATCAAGTCTAGAAAGAAAGGTGAAAGTTTGCAACACAAATCGATGAGATGGTGTTGCGAGATTCTTGGGGAATAAACTACGATAGCATGGTCGAAAACATGAGCTGGTTCTGCTAAACACATGTGAACACGCTATCCTAGACAGGCATGACCACATAGTAGTCTTATAATAAACACTACCGAGTTCAGGTTGGGAACCATCATCGAGGATAACGAAGTCCTAACATAAGTCATGATTAGCTCTTATGAATGAACTCCTTCTCCTTGAACAAATCAATCAGTGGCTTGGTGTGCTAGGGATACATATGGAATGAAGATGATCAGTCTATCAGACCATAGAATACTTTGCACATGCATGACTGACTTGGGATGATTCCAGAGGAGGGAAAACAATCCTTCTCAAATTCATGGCGGCAACTTGCATCAAGTGCACATGAATTAGAGGGACTCACTTCTTTTGTCCAAACATATGCTTCACGAGAAGGTCATGGAGAAAATGCTTACACAAGTTTCCAATGCTAACTTAGATGTTCAACATGAATCATGGAGAGAATAAAATGCTGCTGATGAGCTCAACAACAAGTCATCAAAAATCCCATGGAAATGGAATTCCAAAACTATGTGAACAAGGTGATAGCATTGGTCAGGCCCAAAAGATATAATGGTGTATGCCCGAGGAATCAACCACGAGTAAGACAACATTAGGAACATCATTGGTTCTGACTTGATTCGACGATAGCCCATGTGCGAAGCAAAGGTTTGACAATACAATAGATCCAACAACTAATCACGAGGACCAATTGATGAAGATATCATCTCTCTTTAACACACCCACACACACAAGATATTCCTTTCAAATGAACTAAGTTAGGCAAGCTTTTATCTTCCAACTCTCCAAGTTGTTGTTCAGCTTATCCAACTAGCTCAGGGGTATCCAACACAGATTCTTGGAGAAAGGGTGGTTACAAGAAACCAACTTGATCACGAGCTCAACAAAATAGTCAAGAAAGAACCTGGTGATACTTCCGAGAAGATATTCAGAAAATCATGAACCACCGATATGTTACTAAGATCGAGGACAATCTTGCTTTTCAGGGCAAGACGATATGATCAAAAGAGCGAGGGATTGACACAATCCTAACTCGTTGATCGAAGAGTGCACCGAAATAAGGACTATGTAGCACGATCAACCTTAGGGTGATGATTCAATAATCAACATGCTAAGAGTGAGGTTATTGTCCATTTAACTACCAAGCAACAGAGTTGCTAGGAGTATAGATTTCACACATCACGATTCACTTGTCGGCACCCCGGTTGCGACAACACGGAACCAAGGAATGAATAATGATGGTGAGAAGTATCACTACGTCAAGAATCCATAAGAGAAGGTGCAATCCTCATGAAATTCCTGACATAAAGTGGGTAATACTTCAGGGTAGAACAGAACAAAAGCTGGGTTGGCATTTTGATCTATGAGGTACAACTACTTTGACCCAATCCTGGATATGGATGAGGTACTGGAGTTTGTTTCTCCTAGTCATTCCGATTAGAATGTCTTGACGGACCACATGAGTAATGGGCATCGATAAACATGATTACGCAGCTACTCCTTACTATCAATTGATAGACAAGGACCAGAAAGCAACTAAAGAGGGACAACTCGAAAGAACATATGATTTTCTGAGTTGTTGATGCATAGATTAGCATGTCGAACAAGTTTAACATATTTCTTCCGGATAACCCATGCAGAAAGGTAGAACTGGCAGAGCCACAATATAGAATGGAGAACTCGCCAACAACACTCTGGTTGTGATCTTTGGTTCAAAGAGGAACTTTTGCCATAAGTAGTTCATCGTATTTGGAAGAAAGAAATACCACGAACTAGCAAACACTATCAACATGAAGTAAGTGGAGTGAATCTCGGGTTCAAAAACCCAGTAATAGAGTACCTACTACTAAGTGGCATCACGGGATGATTTCAAGAATGATGGCCAGAATCATCACAGTGGGACACAAAACATGGCTAGATCACTAGGTAATACTCTAAGACACCTAGGGTCATAATAATAACTCCAACATAAATGCTGAGGCAACGAAATACCTCAACACACTAGTTAGTGTGGTTAAACTGGCCCAAAGGAACTTCGAAGCGGTAAGAACGAATTTGCAAATGCATCAGACTATTTAGAAACCTGGGATGACTCGGACAGCATAACGACTGTAAATGCTCAAAATGATTTGAGACATCCTACAAAATGGTGGCATAACCACTCGGTCATCACAATATCAAGAATCTGAGGCTAGCTATGAATACACGGAAGTAGTAAAGACTAAACTGAGGCTTATATCAAACAATCTTATAAGTCTACTGATTAGTAATACGTGATCCTGATAGAAGAAGAGAAAGCCTAGTTCCTTAACCCCGTAGGAAAGATAGGATGACTCGGATTAGAGGGGCATAAGGTAAAGGAGTAAAAAGATCATTACGTTCCGATCCACAATCAATTCCCTTATATAACTAAAGAATTTCTAGACTCAACTTCGACCAGTTTGGCTTGGTAATCCTACAGGCAGTCAGGCTGATACCAAAGCTGTCAGGACCCCGATCCTAAGTCACACCGATCTAGCATGTAACACATCATATCACTTTGCGGCCTCATGCACGGTATTCCCACGGGTGCCACCTTACCTAGCCCAGGACCATTTGCACCTTTTGGCTCATGTATATGATAGTGTCGCTAGCAGTCATATGACAAAGAACCCGGGCCGACATTACTAGTCGTAAACACAAAGCGACACTAACTTACAGGGACAGGCATACATGACCCAGTGTCGAACGTGTCGGTCATCATCGAGTGAATCCGGGCTATACCAGCTGGGCTAACAGGACTCCGGTAGACACCGCGTGACATTTCCCAGTAGGGACAGACACATGAACAAAGAAGGACACATGCCGGCCAGCCTAAGTGTTCCGGAGCAGTAGCAAGCTACCATGGCTCAGTGGAAGCACTAGGAGACATTTCCCCATAAGAGAGGCTACCAAGAATAAACAACTAGGTTGTCAGATCCCACACATACCAAGCATTTCAAATCATACACACAATATGCTTGATATGTGCAAATACAACATGGCATCACTACATAAGTCTATGACTCAAAGTATTTATTCAATAGGATCCGAGGAGCGAGAAATTACAAACATGGTCTCATGACCCAACATTCAGAGCATACAAGTCAAGGCACATGCGAAAGCTTAACATGTCTGAGTATAGACATCTGCAAATGAGAAAGGCTGAGAAGCCTGACTATCTACCAGATCCTGCCGAGGGCACAAGATCTTAGCTGAGGCAACAAGCTAAACATAGAAGTCCATGCGGAACTACTAGTGATACTGGAGTCTCTCTGCAAAAACATAATTTAAGCAAATGTGAGTACAAATATACCCAGCAAGACATACATCAGAACTATCTAAACATGCATTAGTATCAATAAAGGGGGTGGTGGAGTTAACTTCAACAAGCCAGCTTTGACTCACTGGCTAACCTGAACTACGATTGCAAGTAACTCTTTTGAGGTGGCGCACACGAGTCCACATATTCTCCATATCAATACACCATTATGGATCTGCTCCCGTCTCCCTACTAGAACGCCATCCATAGCACTCATGCTTATCTTGCGTATTTTAGAGTATCCACTTTCACTTGTCTATGAATTGTATAGGCAACCTAGAGGTCCTTTACCGCGGACACGGCTATTCG
Organism: Triticum aestivum; assembly: GCF_018294505.1. NCBI lineage: Eukaryota > Viridiplantae > Streptophyta > Magnoliopsida > Poales > Poaceae > Triticum > Triticum aestivum. The sequence goes on along the minus strand of NC_057813.1, from coordinate 281,973,776 downwards.
AATAAATCATATTAACCCTGCAGGGGTGTACTTCTTCACACATGCTCTCGCCTCTTACCGCCATGTACACGTCATGTATCTCGGCAACCTGCAGCGGAAGCCTGGCGAGGGTGTCAGCCATGACCTGACTAACCACACAAGTCTCTAGTCCAGGTTTATCACCTATTCGGGTCCCATCCGTAAGGAGATCCGACCAGGGTGTCGCTCACGGCCCCCAAACGATGTGAGCAGGGTTCCCAAGCCCACCATCCGGGTGCCACTTGGTACACCGTGCCACTTCACCTAGTCTGTCCCAAGCCCACCTGTACCGGGTGCCACTTGGTAGACTACTAGCACTACCTACAAACACCAGAAACTAGTTGCAACTCCTGAATAGAGATCAAGTTGATTAATAAGTCGAGAGAGCTTGGAGTGCCCGGAGCCAAATGTGTGGTAGTAGTTGCTCATGGATCACAAACATAGAACTCAGTTCCTGAGGACGGTTCCAATGAGACAACCCACCATGTACATCTACATGGCCTCTCACCGCTACCTTTACCAAATCGTGTTCACACACATAGCTCACACACAATAGGGCATGCTCACAACATTCCAATCCATCCCCGATGAATCAGACATGACACAACTCTAAGCAGTAGCAGGCATGACAAACAAGCATGAATGAGTAGGCACATCAGGGCTCAAACAACTCCTACTCATACTAGTGGGTTTCATCTATTTTACTGTGGCAGTGACAGGTCATGCAGAGGAAAAGGGGTTCAACTACCGCAGCATGTAACAGTTGTATTGTTGTTTTCCTAATGCAGTAAAAGAGATCAGAAGCGAGAGAGTGGGATTGTATCGGAATGGACAAGGGGGTTTTGCTTACCTGGCACTTCTGAAGATAGTAATAGCTCTTCATCGGTGTCACGAACTCATCGTCGGAACCATGTCTACTCAAAGGGGACAAGCACCGACAAACAAAGAACAAACACAGTCAATGCAATGCAGCAATATGATGCATGAATGTGACATGGAAATATGCTGTTGATTGAGCTAATGCAACTAACAACAAGTTAAATGGAGTTGGTTTGAACACTAGGTTCAAATTCAACTCCATATGTGATTTCTTAAATGCCATTTAATTTAATTGTCCTAAACAGAGGACATAAATTTCTCTAACATGCATGCAAATGCCATAAAGAGATTCTTTGGTTTCTGATCATTTTTCATATATAACTTAGTTCATTTGGAGCTACGGTTGAATTTCTATGACTTTAGAAGTTTTGAGTAATTTTTGAAAATAGTAATCATTTCCGATTTACTTAAAATCCAGAAAAGCTTTATGATGTCACCACTACGTCATGCTAACCTCAGCAGGTCAACATGGTAAGCCACGGTCAAACATGATGCGTGGGACCCATATGTCAGCTGCATAGAGGCTAACAGGGTTTAGTTAAATCCTAACTAAAGCAATTAGAAGGGCAGGGCCCACTATCAGTGTGAGAGGGGCTATTTAGCAGGGTCATTAGGGTCATTAGGCGCTAATGAGGCAGCCATGTCATCATCGCCGGACGTTGGCCGGCGACGACCAGCCCGACGGTGAAGGTTCACCGTGCTGCCGCTACAGGGCACCATTTCGCGTGTGGTTTCTGGCTACAGGTTGCTGTGGTTTGCGTGCATTTGATGGAGCAAGCGAGAGGAGCTGGGGTGAGTTGTGGCGTCAGCGATGGCAAGCGAGGCAGCGGTCGGATTTCAGATTAGTTTGGCCTCGGCATTAGGATGCTCGGGAGGTGGAGCTGGTGGGAGCTGCGTATTCTTGGGAAGGCACCAAATGCGTTGACGCCCTCAGGCGCGAGCTGTGGTGGCTTAAACAATGGGGGCATCATGGTGGATGGCGATGAGCTCTCGGCTCCGGCAGAATCAAGCTAGTAGAGAGAAATGGAGGGGGGCGAGCATAGGGGAAAGTGCAGGAGCTCACAAGGGGTCGGGGGAGAAGCTCAGCGGGCTCGGGGAAGCTTCTGCGGCGGCGAATTAACGGCGGCGATCTCGGGCATCCGAGGAAGAAGACGATGGTGGTGATGGTGTTGCAGGGTACTCGGGGATACGAGCGTCGGCTCGGAGAAGCCGCAGAGCTGGGCGGGGATGCTAGCCCGGCAGAACGTTGCCGCTGGCCACGCGAGCGGCAGTGGTGGCTGGCGGGGCTCTCTATTCGGGCGAAGAATGAGCACGGAGAGGGGGAAATGGACAGGGGAGAAGGGGGGGTGAGCATGTGCCTCTTCCATGTCTCCTGGGCGCGGAGTTGGGAGGAAGGAAGCGTCAACATGGCGAAGCAGGAGGTGGCTGCTCGGGCGCATGCGCTGGCTTTGGCTCTGCCTACTGGCAGAGGCTGAAGAAGACCACAGTGCCCCTGGTGGAATGGGCTGGCCAACTAGGCCGCCAGGTAAGTCAGGCCATGTTTGCTTCCTTATCTTTTTTTGACCTTTTCTATTCTGTTTTATTTAATTTCCTCTGTTTTAATGTGTTTTAAAGTACAAATCATTTTTTAAAACTTCATGAAAATAATTGTGTAAGCTAATTGGGTTCATCCAAAGCCACACAACATTTTTTAGAATTATTGGGTTTATAAACTAATTATTAGGAATATAAATCCAACTCAAATAATATATGGATTAATTCAAAGGCCCAAGAAAATACTTCTGAATCTCCAAAAATATATGTTTGAATTTTATTCTTGCCAATATTTTTCAAAGCTAAAAGGAACATTTCCTTGGGAACATTTGAAGAAATATTGGTTGATCATTTCAAAATATTTTCTGAGGCTTCTGGAGATTCCTCAATTCAAATTTCTTGAATTTAAACATGATGCATGATGCTCACTGGTGCAACTATTTACAGTCATCAAAATAGGGCTGTGATAGTCATTTGACCTTTTTAAGACATTTAAGTGATTTTCTAGCCATTTAATGACCGTAATTAAAATATGAACTACATCTACATGCAAGGGCTAGCCATAATGGTTTGAAAAATCATATTTGTGTACTTGTGTGTGAGTTAATTCCATGTGCAGTAAATTAGAAGGAATTTTCAAACATATTGGTCTCACAACATTGACACATGCATAGAGTGCCATGGCATTTTTGTTCCAAAAAATTAAAAAATGATCAAAAAACATGAAACCTTGCTTGATGTAATGTCATGCCACCAAGATGATGTGGCAAAAAAATGGGACATTTACATCTGTGCCCCTAACTCGAATCCACTACTCAGATTTGCCCCTAATTTTGAAGTATGCTCAAATTTGCCCCTCCGCCATTAAGTCACTACTCAGAAATGCCCGTCTGTACAGTACTGTAGCACTTTCCGTCAAATACTGTAGCACTTTCCATCTGCTACAGTACACATGGGCCTTTGACGGTCAAAGGCCTTTGACTGGACGGAAGGGCATTTCTGAGTAGTGACTTAACGACAGAGGGGCAAATTTGAGCATGCTTTGAAATTAGGGGAAAATCTGAGTAGGTGGTTCGAGTTAGGGGCAGAAATGCAAATGGCCCCAAAAAAATTGGCCTGTTTGATGAAAGTTTGGACACACACCCTTCACAAACCAGAGAAACTACTAGAATGCTCGTGGCTCCGAGAGGGAACAATGGATGTTTGATGATGAATGGGAGATAGCTTCCTCTTACGACCTTCAAATTTTTTCTATGTTTAACGTGCACTTATACAACTGTCATGTAAAAATTTGGAAAAACATTCAGGGGTCATTTGACCTTTTAAAGACATTTAAGTGATTTTCTAGCCATGTAATGACCGTAATTCAAATTTGAACTACATCTAAATGCAACGGCTAACCATAGTGGTTTGAAAGAACATATTTGTTTACTTGTGTGCGAGTTAATTCCATGTGCAGTAAATTAGAAGGAATTTTCAAACATATTGGTCTCACAGCATGGACACATGCATGGAGTGCCATGGCATTTTAGTTCCAAAAAAATAAAAAATGAGTAGAAAAACATGAAACCGCTTGATGCAATGTCAGGCCACCAAGATGATGTGGTAAAAAAATTGGCCTGTTTGATTAAAGTTTGGACACACACCCCTCACAAATCGGAGCAACTCACTAGAAGGCTCGTGGTTCCGAGAGGAAACAATGCATGTTTTAGGACGAACGGGAGATAGCTTCCTCTTACGGCCTTCAAATATTTTCTATGCTCAACATGCACTAATACAACTGTCAAGTGAAAATTTGGAAAATTCTGGGGTGATTTGACCTTTTAAAGACATTTAAGTGATTTTCTAGCCATCTAATGACCGTAAATCAAATTTGAACTGCATCTACATGCAATAGCTAACCATAACGGTTTGAAAAATCATATTTGTGTAATTGTGTGCGAGTTAATTCCATGTGCAGTAAATTAGAAGGAATTTTCAAACATATTGGTCTCACGGCATGGACACATGCATGGAGTGCCATGGCATTTTAATTCCAAAAAATTAAAAAATCATCAGAGAAACATGAAACCTTGCTTGATGTAATGTCATGCCACCAAGATGATGTGGTGAAAAAATTGGCTTGTTTAACGAAAGTTTGGACCCACACCCCTCACAAACCGGAGCAACTCACTAGAAGGCTCGTGGTTTCGAGAGGATACAATGCATGTTTGATGAAGAACGGGATATAGCTTCCTCTTACGGCCTTTAAAAAATTTCTACGTTTAACATGCACTACTACAACTGTCAAGTGAAAAATTTGAAAATTCTAGGGGTCATTTGACCTTTTAAAGACATTTAAGTGATTTTCTAGCCATTTCATGACCATAATTTAAATTTGAACTACATCTACATGCAACGGCTAACCATAACGGTTTGAAAAATCATATTTGTGTGTACTTGTGTGCGAGTTAAAAAAATCAACAGACAATGTAAATATCTGGTGCTCAAAAAAGAAAACGTAAAGATTTGGCAAGACAACTGGCCCCACACGATTGGCAATCTATTTCACGCCTCAGGTTTGGAAGGTGAGTGGCGGGGGTTATTAATCAGACACGGTTCTGTATTGGAAACCATCAGCTATTCAGTTCACACAAAGATTTTGCTGGAGGAATCGTGTGTAGTTCAAACTAGAGTACTCGTAAATTCCGACGACTAGCGTGTGTACTATTCCCGTTGATCTAGATTTCGGCTACCAATAAATACTACCTTGTTCATGTCGTCCCGCCTGCATTCTCATCTACATCCTCCCCTTGCTCGCCCTCTCTATCTCTCTCTCTCAAATCTCTACCTTGGCACCGCCGGTATGCCCACGCGCCGACGAGGAGTCGCTTCCCCCTGAGGACGCTCACTCGAAGAGGAGCGACGAGGACCCCTATGTGCCGCCGGACGAGGTTGCGTCGGACCCCCCAACTTTGGATTGGTTTTGGGGCTAGTACAATCTTTGTCTGTGGAAGCCGCTGCCGGCTGAGAAAGCCAGGCAAGTGGTGTTCAAGAAGAAGATTGTGGAGGAGGAGGCCAGGTACCAGGCGGCCTGTGAAGCCAGTGATGCCGTTTGGAAAAAGGAGGCAGTGGAGCTTTGGGGGCGGGCGCGTCATCCTGCGGAGGAGGTGTACAAAGACGAGTACTTCACGCGGAAGGTCAAAGGTGTTACGCGCCTCATCTCTGCCTGGAGCTGGGCTGATAAGCTCCAGCTTGCCACCGACGAGGAGCTCTTGTGGGTGGCCAACAAAATGGCAAGATCGTTCGTGATAACCCACAAGTGTAGGGGGTCGCAACAGCTTTCGAGGGTAAAGTATTCAACCCAAATTTATTGATTCGACACAAGGGGAGCCAAAGAATATTATTGAGTATTACCAGTTGAGTTGTCAATTCAACCACACCTGGATAACTTAGTATCTGCAGCAAAGTATTTAGTAGCAAAGTAGTATGATAATAAAGGCTACCGATTCGCTGGCAGGGATAACGCGCATGGCTAGATGCCCCGTCGTTTCTCCCCCCGTCTTCACCCCCACAGAGATTTGAAGGACTCCCGGAGCTCAAACACGTCGACCGTCGAGGGGAAGTAGGCGAATTGCGCCCGTCGCACCCCCAGCTCGCTCTCCGGCTGCTCCGTCGCCCCGACATCTTTGGCCACTCCCTTTCCTTTGGTGGATTTGGGCTCCATGGCAGCTGCTAGAAGCAAGAGGGAAGAGGATGGCGGGAGCGCAGCGACGGTGGACGAGGACAGGGGGCTCGAGAAGGAGGAAGAAATGGGGCGGCGGTTCCAAAATTGGAAAAGACGCAGGGAAGGGGTAAAGTGAGCAGCGCGCCCGCAGTTATTCCCTTTTACGGGGAAGGCGCGGGCCGCCTCCTTTCCCATTAACTGCGATACGACGCATGCATGTGAAAACCGCCCTGCGCATGCCCCTAATACATCTCCAACGTATCTACTTTTCCAAACACTTTTGCCCTTGTTTTGGACTCTAATTTGCATGATTTGAATGAAACTAACCCGGACTAACGCTGTTTTCAGCAGAACTGCCAGGATGTTGTTTTATGTGTAGAAAAGAAAAGTTATCGGAATGTCCTGGAAATCCACGGAGGCACTTTTTGGAATTAATAAGATTTTTTGGCGAAAAAATCAACCCCAGGGGGCCCCGTATCTCGTGGGCCCCCTGGACCTCCACCGACCTCAACTCCAACTCCATATATTCACGTTTGGGGAGAAAAAAATCAGACAGAAAGTTTCATCGCGTTTTACGACACGGAGCCGCCGGCAAGCCCTAATCTCTCTCGGGAGGGCTAATATGGAGTCCTTCGGGGCTCCGGAGAGGGGGATTCGTCGCTGTCGTCATCATTAACCATCCTCCATCACCAATTTCATGATGCTCACCACCGTGCATGAGTAATTCCATCGTAGGCTTGCTGGACGGTGATGGGCTGGATGAGATTTACCATGTAATCAAGTTAGTTTCGTTAGTGTTTGATCCCTAGTATCCACCATGTTCTGAGATTGATGTTGCTATGACTTTGCTATGCTTAATGCTTGTCACTAGGGCCTGAGTGCCATGATTTCAGATCTGAACATATTATGTTTTCATGAATATATGTGTGTTCTTGATCCTATCTTGCAAGTCTATAGTCACCTTTTATGTGTTATGATCCGACAACCCCGAAGTGACAATAATCGGGATACTTCTCGGTGATGACCGTGGATTGATGAGTTCATGTATTCACTATGTGCTAATGCTTTGTTCCGGTTCTCTATTAAAAGGAGGCCTTAATATCCCTTAGTTTCCGCTAGGACCCCGCTGCCACGGGAGGGTAGGACAAAAGATGTCATGCAAGTTCTTTTCCATAAGCACGTATGACTATTTACGGAATACATGCGGACATTACATTGATGAATTGGAGCTAGTTCCGTGTCACCCCATGTTATAGCTATTACATGAGGAATCGCATCCAGCATAATTATCCATCACTGATCCATTGCCTACGAGCTTTTCATATATTGTTCTTCGCTTATTTACTTTTCTGTTGCTACTGTTACAACTACTACAAAAACCCAAAAACAATTATCTTTACTTTTGCTACCGTTACCTTTATTATCATACCACTTTTGCTACTAAATACTTTGTTGCAGATACTAAGTTATCCAGGTGTGGTTGAATTGACAACTCAACTACTAATACTCAAGAATATTCTTTGGCTCCCCTTGTGTCGAATCAATAAATTTGGGTTGAATACTTCACCCTCGAAAGCTGTTGCGATCCCCTACACTTGTGGGTTATCAAGACTAATTTCTGGCGCCGTTGCCGGGGAGCATAGCTCTATTCTTTGAGTCACTTGGGATTTATATCTGTTGATCACTATGAAGAACTTGAAAGACGACCGAACTACTATTTTGCCCTCAACTACGAGGGGAGGTAAGGAACTGCCATCTAGCGTTGCACTAGATTCTCCTTCCGTTATTACTAGGCTTGCGACACCTAAACCCGCTACTGCTATGAATTCTGATATGTCGCATGTTATTGATGATGCCACTTCTTCTATGCATGATGAAACTACTTCTGTGCTTGATACTACTTTGCCATTAGGTGAATTTCTTGATGAATAACTTGCTAGAGTTAGGGGGAATGATATTACTGAAGAACCTATTATTGATGATAGCGATGATGAAGGTTCTCCCAATGATTATGTATTGACTATTGTTCCTAAGGGTTATGTTATGAATGAAGAAGCTGCTAGGGAAATCTTTGCTTGCAATGATAGATATGACCTTAGGAAACTATTAGCTAAATGGAAGCAGCAGTCTCTTAATGCTAGAATGAAACCCGATCCTGCTTTTGCTACTTCGCCTATCTGTGTTACTGATAAGGATTATGAATTCTCTGTTGATCCTGATATTATTACTTTAGTTGAATTTGATCCTTTTTATGGCCTTGAATCTGAAACTATTGTGGCACATCTTACCAAGTTGAATGATATAGCCACCCTATTTACTCATGATGAGAAGTATCGCTATTTTTATATCGTTAAGATATTTCCGTTCTCATTAAAGGGTGATGCTAAGACTTGGTATAATTCTCTTGCTCCTGGTTATGTGCGTAGTCCCCAGGATATGACTTATTACTTCTCTGCTAAATATTTTCCTGCTCATAAGAAACAAGCTGCCTTGCGGGAAATATATAATTTTGTGCAAATCAAAGAAGAGAGTCTCCCACAAGCTTGGGGGAGGCTTCTCCGGTTACTTAATGCTTTGCCTGATCATCCTCTTAAGAAAAATGAAATACTGGATATCTTTTATAATGGACTAACCGATTCTTCCAAGGACTACTTGGATAGTTGTCCTGGTTGTGTTTTCAGGGAAAGAACAGTCGACGAAGCTGAAATACTATTGAATAATATGTTGACTAATGAAAATAATTGGACTCTTCCCGAGCCAATTCCTGAACCAATTGAGCCAAATCCTGAGCCTATTCCTAAACCCACTCCGAAGAAGAGAGGTGTTTTATTTCTCAGCCCTGAAGATATGCAAGAGGCAAAGAAATCAATGAAAGAAAAAGGTATTAAAGTTGAAGATGGTAAGAATTTACCACCTATTGAAGAAATACATGGTCTTAATATACCGCTTGAAGAACCATATTGTCTTGATAACCCGACACAGGTAGTAAAGGTAAATTCTCTATATAGATATGATAAAGTTGAAACACCCTCTACTAAATTCCATAGCCCATGCTTAGATGAATTTGATGACTTTATGGCTAGACATGAAAGTTTTAATGCTTATGTTGCTGGAGTGTTCAAGAATAATGCCTTCGAGATAGGACGTGTGGGTGATAATCTTGCTAGAGTTAAAGATGAACTTCACCGCGTTAGCAAATATGCTTCTATGGTTCCTACTCAAGCTGAGCAAGTACTCAAAGCTCAAAATGATTTGCTCGAGGAATTAAATAATAAAAATGACTTTGCTGTTAGAGTGTCTACTAGAACTGGTAGAATGACTCAGGAACCTTTGTATCCTGAAGGCCACCCTAAGAGAATCGAGCAAGATTCTCAGAGAAATAATTTAGAGGCACCTAGTTCTTCTAAAAAGAAGAAAAAGAAAACGATAGAACTTTACATGCTTCTAGTGAACCTACTGTATACACACCTGAGAATCCCAATGATATTTCTATTTCTGATGCTGAAACACAATCAGGTGATGAACATGAACCAAGTGATAATGTTAATGATAATGTTCATGTTGATGCTCAACCTAGCAAAAAAAATGATGTAGAGATTGAACCTGCTGTTGATCTTGATAACCCACAATCAAAGAATCAATGTTATGATAATGGAGATTTTGTTGCTAGGAAACACGGTAAAGAAAGAGAACCATGGGTTCAGAAACCCATGCCCTTTCCTCCTAAACCATCCAAGTCAAAGGATGATGAGGATTTTGAGCGCTTTGCTGAAATGATTAGACCTATTTTTCTTATGTATGCGCTTAACTGATATGCTCAAATTAAATCCTTATGCTAAGTATATGAAGGATATCATTACAAAAGAAAGAAAGATACGGAAGCTGAAATTTCCACCATGCTTGCTAATTACACTTTTAAGGGTGGAATACCAAAGAAACTCGGAGATCCGGGTGTACCAACTATACCATGCTCTATTAAAAGAAATTATGTTAGAACTGATTTATGTGGTCTTGGAGCCGGTGCTAGTGTTATGCCTCTCTCTTTATATCGTAGACTTGAATTGAATAAGTTGACACCTACTGAAATATCTTTGCAAATGCCTGATAAATCAACTGCTATACCTGTCGGTATTTGTGAGGATGTTCCTGTTGTGGTTGCAAATGTCACTATCTTAACCAACTTTGTTATTCTTGATATTCCTGAGGACGATAGTATGTCTATTATCCTTGGTAGACCTTTTCTTAATACTGCAGGGGCTATTACTGATTGCAACAAAGGCAATGTCACTTTTCATGTTAATGGTAATGAGCATACGGTACACTTTCCGAGGAAACAATCTCAAGTTCATAGCATCAATTCTATTGAAAAAGTTCCAACTATCATTTTTGGAGGTTTTGAATTTCCTCTTTCCTACTGTCAAGAAAAAGTATGATATTCTTATTGTTGGGGAGTTTCATATCCCCGTTGAGGTAACTTAGTGTTATTCGAAATTTCTCCAGTTCCGTGTTATTCAGAATGAGTTTGTTAACAAGACTTGATCAACCTTGTTAGTGGATTCATTTTGATGATCATGAGATGGATGAAACTAGAAGGCACAACCTTCTGTACCCTCTTTTTACTTTCTGTATTTAGAATAAATAAAGCAAAAATAGTATTAGCCGTCTGTTTTCTGAATTATCCATGCATTAAAAAATAGTCCGAAAATAAAAGTGCTCCAAATGCCTTGCAAATGTAGTATGATTTTTTCTGGAATATTTGAGGATTTCAGGCACTGAAATCACTGAAGGAGGGGCAAGCACCAGGCCACGAGAGAGGAGGGCGCGTACCCCCCTATAGGGTGCCCCCTGTCTCGTGGGCCCCTGGTGGCCCCCTCCACTTATGCCAGCACCCACACACTTCATCTTCTACCCAAAAAAATCCCCATCCAGCTCAAGCACGAGTTCTAGCTCGTTTTGCTGCGACTTTCGATCTCTTAGCTCAAAGCTCCATTCACAAAACTGCTTTGGGAGATTGTTGCTTGGTATGTGACTCCTCCGTTGGTCCAATTAGTTTTAATTCTAGTGCTTTATTCATTGCAAATTTTGGCTGCATAGGTGACCATGTTCTTGAGCTTGCATGTTCAATTTATGAGGTCCCAAGCAATTCCAATGCATGATATAGGCTCTAGGCACTTGTAGGAGTAGTTGCTACCAATCTTGTTTAGTTATATTCACTTTTATTTTGAAGTTACTAAAATTTCAGAAATTTTCAGAAAAAGAAATATGCTTAGAAGAATGTACCAAGGTGGTTCCTCGGCAAAGAAAGGGCCAAGGATTGCTATACGTGAGCAAGGTGTTAAATTGCCGAGGGACGCAAATGTACGAGCTTGTGAGTGGCCATCCGATGATTTTATGGTCGAAGCAGGCTTCAAGGAGGAATTCGACGCGTATGTGCGTAATGCCGAGCCGGAGGACTTCTTACAAGATAAGTGTCCCCAATACTATCAATTGACTGCTTTCTTTGTGCGGAGGTTCCAATATAACTATACGTGTAATTCTCCTAGTGTCATGTTTGATATTTATGATACATCCTATACCATGGATTTAGAGGATTTCACAACTGCTTGCAAACTCCCGCAGTGGGGTAATATTAATGATCCTCACAAATCTGAATTTAGAGATTTTCTTGCTAGTATCACTATGGGAGAATCTAAGGACATAGCACAAGCTACCATAGGGAGCATTCATTTTCCTGATATACATTATTTTGCTCTCTTTATTGGTAGATGCATTAATGGTAAGGACGAAGCATATCACATGTGTGTCCCTGATCTTTGTGTCCTCAAGAGTGCTGTGTCAGGTTATAAAGGTTATAACTTGGGGGCATTAGTTGCACGTAGGTTGCAGAATAATAGTAGAAAGGGGGATTATTTATGCAACCCGTGTGGCTAATTATCTTAATATAGCCCCACGAGAGGGGGATATGATTCTACCTCTTGTTTATTTGGATAAAGAAGCTATGTTCAATCATCATTTTCATGAGAGGAATGAACAATTCCTCCATTATCGACTAATCTATGACAGACGCAATGTCATCCCTGTTACTCTTCCTGCCCCCTACCTTTTTGATTATCACGCAAAAGGAAGATATGTTGTCACCAGGGAAGAAGCAACTCAATACGAGAGGGGAATGGAGGCAGCTCGCCAACACGCTGCTGCTTAGGAGGAGGTCGCCTCTGCATCTCAGTACAACCCCAACTTCACTTATGGATATCAGCCAGGCGGTCCTTGGTATTAAACCAACTTAGGCCAAAAGCCTAGGCTTGTGGGAGTACGTATTTCTCACCGACTTTACATTCATGTTTGCACACTAGTCATCGGTTCTCATACTCTTTCATTGTATTATCCATGCTAGTTTAAATTTCTTTTTCTAGCTTTCTTCTTGTGTGTTTGATAAACCTTAAGAAAAACCAAAAAAATTAGTTAGTTTAATTTCCATGCTTGTAGTAGAAATTAAAATGAAAACCCAAAAAGATTTCTAGTTCTTCTTCTTACTTGTTGGGAGCTTTCCCGTGTAAATAGTTTTCTTTTCTTTCTTTTGGGGGTCGAGAAGACTATATTGGAAATGCTTAGTGGCTGTTATATGCATGATTGTTTATTTAACTTAGAGCCCATATTACCTGTCTTCTGCCTTGAGTTGAATGCTTGCAGATTCCAGCTTAGTCCAATGCATGTGCACTCTTATTATTATACACATCGTTCGGTCATGCAAGTGAAAGGCAATAATGACGATATGTGATGAACTTATTGAGATGAGAAAAGCTGGTATGAACTCGACCTCTCTTGTTTTTTGTAAATACGATGATTCATCATTCCTGAGTCAGCTATTATGAAGTAAACATATTTGCAATGACATTTAGAGATTATAGTTGCTTGTGCCATGCTTGATTAGGTATGAGTTATAATGGTTTACCTTGCATGCCAACATGCTATTAGAAAGATTATGATGTGGTATGATGGGATGGTATCCTCCTTTGAATGAATTGAGTGACTCGAGTTGGCACATGTTCACGCATGTAGTTGAATCAAATCAACATAGCCTTCATGATACTTATGTTCATGGTGGATCATATCCTACTCATGCTTGTATTTGGTGTAAATTAATTTTAATGCATGTTTATGACTGTTTTCGCTCTCTCAGTTGGTCGCTCCCCAGTATTTTGCTAGCCTTCACCTGTACTAAGCGGGAATACTGCTTGTGCACCCAAACTCCTTAAACCCCAAAGTTGTTCCATATGAGTCCACTATACCTTCCTATATGCGGTATTTACCTGCCGTTCCAAGTAAATTTGTATGTGCCAAACTCCAAACCTTCAAATGAAATTCTGTTTTGTATGCTCGAGTAGCTCATGTTACAACTAGGGCTGCCTATATCTTCCATGCTAGGTGGGTTATTCTCATGAGGAGTGGACTCCCCTCCTCATTAACGAGAAAGGGCCGGTTGCGGGAGTATAAACCTTTACCATTCTGTTTGGGAACTGCCTATAATGCATGTAGTATGGAAGATACAACCATCTCATAGTTGTTGTGTTGACAGTGAAAGTATGCTGCTCAAAATGTTATTCAATCTCTATTTTCAAATCAAGCTCTGGCACCTCTACACATCCCTGCTTCCCTCTGCGAAGGGCCTATCTATTTACTTTTATGTTGAGTCATCACCCTTCTTATTAAAAGCACCCGCTGGGGAGTTGATACGTCTCCAACGTATCTACTTTTCCAAACTTAATCCTTTGCTTGTCCTCAAGCAATTCAGTTGATAAACTGAAAGTGAAAAAGAAAAACTTTTACAAACTCCGTTTGCTCTTGTTGTTGTAACATGAAAAGCCAGCATTCAAGTTTCAGCAAATATTATGAACTAACCATACTTACAATAACACGTAGGTCTCACAATTACTCATATCAATAGCATAATCAGCTAGCGAGCCATAATAATAAAACTCGGATGACAACACTTTCTCAAAATAATCATAACATGATATAACAAAATGGTATATCGCTAGCCCTTTCTGAGACCGGAAAACATAAATGCAGAGCACCTTTAAAGATCAAGGACTGACTAAACATTGTAATTCATGGTAAAAGAGATCCAATCAAGTCATACCCAATATAAACCAATAGTAATGAATGCAAATGACAGTGTGCTCTCCAGCGGGTGCTTTTAATAAGAAGGGTGATGACTCAATATAAAAGTAAATAGATAGGCCCTTCGCAGAGGGAAGCATGGATTTGTAGAGGTGCCAGAGCTCGATTTTAAAATAGAGATTGAATAACATTTTGAGTGGCATACTTTCACTGTCAACACAACAACTACAAGATGGTTGTATCTTCCATACTACATGCATTATAGGCAGTTCCCAAACAGAATGGTAAAGGTTTATACTCCCCCAACCACCAACAAACATCAATCCATGGCTTGCTCGAAACAACGAGTGCCTCCAACATACAACAGCCCTGGGGGAGTTTTGTTTAATTATTTTGATTTGCGTTGATCTTTTTGGATCATGGGACTGGGCATCCCAGTTACCGGCCCTTTCTCGTGAATGAGGAGCGGAGTCCACTCCTCGTGAGAATAACCCACCTAGCATGGAAGATATAGGCAGCCCAAGTTGTACATGAGCTGCTCGAGCATACAAAACAGAATTTCATTTGAAGGTTTGGAGTTTGGCACATACAAATTTACTTGGAACGACAGGTAAATACCGCATATAGGAAGGTATAGTGGACTCATATGGAACAACTTTGGGGTTTAAGGAGTTTGGATGCACAAGCACTATTCCCACTTAGTACAGGTGAAGGCTAGCAAAATACTGGGGAGCAACCAACTGAGAGAGCGACAACAGTCATAAACATGCATTAAAATTAGTTTACACCAAATACAAGCATGAGTAGGATATAATCCACCATGAACATAAATATCATGAAGGCTATGTTGATTTGATTCAACTACATGCGTGAACATGTGCCAAGTCGAGTCACTCAATTCATTTAAAGGAGGATACCATCCCATCATACCACATCATAATCATTCTAATAGCATGTTGGCACGCAAGGTAAACCATTATAACTCATAGGTAATCAAGCATGGCACAAGCAACTATAATCTCTAAATGTCATTGCAAATATGTTTACTTCATAATAGCTGACTCAGGAACGATGATCCCCCCACGTAACGCATGACCACCCCCATGTCACACGGGTCATGGGGAAGCGCAGCAGACAGAAAGTTACTGCGGTAAAAACAGCCCCGCCTGCCCTCGCACTGTTTTGGGCCTGGCCCAACAACGCGTTGCGCGTATGTGAGGCCCAGGCCCGGGGGCTCCTGTTGGTGTACTAAAGTAGGGGCACTCCTTTGTACCCCTTTACTTGTGCACGGGCAGTCAGAGCCACAGGCCGAAGCCACACTTAGCAGGGCAAAAGGGCGGAGTCGAAGACGCATGATGATCATCGCAACATCAAAGACCGAGACCACAAAGAGCAGATGGACGAAACAGGTTTCCCCGGCAAGAACCTTGCCGGGGGTGGGGGCCTCAGCAGCACCTTGCGGTGGCGGCTCGCCCACACCAGTGGAGTGAGCCACCCTTGAACCCACGGTCCCCAACACCATAAACCACATTGGGCCAGGGCTCGAGAGGCACCTCCATGGTGGAATGTAGATCTTTGTGAAGACAAATAATGTTCAAGATCGGATGAGGGTTGGAAGGCAATGATCCTCAACAAGATCCTTGCCGAGGAAACCCGCAAGACCCCCGACAAGATCCTTGCCGGGGACGACAGCGCGCCACGGCAAGACCCTTGCTGGGTCACCTGCCAAGACCCTCGCCGGGCCACCCACCAAGTCCCTTGCCAAGGGCGTCAGCGGGGCCATTGCCAGGCCCGCACCAACCAAGTCTCCACCGCCGTTCACATGCAGCTGCCAGCCCAACCAACTGGGCAGGCACCTGCGTGGCAACATGCAGCTTCCAGGCCAACTCAGCACACGCCTGCATGGCGGCATGCAGATCTTCGTGGAGGCTCCACCACCGTGCCACCTCAGCTGCTTGCCTGCCTACATGGCGCTGCATGCATCGCTGGCCAGGGCGCGTGTCGGAGCGAGGAGGAGCGGAGACGGATGGGGTGGGCCTCGCTCCCGTCCCCGATAAAGCAAGAAGACACCTAAGCTATGCATTAAATGCGCCTTGTCCTATAATACGAGCGATAAGCTCGTAGCACTGTAGGCCTTTCCACCTCCTGTGTGCCACTGTGGCAGCCCCTTTCGACTATAAAGGAGGCCCATGGAGTACTAGAGAGGGATTCGGCTCTTTGGAACCATGCAGCCACCGTAGCTAGTTCAAGAGCTCAGAAACACTCAATACATCCACCAAAGCAGGACTAGGGTTTTACGTGTTCCACGCGGCCTGAACCTGGGTAAACAATCCTTGCTGGTTACTAATCCTGCTCTTCTCACAACCCCGTGCCCCACAACCGTAGAAGGGATCCTCGTGATCCCATAGGTGTTGTTTCTGACCGACAGGATGACAACAAACATTAAGCATCTCAGTCTTACAATAGTTTTCTTACTTCCATTCAAGAATGCTGACCTTCCTATCTAGACCATAGTGGCCTGTTCGCTACTTCTTTTTGCTCCACATACTGATGGTTTGTGTTGCAAACTAATTTACAGGAACCCGGTAAGTAACTAATGAAGCCACTATAAAAACACAATCCATAGCTTGATGTCAACACCTACAGTAAGTTGTTCCTATATTTTGCGCATCAATCTGACTACCTTCATAATGCACTATTGTGTTTCAGAGAAGGTGTGACCGAGGGCTATGAGCTGTACCATTGTAGACATGGATGACGATGCTGAGAGGATCCATACCGATGCACATCAAGTGTGTCTGGTTCTCCAATATCCAAACACCCTGGTTAGTGGTTCTCCAATATCCAGTTGCGCTGGCTAATGGTTCTCCTAGTGGAACTGGCCGCCAAGACCAATATGGCGATTGTACACTGGCGTGGGTCCATCATCCATCATAGTTGTTCTCAAAGCATTCTTCACCAAGTGTTCTTCACCAAATGATCTTCGCCATCTCCTTTGATAGGTATGTAGTATGAACATGAGCAGGGAGCGGCGTAGCATACACTCAGTTGGGCGTCCATGAGGTCGTCGGTGGCGAAGCCGACCTTGTCAAGGTTGTAGCTCTTGTTGTCGAGCCGGACACATGCGACACACACTTGGTGGTTGAGCAAGACATAAGGCATGCGATAGGCTGTTGAGCTCTCTGTAGATCTGTGTCTTTTCTAGTAAACAATTTAACAATAGGTGGTATGCATGAACAGATATAACATCATTTTTTCTGAATCCAGTAAATAGAAAGGGCTAAATTAGTACAAACACACAATCAGTGTCTATGCATTATGATCTAAATATAATATAAAAATAGATTTTTGCTAATAGTCAGAGTAATTCGAAACAACCTTGGATTCGCTAATGATTAAAGATTAATTTCTCATCTAACTTGTTCAAGGCGTAAGACAAAGAAAAACTAAAAAATAAAATCAGTTGCATCTATCTTATTCACCTTCTCTTGCTAACTCGCCCCTCTTCAGATATATAGTCGGTGTAGTGACCGTAGCAAGTTGCAGTAGAGCTATTGGATAAATTTAGCAATTGATTGTATGGTTGCATGTCTTTAGATCGAAAAGGTTCACTCCAAGAAGTGAATTATGTCGGAAAGGTTCACTCCAAGAAGTGAATCATGTCAGAGTGCTGATTGATTTGTGTATGTAATCACACATCCATGATTGATGATTCTTCTAGCTGTTAGGAGGAATCTGAGGTAAGCATGTATGGACAATTTTTTAGTTTTTCAGAGGCTCCAGTACAGCACGTCGACGTCCACCATCTGGACCTGTAGCAGATAAGATGAGGCAACAGCATAAGGAAAACAGGGGCCTAATAACATCGACAATTAGAGAGGAGATTTTTAGGAAAAACAAAGACCTAACAATAGCGATAAATACAGAGAGTTTTTTCTGGTCTTCATGCATCCTCAGCATCTAGATGACAACGTCAACAAAGCAGTGGCGGCACCGGCAGTGATTAGGCGGATTTAGCCTCTAGGGCAAGACATATACGTGAATATGTGTACAGATGGTCTTCATGCATCCTTGGCGTCCAGATGAAAACATGAGCAAAGCAGCGGCGGCAGCGGGAGTAATCAGGAGGCTCTAGCCTATACGGAAAGATATACACGTGAATATATGTACATTTTTTTGTTAAACCAAGGCCAATTTTCATGTATGTAATGGCAATGGTGGGTAATTTTAATAACTTAAATCTAATGGCTATTAATCATTAATCCACCAAATAGATGGTTAGATCTTTCTAATTATTGTTGGAATTTTAATATATTTCTCCTTTTTGTGGCTAACCCATCAATTACTTATATGTGCAATTGTTTTTTTGTTAAACCAAGGCCAATTTCCATGTATATAATGGCAATGGTGGGTAATTTTAATCACTTAAATCTAACGGCTATTAATCGTTAATCCACCAAATAGATGGTTAGATCTTTCTAATTATTGTGGGAATTTTAATCTACTTCTCTTTTTTGTGGCTAACCCATCAATTACTTTTTATATATAAATAGATGATGCATATGTAGTTAGTTGTGATGTAAGTGTTGCTGGGTACATTTGTACTCACATTTTCTTAATTTATATTTTTGCACAGAGACTTCAGTCTCACTAGTAGTTCCGCGTGGACTTCGACGTTTAGCTTGTTACCTCGGCTATTATCCTGTGCCCTCGGTAGGATCTTGTAGATAGTCAGGCTTCTCAGCCCTTTTCATTTGTAGTTGTCTGTACTCAGACATGTTGTGCTTCCGTTGTTTGTATGCTCTGAATGTTGGGTCATGAGACCTATGTTTGTAATACTTGGCTCCTCAGAGCCTATTGAATAAATACTTTGAGTTGTAGACTCATGTTGTGATGCCATGTTGTACTTGCGCATATCGAGCATATTGTGTGTATGATTATTGAAATTCTTGGTATGTGTGGGATCCGACAACCTAGTTGTTTATTCTTGGTAGCCTCTCTTACCGGGAAATGTCTCCTAGTGCTTCCACTGAGCCTTGGTAGCTTGCTACTGCTCCGGGACACTTAGGCTGGACGGCATATGTCCTTCTTCGTTCCTGTGTCTGTCCCTTCGGGGAAATGTCAAATGTTGTTCCTTTAAGTCCCTGTAGCTTGCTACGACTTGGCTTCATACATTGTTGATCGACACATTTGTTGTTGGGTCATGTATGCATGTCCCTGTAAGTTAGCGCCACCTTTGATTTACGGCTAGTCATGTCGGCGCGGGTTCTTTGTCATATGGATGCTAGCGGCACTATCATATACGTGAGCCAAAAGGCACAAACGGTCCCGGGCCAGGTAAGGTGGCACCCGTGGGAATACCGTACATGAGGCTGCAAAGTGTATGATGTGTTACATGCTAGATAGGTGTGACTTAGGATCGGGGTCCTAACAGCTTTGGTATCAGAGCCTGACTGCCTGTAGGATTACCAAGCCAAACTAGTCAAAGTTGAATCTAGAAATTCTTTAGTTATATAGGAGAATTGATTGTGGATGGGAACGTAAGGCTCTTTTTACTCCTTTACCTTGTGCCTTCTGATCCGAGCCATCTTATCTTTCCTATGGGGTTAAGGAACTAGGATTTGTCTTCTTTCTATCAGGATCACGTGTTACTATTCTGTAGACTTATAAGATTGTTGGATTTAAGCCTCGGTTCAGTTCCTACTACTTCTGTATGTTGTTCATTGATCTCGGAACCTTGATATTATTATGATTGAGAGGGTTATGCCACCATTTTGCAGGATGTCTCAAATCTTTTTGAGCATTTACAGCAGTTATGCTGTCCAAGTCATCCCAGGTTTCCAAATAGTCTAGTGCATTTGCAAATCCCTTTCTCATGTTTCTGATGTCCCTTTGGGCCAGATTAACCACACTATTCAGTGAGTTGAGGTACTCTATTGCCTCAACGTATATGTTGGAGCTATTATTAAGACCCTAGGTGTCTAGATCGAGTATCACCTAGTAATCTAGCCATGTTAAGTGTCCCAATGTGATGATTCTAGCCATCATTCTCGAAAGCATTCTGTGATGCCACTTAGTAGTAGGTATTCTATTCCTGGGTTTTGAACCCAAGATTCACCCTACCTACTTCATGTTGTTAGCGTTTGCTAGTTCCGTTAGGGTATTAGTAACCTTTGCATTAGTCCTCGAGGTCTGTGGTATTTCCTTCTTCCAAATACTATGAACTGCTTATGGCAGAAGTTCTTTGAACCAAAAGATCACAACAAGAGTGATGTCGATGAGTTCTCCATTCTATATTGTGACTCCGCCAGTTCTATCCTTCTGCATGGGTTATCCGGAGGAAATATGTTGAACTTGTTCGACATGCTATCCATGCATTCACAACTCGGAAAATCATATGTTCTTTTGAGTTGTCCCTCTTTAGTTGTTTTCTGGCCCTCATCTATCAATTGATAGTCAGGAGTAGCTTTGAACTCGTGTTCATCGATGCCTACTATTCTTGTGGACCGTCAAGCCATTCTATTCGGAATGACTAGGAGAAACAAACTCCAGTACCTCTTCCATATCCAGGATTGGGTCAAAGTAGTCGTATTATGCAGATCAAATGCAATCCATCTTTCGGTCTATTCTATCCTAAAGTATTACCATCTTTATATCAAGAATATCATGGGAATTGCACACCATCCTATGAACTCTTGATAAAGTGATACTTCTTGCCCTCATCATTCATTTCTCGGTTCCCATGTTGTTGCAACCGGAATGCCGACAAGTAAACTATGATGTGTGAAACCAATACTACTAGTAACCTTGTTGCCGGTAGTTAAAGGACAATAATTTCATTCTTAGCGTGTTGGTTCTTGAATCATCATTCTAAGATAGATTGTGCTACCTAGTCCTTATTTTTCGTGCACTCTGCGATCAATGAGTTAGGATTGTGTCAATCCCTCTCTCTTTTGATCATACCGTCTTGCCCTGAAAAGCAAGATTGTTCCTGAGCTAAATACCATATCGGTGGTTCATGATTTTCCGAATATCTTCTCAGAAGTATTACCAGGTTGTCATCTAACTGCTATGTTGAGTTCATGATCAAGTTGGTTTTCCTCTAAACAACCCCTTCTCCAAGAGTCTGTGTTGGACACCCTGAGCTAGTTGGTTAAGTTAAACGAAAACTCAAAGAGTTGGAAGATGGAAGCTTGGCCGACCTAACTCATCACCAAGGGATATCTCTTTGTGTGTGTGTTGAAGAAAGATTATGTCTTCATCAATTGACCTCGTGATCAGTTAGTGGACCTATCATCTTATCCAATTCTTGATCTGAGTATGGGCTATCGTCAAATCAAATCAGAACCAATGATATTCATAATGTTGTCTTACTCGTGGTTATCTCCTCGAGCATACATCATTATATCTTTTGGGTCTGACCAATGCTACCACCTTGTTCACATAGTTATGGAATTTCTTTTTTATGGAAGTCTAGATGAATTGTTGTTGAGCCCATCAGCAACATTGTTATCTTCTCCATGATTTGTGTTGAACATCTAGCTAGCATTGGAAACTTTTATATGCATTATCTTCATGTTCCAATCATGAAGCATATGATCGGCTGAAAGGAGTGACTTCCGCTAATTCATGTACATTTGATGCAAGTTGCCGCCGTGAACTTGAGAAAGTTCATGTTGCTTCCTCTGGAATCATCCCAAGTCAGTCATGCATGTGCAAAGTATACATTGGTTTGTGAGATTAGCTACCTTCATTCTATATGCATTCCTAGCACCCCAAGCCACTAATTGATTTGTTCAAGGAAAAGGAGTTGTTGTGCGAATACTAGTTCTTGCAAAAGATTTCGATATCCTCAATGTTGGTTGCAAATCAGAACTCGATAGTGTTTTATTACAAGACTACTATGTGGACAGCGTGTTCACATGTTTGTAGCAGAACCCGCTCATGTTTTGGACCTTGCTATCACAGTTTATTCCCGAGAATCTCACAATGTCATCTCTTCGGTTTGTGTTGCAAACTTCCATTTTTCCTTCTAGACTTGATGAGTCTGGAATATTCTGACACCAACCATATCTGAATCTCAGGTGGATATGATGGTTGGAATATTTCCCAAGAACAATAACATTGGTCTCTCTGTAAACCGGTAAAATGGATGTCGTGACCAACACACCCAATCGGAAGACCTGTTATTGTAGTATCTTTATTGAGGAAGTTGGCCACCTCCCCATAAGGATTCCGTAGGATTTACTCCCTAGTTGTTCCTTATGGAGTGCTCCCGAAGTCTGACCTTTTACTGGATGTTCTAGATACCAAACCATATCTATCAATGGGTTACGCTAGCACATCAAGGAGAACATTAGAAGAGGAGTGCTAAATGTCTCTTGGTCGATCATCCAGATTTTGTTCCTTGGCCTCGCTAAGGTGAAATCTGAGAAGGTGTTATCTTCCTTTGGATCTGCATCGTCCATCAGTATTCACCATGGTAGTATGTTGTGTTGTCAGGATCCTTGACACGAATGTTGGTAAAACCTTGATGAATACGGAAATGCTCAAGTTCTTGAGAGCACGCGCAAGCACTAGGTTTTATCGTCGGCGATAGTTGGGATTGCTCACAGTTTCTTCGATTATGCTATAACCTTTCAAATAGTGGAATCACTCTCTACTGTTGAGTTTTTCCCTAGTTACTAGAATGATTCCCAGCATTTGCATTTTGTTCGAGCTGGCACTGCCGTTGTGCCAGTCTTCCATGGTTCCCATCCATTCCCGATGATAAACAAAAATCATTCATTGCTTTGTCTTCAACAAGGTATTCCACGTCATCCATCCTAGTCCGAGTATGTCATTCTTTCGGACTCCTTCAAATGATCGATTGTGAATTGCCTTAGGCTAGTGTAAACAGTATTAATGATCTCTATATCAAAAGTAATTCTTTTTGCCACTTAAGGTAATAATTCTACGAGTCACCTCCTTCATGATGTCTCGTTATGGTATCATGGCAACTAAACACCTCGCTACGCTGACAACCATTCACCACCTTCTCAAGTGTGGAATTGTTGCCTACCTAGTGAACCTTCGTCATTTGTTTCACTCCATTCCTCTGGACGTATGCTTTGTGTCCCAGCTCGAGACATGTTTCAATGTCTCACTCCATGAGTTGATCCTAAGTTGTTAGATCTTCGTGAACATCGGTCCGTCTAGAGTTTTCCTTCCCTCTCTTTGTCATGTTGGTTGGAGTTCTCAGGGCCAGACATCGAGACAAAGTTGGTGGTCGAATCAACGTTCTTATGAAGTGCAACATGGATCGTGAAGATTGTGTTAGTTTGCGTCCCCCCTTCATCTTACCCTACGCTTGAATCTCGGGACAAGATTCTTGTTTAGTGGGGGTGAGTTATCACATCCCTAGCTTCTGGAAATGCACTAGGCTAGCTTCATGTGTGCATCATGTTTAAATTTGAAAGAAACTTGAAATGGAGATTGCTTAAACCCAAGCATCAAACAAATTCACTAGCTTCAACAAAAATATTTTTAGTGAACCCAAAGTGGCTTTAAAAAATGTTCATCATTTTCGAAAAATGCTGGGAATAGTAACCAGAGATGATGCAGAGATCATTTTTCTGTGACATTTTGGATTTTTGACCTAACATGTATTGTATTTGAGTTGGAGCAAATATATGTTATAAATATTTTTAATGCTTCAATAATTCTGATATTTTGTGAGGGGCTCTAGAATATTTCTTTCAGTCCCTGCAAAAATCATTAGAAGAAACAAAATGGTTTAGTGCGTAAACTAAATCAAAACAGATTGAAATAAATAGGAAATAGTAATTAAAATAGAATTAGAAAAGAGAGGGAGAGAAGGACTCACCTAGTAGCCCAGCCAGGCCACCACTGTAGTAGCCCAGCTGGGCAAAGCAAACCCGGCCCACCAGGGGCAACACTGTCTTCTTCCTCTTGCCAGGAGGAGAAGCAGCTGCGTGCCCGGCATGCACGTGAGCCGCGCCAGCTCCTCCCTGCCTTCCTCACGCCCCTGGGGTCTTCCCCTAGCGCCACGAAGATGGCCGCGAACCCCCTTGGACTCTCTCTCTCGAGCTCTCCCCCCTCCCCTGGCTCTCTCCCTCGCCGTTCTCCACCTCACCGAACGCGTCTGCCGCCGTCGACTAGCTCCACCATGACCATCGCCTCTCCCTCGTCCCCTTGAGCAGTCCAGAAGCTTCGCCGCATTGCCTTAGTCCTCCCCGCCGAGCCACACAACTAGAAGGGCCCCGAAGCGCCGCCTCGACACCTTCTTCCTCCTTGGTCGTCGGAGATCGCGCCCGTCGGCCCGACGACCCTAGGCCTTCCCCGAGCTCGCTATGATCCTTGTCCGACTCGCCGTGAGCTCCTCTACCAATCCCCCTGCTCCCATGCTCAATAGCTCAGCGTCGCCCCGTTTCCGCCAAGAGCGAGACCTTGCCGGTGCTGGACATGTCGCCGTCGTTGTTTTTGCTCACTTCCGTCCAAACCGAGCACATCACCGTGCTCCTGGTGAGACGAGGAAGCTGTAGACCCCCTCAGTCGGGCTCCCCGTGCTTCGTAGCCTCATCCCGCTCGATGCCGCACTCCGGCCGCCGCCACGAGCTCGCTTCCGGCGAACTTCGGCCACTCCGCACCCTCCCGCTGGTTCCCCTGGATGCATGCGGGCATGAGCTACCTCCTGATGCTCTTCACGCGTCCAACTGCTGCCCCTAGCGCCACTACGGCGAGCCACCGCCGCCCTGGGTCGTCGCCGTCGTCTAACCGCCGGCGTGCTGACGTGGCTAAGTCATTAGATGCTAATTATCCCCCTAAACAACCCCCTAGTGACACTGATAGCCGGGCCCCACTGCCTAATTAACCTGGTTTAGTTTCTGTTTAGGATTAACTAACCATATGGGCCTCACAGGTTAGTTTGACCTGGCCACGTCACCAATTGACCCGACCCCACCTGTTTGTGACACTAACCTGTCCTAACACTACAAAAAAATACACTTCCGTGATGATACGTGTTTGTCACAATAGGTCGCATTTTTTGTCATGCATGTACATCCATGACAAATTTATGACAGAATCAAGATAGTCATACATGTGTTGTCGTAGAAGTGTTCCATGACATTACCAAAATTATCATCACGGAAGTGTCCACTTCCATGACGATAAATCGCGCGTCACAGAAGTGCTTTCGTCAAGGGTGACCGACATGTGGCATCCACCGTAACGGAACGCCGTTAAGCTATCGGGTCGGGTTTTGGATCCAATAACCCGTTAAGAGCCCCGACCAATGGGAAATTTCCACGTGTAAAATTCTTATTGGACGGACGAAACACGTGTCAGCTCGTTAGTGGGTCAGATAGGCGCCTATGATATGTCGACATGTGCCACGGCCCACCACTGGCCCATTTAGCTTACAAAGCCGGCCTGTTTGACTTGGTCAAAAGTTAACGGGCTGGCCCATGAAAAGCCTGCTAACGCGGTCTCTTCGCAAATATCCCATTTTACGGCCCGTTAGGCACTAAAGAAAATCGGCCCAACAACGTCATGTGGCCCGTCGAATATAAGACCAGCCCATTTCACTTTCGGCCCATGTATGCCCACGACGTCTTTCGGCCCATATGAGGCCTTCCTATCTTTCGGACCTTTTACAGGCCCACGGTGACTCTAGCCCATAATGAATAGTAATTTTCTTTGTACCCGTTAATGGCCCGTGATTTACATGGGCCGTTTCCAGCCCGTGTTAGCTTTCGGCCTATTGACGGCCCATATGTTCTTGGGCTCCTTTTCGGCCCTCGATTACTTCCGACCCGTTACTGGCCTGTTCCCCTAATGGGCCAAATTTGGCCCATGGCAAGAGTCAGCCCGTTACTGGCATGTTCCCCAAATGGAACAAATTCGGCACATGGCAAGAGTCAGCCCGTTACTGTCCTGTTACCCTAACGGGCCAAATTCAGCCCATGGCAAGAGTCGGCCCGTTTCTGGCCAGCCCGTCCTATATTCTGGCCCATTAACGACCCGTTATGCCTATGACAGAATTAAGCTTTTGTAGTCCTACGGCCTATTAACGGCCCGTTACCATGCTGGGCCGATACCAATTACACCCGATTACGGCCCATGTAGACCCATTTATCCGACGGCCCGAGGCCCACTGATTACAGGCCCATTTATCGACGGCCTGTAGGAGACCCATGGATCCTAT
Source organism: Triticum aestivum (assembly GCF_018294505.1). NCBI lineage: Eukaryota > Viridiplantae > Streptophyta > Magnoliopsida > Poales > Poaceae > Triticum > Triticum aestivum. The sequence continues at coordinate 281,947,311 of NC_057813.1, read as the reverse complement.
GGCCCATATATGGCCCATGGGTAGTTGTGGCCACTAGCAAACAAGGGAAAAAGAAGACTAGGAAATAAATAAGGCCCAAACTAACGCTAGGCTATTAAGGCGATTGCACATATTACATCCACTCGGCATCAAAGATCGCCACCAGTGCAAATATAGGGAACACCCTACACTATACAAAAATGGCTTGCTATTTTCTTCAGCTGGTTGCTGCATGTTAAGAATAAATTTTGTATCGCACCAAAACAAATTACAACTATATAACAAAAGGAAGGTTGGCATAAAACTTAACAGTCTAGCAGATAAATGCACCACCAGAAGTTCAGAAGCTCGGCTCATTTGATCTGACTGTTACATTTTCATGCTGCATTGTCCGATGGAAGACCATAACCCTCGCCTTCATTTCCCCTAGGCTCCTGAACAACATTGCAAATGTCTGATAGTCTGGTTTCAAAACCATGCATATCTTGACGACATTGACCAATGTTTGTCCTTGTTTCACAAAGGGCCTCTGTTAGGGAATGGACTTGTGTCTGGAGCGCAGATACAACATTGCTTTGAGCTTGCATATCTTGATCATGAGGCAGTCTGGACAATATTGCCTTAATAACCAACCTAGTATTACGCAGGAACGTGGTTTGGCACTGTTAGTGGATTGGTACTGACCCACTGCAGCAAGAGCTGACATTGCGGTTATAGTTGCCTCGCCACCTTCAGAAGGTGGCGGTTCCACCATTTTTTCCATAGCTCGCTGAAAAGTTGAGGTTTTACATTAGTAGTACCAGAACAGAAGATATTAAGGAGGCAGCAAAACCAAACAAAATAGCTTTGGTCTATATACAGAACTTATTCTGGTGAACCCATGTAAAATATTAGTTGTATTTTATTGCAAAGTACATAATAAAACCAGGTTCCAAACATATGACCATGTACCATCGCTAATGTATTGTCTATTTCTTCACATTGTATTGAGGGCTAAGGATAACGAGACGAAGTTTATAATACGATAAGCATAGTATGACATCATTTATATCACAAAACAACTGAGAACAGACAAACATGCAATTGTAACGTTGTGTGGGCAAGTCTAGCACGGAACTAGATTACGGGTCAAGATCAAAGGAACATCACTCCTCCCTTTTAAACCTTGTAAGGTGCAATGATACGCTAAGACAATTGTGTATAAAATTAAAAAGAGTAATAGACATTGGCTGCAAACCATGCAATTCAAGGCACAAGTAAGAGTAATTAGTAGTTAAAAGGCATGGGTATTAAGGACTTACAATAGCGGCTTTGACTGGTGTAGTCATGCCCTTCTTCTTGCTGGTGTGACGGTCCTTGAAGATTTCCATAGCATTTGGTTCAGGTACTTTTTGGTCCTTGTGGGCTTTCCTCTGCATTTCGAACAAGTCAATATAGATCTGATAATATGGTACAACGAAAAGAATGAAACAACAGCTAATTACAAGAGCCTCGCAGTGTGCAATATAGCTATGATATCCTGTCGTCTGTTGGAATTTCACTTTCATACGGTTGGCATTGTTCTTTGAATAGTTCACCGACAAGAAGATAGATTTGTGTAGCACATGCGTAAATTGGACTTCAACATGTGATCTGATCACATATATATAATGTACCTGATACTTCGGATCAGACCAGTGTTTAACAAGGCCCCTCCAGTCTTCATCCGATATATTTTCCACTGGAGATGTTTGGGAAAGTTCACTGTTAGCCTTGCCTTCAAAGTGAGTTTACCTCAAGTTATACCGATACTGTCGCAGAGTAGACTTGAAAACATGGGTGCAAGCTTGTCTGGTTGCATCATCTTTGCTATCCAACTTCAACCTCATCTGTTGAAAATTATGGGAGTATCATTATCAGCAACCTAGAAAGTATGGGACAGAGCAAGACGATATTACTAGTTTCCATACATAACCATACTTACAGATAAATGGTCGAGGAAGGTGTTGAACTGGGTTTCGTCTTTGTCATTCCTGTACTGAATCCATGTTGGGAGTATACGTACATGACACCTAACGGCATCCGCTGCCTCTGATACTAACTTGGCTGACTCTGTAGCATCACGTGGCCTTTTTAAACCTACCTCAAAACGGATCTATTCTTCCTCCTCTAGATTTAGTTAACCTATCGAGCATTCTCCCTGATGTTTGTTTCCTCTTGCGCCTAGGTGCTAGTCCAACATCAAACATAGGAAGTGTTAGTGTACATCAAACTGTGAGACTACATATAAAGAAGCATGCAATTGTAACTTGACTCCAGGATCTTCCTTCTTGCTGTTGAATCTCACAAGGTTCATCTGATATTGCCAACTCGTCTTGTGTCAAGAGTGCTTGGGAAGTAGTGTCAGGTGGCAAGGGAGCTTGGGAATGTGCTGCTAGCTCAATTGACGCACGAGTATGTCGTGTAGCTGGTAGTACTGTGGTAGGTGTTGCAAGAACTAGGGCTGTCTCTGCTTGTTTGGTGGCAGCTATTTGTTTCTGTTTGGCTTTTTTTGCAGTTCGTGTAGCATGGGATGCCGTGTTTGTAGAATTTTCTGCTGGACTTTCACCTTCTATTGCACCATCAGTACCAGTAGAATCTGCAGGATTCATCCGCTTCTCATTCCCTACCATTCTCTGTTTCTCCCTCTTTCTTTGTGCCATGTTAAGTCAAGCCGACAAGAAAAACAAATAAAATTTAGTTCTTCAGAACAAATTGATGCGTGATGCAGACGAATAAAACTTTGATGTTAGACAACAACATGATAGGAGGATGTAATATGTATGAAAAACAGGACGGGAGAGATAACCAGAACTATGCTGTGTAAACTAAGAAGAAGACATTTCACCAAATTAGAAGCAATGCAATGGAAGGTAGACACCATATGAAAGATGCTACAAATATCGCTCTGCCAAGTTAACAATGTCTCAGCATAAATGGCGTTTAAACAAATGTGAAGCAGTACAAGAAATAAATCATATGCAAGATGCAAACAACATCACACTACCATGTTAGAGGTCTCTTGTCATTAGTGCCATTGCATATTCACAGCATTGCATATTCAAAGCTTATGATGTGTAAACTAAGGAGAAGGCATTCCACAAATTAGAAGCAATGAAAGCTAGACACCATTTGAAAGATGCAAATAATATCACTCTACCAAGTTAAAACTGTCTTGTCATAAGTGCCATTTCAACAAATTAGTAGTACAAGCTAGAAAAGAATGTGAGATGTAACCTATATCACACTCCAAAGTCAAACGTGTCTTATGATAAATGATTGTTGCAGGTTACACAACAATAGTAATTTGATGTAAGAACATGGTGTGATAGGCAGATATTGTATGTTCTAGAAACAGGAACGCGTGTCTTATTCAAGTATAGTGTGTAAAGTAAGCACATGGAATTCAACAAAATTAGAAGCAATACAAGCTAGACATCACACATAACATGCAACCACATATAACAGTGCCAAGTTAGAGGGAGCACCAGCGATGCTGCACTAGGGGAGACGTGCTCATCATAAACACAGCTTTGTTGAGTGTCTATGCATGTGTTGTCTTCGAAATCATCTTGGGGGTGTGGAGGAGTAGAAACTGTAGAGGTCCTTCGTTTGGAAGGAGCACCTTTATCCGCTGCCTTGCTAACTTCCTTCTGCTTTATTGATTTTGAATTGTCAAGTAAAACCGACAAGAAAAAGCAATAAAATTCTCTCTTCAGAACTCATTCATGCATGATACTGGCAATCACTACTTTGATGTAAGGCAAACACATGATAACAGGATGGAATATGTACGAAAAACAGGACGGCTTGGCATGTTCACAACTATTTGTGTAAACTAAGCAGAAACCATTCCAGCAAATAAGAAGCAATGCAAGCTAGACACCACATGAAAGATGCAACCAATATGACTGCCAAGTTAAAAGCGTCCCATCATAAATGGAATTTCAACAAATTAGAAGCAGCGCATGCTATAAATCATATGAAAGATGCAACTAATATCGCACTACATATAGTAAAGGTGTCTCGTCATATTGATTGATGCGGGATACAAAAAAACAATAGTTTTATGTAAGGACATGCTTAATAGACAGATGTACTATGTACTAAATATAGGAAGGCATGTCACATTAACAGGTATAATGGCACATTTACAGGAGTATAAGCTAAGCAGACTAGCACATGCAGTTTAACCACATTGGAAGAATTACAATCTAGACACTATATGCAACATGCAACCACATATCACGCTGCCAAGTTAGAGCAAGCACCTGCAATGCTAGTGTAGGGGAAATGTTGTAATCAACTACAGAGCTACGTTCACTATCTTCATCTAGCATTTTCTGTTTCTTGAGAATCATGTCGGGAGGTTGACGCTGCATTCTTTAAATGAGGAGTAGTCCCCTTGCCTGCCTGCCTCGTCATAAGTGATTGATGAGGGATACACAAGAACATTAGTTTGATGTAAGAACATGGTTAATACACAGATGTACTAGTATGTACCAAAAACAGAAAGGCATGTCATATTCAAAGGTATAATGTGTAAGCTAAGGAGATGCAATTTAACCAAATTGGAAGCAATACAAGCAAGACATCCGGCTGGAGTGGTGAACATGATCATCTAGGACCTGAAAGCCTGGTGGGAGGCGGGCTGCTACGCCACCATCGCGGCTTTTTAGTTGGCTTCCAGGTGATGCCTGTCTTTGCTGGGCTTGTCACTGGCTCGGCCAGTGCCCTGACTAGCTATTTGTCTTCTGGTGCTCACGGGATGGTGGTTCATGTAAAAAATATCTTTCCTTATCTTAATAAAGACTGACTTCGGCCTTTCGAATACAAGCTAGACACCAACATGCAACCACATATGACACCGCGAAATTAAAGCAAGCACCTGGGATGGTGGTTCATTGTGAGTGAGGTCATCAAGTACAGAGCTACATTTACCATCTCCATCTGCTGACGCTGCACCTTTTATAGCGTTGTAACGTGTCTTGCCTATCCGTATACCAAGATGGAGCGACTTCTCTCTTTTCTTTGTTGCTTCTCTTTCGGCACGAGAGTCTGAAATACCCTTGCATAAAAACACAATAGTGAGAGTATGGGTGAAGTGTGTGCAGAACTAGTGCACTGTAAAAGTAGCAGATAGCAGCTGGCTTAAAAATAAATTATAGGAGACATATGATAGCTCTACAACATTGCATGGCAAACAAAATTAGATTCTACTCTATATGATTTTGTAATATATGAGCACAGGAAATGCAGGTACTCCTCCAGCACACCACCACATGTGGTCATATCTAAGATAACAGTCGATTGAAAATAAATAGGTCAGTCAATTTTTTAATGAACCGTTTGATCTATAAGGAAAGGGCAGATGGCCTTCGTCTACCTCCCGCCAGTCACTGTTGACGATCTTTCACGAACCGCCAGCGACCACCGGCCCAGACCCGTGCCTCCGCCGCCCCACCCTCCCATCGACCTCACACCACCGCCGTGCTTGGCAGCGCCCCCAAGCCATCCCTTTAATCACGGCCGACCTCCAGATCGGGCGCCAGTAGCTCTAGGCCGCAGACGTCCCTAAGATAAACACCAAGGCGCTGCTTCCCCGGCGTAATAGTCGTACTAGCTCCTGTTATGCCGGGGAATGCTTCCGTTAATTGGGAATCAACTGGCCAGAAATTGAAATTCAGGGGGGCAACGGACCTCTAGCTAAGGTGAAATAGTATATGAGGAGAAACCTTGTGCATCGCGAGTTACTAGGAACATCTAGTATCAAGAAGAAGCGGTCAACTAGTGTCTTCTGTGGGATGAATACCGTGCAAGCAGAGACATAAGATTTGCACGGATAAGGGAAGATGAGTACCTTCTTCAGTTGCCGGTGTGGTCACCTCCAAATGTCGCGCCGATCTTCTTGTTTTTACCGGGGTAACCGATGTTCTGGATGGTGCAGGCTTGGACGAACCCATGGCCAAATTTTTGACTATGTTGCCGTGGCTGTATGTCGGCGGAGGGGAAGCAGATCTGAGGCGGCGAAGGACGGCATAGCAGGAACAACTCCGCTGCGGTGGAAGGTGGCGAAGTTGGAGCGGCAGCGGTGAGGCGCAGGACGGTGTGGTTGAACTGGCTCGGGTACGGACGGCTCGGCCTCGGCTTGAACTACTAGCCGTGGAGGGTGTTGCGGTTGAGGTTGCGGTGGACGACGATGTTGGGGTATCGGCTCCGGCATGATGGAGGAGGGCGGCGGTTGATGGGTGGGATGGGGTGGTGGACGGAGGACGCCGGAGTTTCACGGCTGGTGGAGAGGTAGTTTTGGCGCCCACGGAGTACGAATGGTGAATTGGACGGGTGGGGGGGAACCATGTTTCGGTCTGGGACGCTCTTGTTTTTGGCTTTTTTCAACAGAAGATGGGACACGCTTGTTTGAAATTCGGGGAAAGTACAAACTTTGCCCCCCTCTTAAATTTCGGAGCTACTGCGGGTCGGGGGTAGGATGGTAATCCCAGGTGTCCCAAATAGTGGGCGGGAGCGATTTCGGCCGCGCGCATGTGTAGGCGGCCATTGTGTATGAATGTTTTTCGGAGGCGGTTGCGTGGCGTCTACATGAAGCTACAAACCTACCCCGGTTTAGACCTTTGGACGTCGATTCGGTAGGTTTCACAGGTCAGAGTTATTAGAAAATTAATTTCCTTGTACTACCAAACATTGGTCTCATGCGGTTTCGGGCGAGTAGAGGCTCTTTTGGCGCTTCGTTCGAAATTTTGAAACACAAGCATTCACGTTTAGAGTACTCTTGAACTATGAGGATTGACCTAAATAGACAACGTTATATTTGACCTTGTATGTTTGAAAACCTCATTAAATTATCCGCTTCCTTTTGAATTTTGACACTTGAAAATCCTATAACTACGATTATTTTGGAATGGAGGAGCTAAATTTGAATCTATTTTGTACACGACCTCATATGCTATTATGTACAAAATCAGAGCAAAATTGGTACCCCCATAGTTTAGGTATGGTTTACAAATGCCATGATATCAAATTCAAATAATTGAATGGACTTCATGTTGAATTCCGTTTTTTAAACCACCTTAGGTTGAATTCAAATGTATACTAGTTCATAGGTAGCTATTTTTAAATGTCCATTGTGTAACTTTCGTATGTATAATGTGCTTTAAACAGACAACATGAACTATACTCACGTTTATATTTGATTGCTAAAGTGATGCATTGTCTGGAGTTCAAAATACTAACTATGTGGATCAATTGTGTCAAATAATAACATAGACATGCTCAAATTCGATAGAATTTAGATGTCTGATGGATCAATGACCGCTCCTTACGCGAATTGCAAATATCATGATCCCATCCTAATATTTGGATACAATTTATATCTTTAATGAATGTGTAGAGCAGTCTTTTACGCGTAGTTTCACTCTCCATCGGTGGTCTCTCACACATGCTCACACACTCTCTCCCGAGGTGTCTTTCTCGCACACATTCTCTAGATATAACCCTCCCTCCCTCTCGTAACCATTTACAACCATTTTCACTAACCTTTATCACAAGCACTCTTCCTCTCGCAAACATACACATGCACAATCCTCATCGACCCTTTCTATATACATGGACCTGGATACGTGTCTCATGTACGCACATTATCTTTACGCTTGTCTCTCACGCATTATCTCACACCTCTCTTCCTAATCGACGAGTATGATTCTAGCAGAGCATTCTATAGGATGCCCCTTAAAGTTAGGTTGGATGAATAGTAATATCAGAGATAAAGGGGTTACCTTAGTCCGAGAACCTAGGGTTACAAATCCTAGCCGGCTTTGTCAGTGGACACAGAGTCCTTCATAATTCTGCTATCTTTGTCTTGTACGACTTGTCATCCATGGGTCTTGCTAAATGTGTCATGGGCCGAGCAATGTGGCGCAGGACGGAACCAAAGAAAGGGCCTCACCTCGACCCACCGGACCTCACGCGGTGACACACCCTCTGCCCCCACGTCTCATTATCTCCTAACACCCACACATACCAACACAAACACCACACACACAGAAAAATTCTCCTGATGCCTCTATTCCCTCCCCCTTGCATATACACACTCAAGGGAATGGAATCTCTTGTCGTGACGTCATATTCGTCTCTCTCTCTCTAGACCTACCATATTTCTCGTGCTATCTCTCCCCCCCCCCCCCCCCCCCCGTCGGCCCCTCTATCCATGCCTCTCTCGAATACGTAATACACACACATACCTCTCTAGGCCCCGCCAAATGCATCAACTACACATTCACACATGTTACATCACATACCCCATTGATCTAAAAAGCCCTCTCTTCACGTTTATTTCGCATATAACATTCCTTTTGAATAAAGTGTGGCCAAAAAATTATTTTAGAGTTTCTACATATATACAACATTACAAAGTTATATGGTGGAGTACGAACGCTAATTTGCATTGCATTGTGCCCACAATGATATTTATTCCACACTGTGAATTTGTATATTTTTATACTATATACAATGTTAGTCATAATAAAGAGAAACAAAGAGCATCTCTCTCTCCATCGCATACCCCCCCCCCCGTACGCCCCTTTCACGTATGCACACAAAACTATCTCCATGTCCTCTAAAAGTAAGCCCCCACAAAATTCACGCATGTTTCATCTTTCTCTCGCGATATATGCAATGACGATCATTGTATTTGAAGTGAAAGCACGATACGTACATTGGACTTCATAATCCACTCAATATGGTCACTGTTTACGTTTAGTGGTTATTATACAGTCACGGGCTCACCGTACAACTTTGTATTTGCTCATGACATGACTAGTTGACCAGTTGAATGCTCCATGTGGCACCTGATCTAGTGTTGCATCACATTATCTCACTAACATCGTGCCCACCTGTCGACTTGTATCTACTTTACATCTACACTATTATAAAATACATAAAATACACTCTTATAAAAAACAGAGTTGGTGATGATGGTGTGCCTGCCATCGTGCAATATAGGCCATCCGATTTATATCTGACGGATAGGAAAGAAACTATGGCAGTTTTGCAAAAAGGTACCCACACACCTCTCCACATTTGCAAATAAGGGATTCCCTCGTTCATCCTTTTCTCTCTCAAGATAAACAAGTCATACAAATGCATCTTGATGTTACGTGCAATGCACAGGCATGTTGCTAGTAAGAATGAAAACAAACGACAAAAGAATATTTTGACGATGGTGCGAAGTCATGACCGCGGGCACAGCGGACAAGGTGACCTTGTATTGGTATGCTGAGCCGTCTGTTTTAACACACAGGAGCTGGTGTGGTGATTATACACACACACACGCATGCACACGAACTCCATCCATGCAACACTCACACAAACACATGCACCCACGCACGCACGCAACACTCACACGTACACACGCAGCCACGCACGCACGCAACACTCACACGCACACACACACGCATGCATGCACACCCCAGTACACTACACGACCAACACACACTCTCATGCTCAAGTGCTCAACCTACATGTGCATGCGCACACATCAGGCCCTGACAGACGCATACACAACCAGGTGATTCCCGCGCACGGGTTGGAGCCTTGTCGCGCCTGCGTAAATTTGTGTTTATCTGACCTTCTCCCTATGCAAACTGACAGGTGGGACCCACAAGGAACGTGGTCAATTTAACTAGTCAACATGGCGCCACGCAGACTATTTGGCCGGTCAACAGAGTGCAATCCGATGCTGAACTGTGAGCAAGTGACCGGATAATCACCGCAAAACACATATAGTGATCGTAATCAGCTTATTCTGAAGTTCGGCGACCGTACTACGCTTTTCTCTCTGTAAGCCTCCAAAACTACATCTCTACACGTTCTCGCATGTTACATCTAACAACTATGCAATACATCACTACTACTACACTCTAACACTATAAATCATATGTGTTTTTAGTTTTACTAGATATCATATTGTTACTTATAATTATTCAGTTTGCATACATTAAAATTGCCTTTGAAATGTATCGCCAGCATCATCTACCGCGCGGGAAAAATCCCGCCCTTTCCTGTTTAATCGGGTTTGTATCGATGGATCGTGCGAAACAGCAAAACTATAGTACTATACAGTACAAGTGACAGTTCACTGGGCCGTCGTGTCGTCTACTCCTTCGTCGTAAGAGTGGAGCGCTCGCTTTAATAAATCTTCTAGTCCCTTTCGCTGACATGTGGGACATCAAGCTACCGGGTCCACGTGCCATACTGGAATACAGTGCAGAGCAGCCGGGGTGAAGCACCCCAGTCATGGCACCGGCGTAGTAATGAGCAATGAGGCCTCAAATCACAAAGCTGCACCTTTCCCGCAGTTAAGTTGGAGGGACGAAGTAATAATGCTAAAAAAAGAAGTTGGAGGGACGAAGCAACCATCATTTCACTCGTTGCTGAATCCGCTTCTCCCTCATCTTCTTCAACTTAACCACGTGTTGCTTCTGCCGTTGTTCTGCCTCATGTGGGACGCGGATCAGCTTGATCGCTTCTCCCTCTTCTTCTTCAACTTAACCACGTGTTGCTTCTGCCGTTGTTCTGCCTCATGTGGGATGCGGATCAGCTTGGTCGCTTCTCCCTCATCTTCTTCAACTTAACCACGTGTTGCTTCTGCCGTTGTTCTGCCTGATGTGGGACGCGGATCAGCTTGGTAAAGCACTGACATGTGGGACCGCATGTTAGCAAACCACCAGGACAATGTCCACCGAAAATAAGAGACCTCACCCCCCATCCGCGCGGCAAAATCACCTCCTTTTTACTAATCTTTGATTCTATAATTTTTTAGATCAATATAATTGAGATTTGTATAGATAGCACACAGGAGCAAAACCAAGTGGTACGGTTAAGGGCATCCACAATGTGTAGCCAAATGAGAAAATAGCTTTTGGCATCGTGGGAACCATTGTGGATGGCGTTGCCAAAGCCAAAAATATGGAACCGAAGCAACGTCTCTCCTCTTTCTCCCATTCTTGGACGCATGTAGGAGTAGTACAGTATAGAGCACAAAGTCTACTCCCCTGTCCCTTCTATCACAAATCACAAAGCAGTGAGGCGTCAAATCACAAAGCACGGACAAAGCAACTATCATTTCGCTCTTCGCTGACTCCACTTCTCCATCGTCTTCTTCGAGAAACCATCTCATCGCACTAGTACTCCTAGTAGTAGTAGTAGTAGTAAAGGACTTCCTGGATGCAAATAAGGCGGTTGTCTTGGCTTGCAGGCGGCACTTGCGAACGACTTACTGTGGTCTCCCTCAATGGTATTCTCCGTCGAATGCACTTCGCCAAACCACAAAAAAAAGTCGTCGACGTCACCGCAATGGGCAAGGAATTCAAATATAGTTACTACCTCCATTTTTTTGTACACAAGGCCAGTATATCAAAATTACAATTTGCAAAGGGCCACTAACACTAATCGAGGCAAAATTGATGGGGTTAGCAACCAAGGACATTAATATCCCCTGCATGCATGCGGAAGTGAGAAGGTTCATTTGCATGGCGCTGCATTAATCATGCAATGAGGACTGAGATGGTTAGGTCTTTGGTATTTCGAGAAAAAAAACGCATTAATTGACACGTGAAACAAGGATTTGTATTGAAGGAAAACCCTGCCTTTCTTTTTTAACACTAGTACTCCTAGTACGTACTACCTCTGTCCTGGTTTATAGGTCCCTTTTATAGTTTGTGCCAAATTTTGACTAAAGATTTAACTAACAGAATGTTAATGCATGTCAAGAAAAATTATCTCATTGGATTCGTATTTGAACATAGTTTTGAAAAATATAATGTTTGATGACATGCGTGAACATTTTCTTAGTTTAATCTATGGTCAAAATTTGGCACGAAATACAATGGGGACCAATAAACCCGGACAGAGGTAGTACGTACTTATCCTGTTTGGGTCTAGGCCTTGCATTGCCAAACTTCGCCACACATTTTAGCCAAGCTTGCCTAAAGTTTTCAAAATGAGAAGGAGGTACACTTGCGCACGGCTGTCGCGGTCGCTCCTGCACGCCGCGGTCGCACCGCACCCTCACACTTCGCTCCTGCACGCCGCAAACCCAACCAAGGGAACGCACCCTCACTGACACGCGATGTCGCATGTGAACAAACCAAACTCAGCCATCCTATCGCTGACACATAATTTTCGTTCATAGAGTATGTTTATCCAATCGGAGTATCCGTACGGCCTGTGCGGTGGTCTGTTGGGGAAGAAGAAGAGGTGAGGAAGATGGAAAGAAGGGTTAGGAGACGTAGGATATTCATCCAACCGCCTGAAATGGTAGACTCAGACGACTTGCATAACAAATAGTATGTTTTTACACAACAAAAGATCCATAATAATAAAAACAACAACATAAAGAAAAACTATCACTACTCGCAGAAAGAGACGGCCTCGTCGTCTTTGGCTGCCAGCGCGAACCAACCGTCGCTGCCGACGTGTGTCTCCGCACCATGGTTGTCCTTGGTCTCCAGCTACTCGTTCAAGCGGAGCGTGCGGGCGCTCTGCAAGGACGAGAGCACATCCCGGTTCAAGTCGAGGACGTTCGGTTCCGCCTGCAGGAGGGCCTCGATGCCAGCGGCATCCGCGCGCTCCGCGTCGAGTCGAGCCTCCGCCGCCCGGTTCAAGTCCAGGACTTCCAGTTCCGCCTACAGGAGGGAGTCGATGAGAGCGGCATCCGCGCGCTCCGCGTCGAGTCGAGCCTCTGCCGCCCAGCTCAAGTCTAGGACTTCCGGTTCCGCCCGCAGGAGGGTGTCGATGAGAGCAGCATCCGCGCCCTCTGCGTGGAGTCGAGCCTCTACCGCCTGGTTCATGTCCAGGACGTCTGGTTCCGCCTACAGGAGGGCCTTGATGGCAGCGGCATCCACACGCTCCACCTCAAGTTGAGCCTCCGCTGCCCGTTCACATCCACGACATCCGGTTCTGCCTGCAGGAGAGCCTCGATGGCAGCGGCATGCGCGCGCTCAGCATCGAGTTGAGCGTCTGCCTCCCGGTCCTCCTTTAGTATCGCCATGTTGAACCGCTGGTCCGCCTGCACCATGGGGACTCGGACGCCGGCACGAAGTCGACGTCCATCGTCTCATACCCATCGGGGGCCTTCTGTGCCGCGACCTCCGCAGTGAACAGTGGATCAGCTTCCTCCTCCTTGTAGCTTGGCTCCAGAGAACTCGGGGATTGGCCCGCCGCAAAGAGAGCTTGGGAACGGAGGTCTGTGGCGCCGACCGGCACCGTGATTTCTACGCGGCGCTCCGGCGTCAGCATCTTGTAGTAAGTGATCTTGCGGCGCACCATGACTTTCCGGCGAACTAGGGGACGCTTGATGCGGGCTAGGGGATCAAAAGGTGGGGGAATGGGCTGGAGATTTGGTGTGGTTTTAGGGCAGTGCCTGGCATAGGCCGAGCAGCGAAGGCTCTAGTGTGAATAGTGGTTCCGGTGACGACCGGTCAATCGGTTTTGACTGTACATTGCTCTTGTCGCGTTCGCATTGCAGCCCGGCACACTGGACCCTCCACGTAGCTCACCAAATGGAACGCGCTTCGTCTTGCATTTTCGCTCGCTTGTGGGACCGCAGTTGAGAGCAAACCGACGTCCCTCCCCCTCCCCCGCCCGCATCATTTATTATACCAGCACTCCCTCCATTTTATGCGGAGTAAATAAAAACAGAGGGAGTATACTACGGATGAGGATCCCCTGACGTGGCCGAACCCATTGAGTAACTGACATGCAGGGCCTAGCAAGCATGGGGTCCGCCAGTAAGTGACCGAAAGGAAGGGTAAGGTAGCCATACCTACATCAGAGGATCCACTTCCACTATACTACTTTGACCAAATGTTAGAGTAATAATATATGACATGCAACTTACACAAATGTTAGAGTAATAATATATGACATGCAACTTACACAAAGCATACAGGGTCTAATGCGTTTTTCGAGGCTAACTTTGACCAAATGTTTGAGTAATAATGTATGACATGCAACTTAAACAAAGCATATGGTCAATTTCGTATGTGAAAGGAGTTTCCAATGATATAATTTTCACATTATACATCTCATGTACTCCCTCCATCTAGGTGTGTAAGAAATCTTACGAAAACCAAATAATCCCAACACAAGTAGGCATGGTGCATTAACTTCTACCTCGTTTCTTGTTTCTTGACATATGAACCAATAAGCGATGAGGGTGTGCATGCTTTTAATGACCTGAGACTATCAAACATGACATGCAGTGGTTAGTTCATTGCATGCAATACTATTAATTAGCAAATAAACATTAATGTCTCTCGTTTTCCCCTCCTCCTTGGTCATGGTGCACAGCCTAAGATGACTTACTCACCTATGTGAAAGGAGTACTATTAATCTTGTCAATAGTCAAATTGGAAACCATCTCGAGTACAAATCTAGGAGTACATACGAATCTAACAATATTGATTGGGTGTGGTTGAATGTTGATACCTTTTTTTATCATAGTAGAGATACTTTGACTACACATAAAACTTATATGTAAGGTAGAAAGGATAGGAGGGAGTATATTGTACGTTCAAAAACGAAACGAACATTGAATACCCTTTATATATGATTTGCGGATGCTATGATCACCGGTTCAAAATTTTGCATCCGCCTTAGGTATCACGTGCCCCCACTCGTTCCCTCTCGATTTCATCTCGGGGTCCGGAGATCTATTGAAAGAGGACTAGGGTGGGTACATGCGAATGATACTCGGCGGAATGTTCAAATGAGGCATGCGGGAGGATGGACTCGACTGGAGGGCGACATGATTGATGGAGAAGAGGGTTGGAGAGGAATGAGAAATAAGCAAACGCCACATGATTACACTTGAACGGCTCAAATAAACAATAAGTTGTCTCGCTTGGCCTACATAGTGAAAGGCCTAATGCGCAATGCGGAGCACTGGCGCTCGAATATGGCCGGGAAAATAGGGAAACTGACATGTGGGGCACACCCGTCGGGACGATGTAGCGCAGACTAGTCCAATGGAGGAGCTGGCCCACGACCTTCTCGCCACCGACAACCATTCATGTGGGTCTTTGGGGCCAACAAAGGGGCGCAGCTCCAGCACCACCCCTGGACACGGCGACCGCGGTGAGCGACACACTCATATCATCAATAGACACGCTCGGTTTCAGTGTGCCGAGGGTGGCGTTTGTGCTGTGGCACGACCAACGGTATGTTTGGTTTGTGTCCAAGGTTGCCCCATCAAAGAATTGGGTAGCCAAAATTTTGGTTGAGGTATTGGTTGCCCGTGATTTGGCCGACATTGGCAAGAAAAATGAACTAGAGTTGGCTAGAGTTCATTGGCATGCCAAAGAAATGGCAACCATCCAAACAAAGACCAATCTTTGGGTCATGACCAAAATTTTGGTAAGGTGCACTTTGGCCACAATCCAAAAACACCCCAACACCCGGCTCGTCGATGATGCACGGGGCGCCGCGACGCGTCCGCGGAGTGGTGTAGCGCGGCCAACTGTATCCACTGGACCTGAGACCATGCCGGGTCGTCTTGCTTTTTCAATGACATGTGGGGATCGCATTTGAGCAAAGGGCATCTCCAACGTTGCCACGACCGCAGCTGACTACCGTGGCACACCAAAGCCCTCGTCCCTCGCGCCGTCGCGCGGTGTATTCCCAGCCCGCGCCAGTGGCCCGCATTCATGCCGTCCCTTCGTATGTCATCGTAAAGAGGCTCGGTGCCCGAGGAACCAACTCCGGCGACTTAATGATGAACCCGGACGCTTGGCCTCACCGGAATGCGCTACTTAAAGCGACAACGCCCAGCTAAACTCCATACTGTAGTGCATCGTCCTCCTACCTGACACCATATCCGCCATGACCGCAAGTGTGAACGCTCTACGGGAGAGCTTGTCTTCGGGGATGAAGCTCGAGGTAGCCGGACGCGGACGCGACCGCACAAGCGGTGGCCACGCTAGCAGCCGACGACGGGAGCACCGTCAGCCACGCGTCCTACCCACCGCCGTCCAACGTCCGGCACCGCCGAGGTTGGGGACTCCTCTGAGGATGAGTAGGGCATGGGAGGTGGCAGGGCATGGTGTGCCAACTGGCCGGTCCGTATCCCGTGTTCTACTCTTCCTCGCCGGAGACCGCACCTTCACTTCACGGGTCTTGAACCCCGCCCCCGTACATAGAGATCGCAGATGGATGACGTCGGTCGCCGCCGTAGAATAGGTTTAGGGTCGCGTTTCTTTTATTTTTCTGTCTTATAAAAGTTCAAAATGTAATGAAAATCTGACGTGTTTGCATTAATCTCGGCCGGTGTATATGAACTTTCACAATAATATACATATTGTAGGAGTACTAGTGCACGGAAGATCAAGATCTTGTGGAAGAAAAGGATGAACGAGGGAAAGCCTTATCTGCAAATGTCGAGAGGAGTGCGGGTAAATTGTCATAGTTTCCTTTGTATCCATTAGATATAGATCGGACGACCTATATTGCAGGATGACAGGCACACCATCATCACCAACTCTGCTTTTTATTGAACTGAGACAAACCTAAAAAAACTCAACTAAGCCAACCTCCCAGCATATCACGCGGGAAAAGACCCGGCCATGCCGTTTTATTCATCGGGATTACCAGATTACTAGTAGTAGTATCGATGGATCACGCGAAGCAACATTTTTTTTGAGGGGGCGAAGCACCTAGTTTAAAAGGAAAAAAGGCGGTACACTCACAGCACTCTTGTCGCGGTCGCATTGCACCCCACACACTTTCGGTCCTGCACACGGCTCACGCAAACGGAACGCGCTTCGGCTTGCCTCTTCACTGACACGTGGGACTGCACTTGGAGAAACCGACCATGCGCCAAACTCCCCCCGCCCACCGCACGAAAATCCTCCCCCCACACAAAAATTCGCCCCAAATTCGATTCAACCGCCCTTCGGCCAAATATTCCCCAAACCCTTGTCCCCACTCCACTCCATTCGCTCCGCCAAAGACGTCCTCCCCGCCGTGCCGATACATCAGCGCCGCAGTTTGTCGAGGGGATGCACGGCGATCCTCTCGCTCCCACAGTACGCTCTCGTAGACTGCCGTCCTCTAGCCGCGCTGCCACCTCTGGCTACGTTCTTGTGGAAGCGCACGGCGGTCAGCGCCTCCACCGCTGGCGACGTTCGTGTGGAGATGCACGGCGGTAAGCTTCTCCCATGGTACGCGCATTCTAGACTGAGGCCCCATTCATGTTGGTGTAGCGATGAATGTTAGCTGATAGACATTTTTAATCTCACTGTTTGCCGAAGTAGTTTACTGTCAATATGCTCTGCTTAAGAAGCTTCCTTGCCCTGTTCTGCACTCAATCTGCTTAGCTGAGATGGCATGCCAAGGCCGATTAGTTGCTAAAATATCCTGCCATATATTTATTGTGACGTAGATTGCCATGGTCTAGTAGCCAATCTGTTAGGTGAAATAGCTCTACACCGTTTTATACTCGATCTTTGTTGCTGCGATGGCCTTCGATAGTTTGGTGGCCTTCGATAGTTCGATGGTTCCTCATAATGTTCTGAGACATTTTCCAATTACACCAAGATTGGAGAGGTTGTTTCATGATGCTGAAACAAGAGAGGATGTACTGTGGCATTCTAGGAACCAGGAGTACAGAGATCAGAATGTAATGAGCCATCCCTCTCATGGTAGTGAGTGGAAAAGCTTCAATGATAAACACAAAGAGTTTGCTGCTGACCCGAGAAACATTAGACTTGGCTTAGCTTTAGATGGAATTAACCCATTTGGCCACCAGAGCACCACATATAGCATGTGGCCAGTGCTTGTTATCCCTTACAACATGCCTCCAAATTTCTGCACCAAAGAATCAAACTACATGATGGCCTTGCTCATCCCAGGTCCAAAAAGTCCTGGAAAGGATTTTGATTTGTTCATGGAGCCTCTTGTGGAGGAACTTCAACAGCTATGGAAGGGTGTTCTCACTCGAGACCTATATAGCAGCCCACCAGCTGATTTATTTCTGCGTGCTGTTGTAATTTGGTGCATCCATGATTATCCGGCTTTGGGCACTATGTCAGGGCGAACGACACATGGTTACAATGCATGTGTTTGCTGTGACAGGAATCCGCTGTCATATGCAATACTTAGCAAGATCTGTTACATTGGACACTGCCATTTCCTTGCCAAGGACAAGCCGCATCCTAGAAAATACCGAAGACATGTGTTCAATGCAAAGCATGAAAACCGTGATGCGCCAAAGAGGCTCACCGCCGATGAGTTGCAAGTGGAATTAGAGAAGGTCAGACATATTACACCAGGAAACCATCCTGGTAATGGTAGCGGGAAAAGGAAGCGTGGCACGGTAGAAGAGATATTATTGTTTACCCGCAGGTCCACTTTGTGGGACTTGGAGTATTGGACATATTTGGATGTGCGGCATAATCTTGATGTGATGCACATCGAGAAAAATAGATGTGACAGCATTATCGGCACACTTCTTAAGATTGAAGGCAAGACGAAAGATACCTTAAAATCTAGGATTGATTTGACACACCTGGGTATCAGAAAGGATTTGCAGGTGCAAGATGAAGGTAAACCACGGGATATGGCACCAGCTGTGTACGTCTTGGACAAGGTAAAAAGAAAAGAATTCTGCGAGGTCCTATCACGTGTGAGATTCCCACATGGATTTGCTTCCAACCCTGAAAGGAGAGTCGGTGCAGATGGAAACAAGGTACAAGGGTTGAAAACTCATGACTGCCACATCCTACTTCAAAGGGTTTTACCTGTTATCCTTAGAGGATTGGGCCGCCCTGACTTATACAGAGCCATTGCAGAGTTGGGACAATTCTTCAGGGAACTCTGCAGTAGAAATATCAGGATAGATGCTTTGGAGCGTCTTAGAGACAAGATATCAACTATCCTATGCGACCTTGAGAAGATATATCCTCCAGCCTTCTTTGATGTGATGGTGCATTTGGCTGTTCATCTACCTGATGATGCACTACTTAGAGGTCCAATACAGTATGGTTGGATGTACCCTATTGAAAGGCGTCTAGGCACTTTCAAGGGCTATGTTAGGAACAGAGCTAGACCCGAGGGTTCCATTGCAGAGGCCTACATTGCTACAAAAGCGTTGACATTCTGCTCAAAATACATTGAAACAGCTGATTAGCTTAGCAAAGAGGTGGGTGAAGACAATCCCGGGCTCAATGTTTTCAATTATTCTGTTCGAGTTACAGGGAAGAGTCGACAAGAGGACAAACCTATAGATTTGGACAAAATGGTTTGGTATGTGTTGAATAACTGTCCTGAGATACTACCTTATATCAAGTAAGTGCAGTACTGCAGCTTATACATCGTAATCTACTAAACTTGCAGCACATTCTTATATATTTAGATGTTTAACGCGATCACTATGTTGTGCAGCATGTACAAAGAGGAGTTACTGCCACAAAATCCAAGAAACATTGACAAACTGGTTATGGCAGGATTTGCGAAATGGTTCAAGAACCATGTAAGCTTTTCAAGTGCACTGTCAGTTTTTTTAATATATTGAGTACATAAGATGATCAGCTTGTCTATTTTCTAACCATAGGTTAAGAAGATGCGGGAGGATGGGCAGGCAGTTGATGATGCCCTTTACTCACTAGCAATGGGTCCTGATACCCGTGTAAGACATTATGAATCTTGCGTTGTTGGAGATGTGCGCTACAACACCCTTGCACGAGACGAAGGCAGGAAGACACAAAACAGAGCCATCATGAGCATAGATACGTATGACAAAGAGACAACTGAAATGTATGCTAACATAACAGACATTGTTCAGTTGCATTATATCTCCAGTTTCGAGGATCATCCGTGTGTGGTTCTGTTGTGCTGTCATTGGTATAACCTGTTTTCCAGGATCGCAAAACCCAACTGATGATTATTTCAAATCCATCAATGTCAAGGCGGCGTACCAGACCAACAAGCCTTTTATTTTGGCAAATCAAGCAACACATATATTTTTCTTGGAAGACACATTTGCACGTAGCGATGACTGGAGAGTATTGCAAAGGTTTGAGCAGAGGAATTCATTTAATGAAGTTGCACAACAAGATGATGCTTACACTGCTCCTAATGTACAAGATAACACAGATGTTGCTAATATCTTTGAGAACCATCACATCAATGACACCGGCGAAAAGATTGTCTGTCGTGCTGTGGACATACAAGAGTTGATCAAGAAGAAGCCAATGTTCGAGGACGTTGAGTACGAAGAAGAAGATGACACCATGGGGAATTACGATTCAGACTGATACACATGGCGAAGATGTTGACGCTGCTGCTGCGGATGATGATTACATTGCTTTTGTCGTATTTGCCTGTCATAAGACGTTCTTTTATCGACTATGTGAAATCGTGTTTGCTATGACAACTGAAACCGGATCAACATGTTGTTTAGTATTTTGCTGTGAGAACGTCACTTGTTATGTATGCTGATTTGTGTTTGGTGATTGTATGAAAACTAAAACATGATGACATTGTTGTTTAGTTGTACTCATATTTGGCTGTGAAACTTGAATTTGATGACATAGTTTGCTATTGGACTGCAATTTGCTCGACGTCTTCGAATGAGAACAAAGCTGACCCGACAGGGCCTCTGCTATCTATTTATTTATATGAGCAAAAGGGGATACCCCCTGATTTCCGTTAATAGAAATCATTAGATGTTCACAACACTACGCCCAGCCTGCTACACAGGTTTCATTCATTACTAGTTTCAGCAAAGTGCTCATGTCGTTGCCATTGAATACATCACGAGTGCTACATACACTGCAAATAAAGAGACAATCATCCTACAGAGCACATCGATTTTGCCCATTATCTTCACAAGCTCTTTCATCTCCTCATTCCTGTCAAGGCCGTTCAGCAGCTGTTGCTTGGCCATGATCAGAGGAACTACGTCTTTAACCTTCTGCTCTACATCTTCCTCTTCTACCGTTCCTTCAGTTACTTGTCCAACACACCAACCTGCTGGTATTGGGATTCCTCGGCTAACCAAATAATCAGCGTAGTTGCATTCCCCCACATCAGCAACTTCCCAGAAATACAAATCACACGAATCTTCCCTTTTCTGCACGAATCAAATTGGAAGATCATCAACCAAACTATTAAAAAAATCAGCAACTGAAAGCAGCAGAACAACACTTAAACATATTATTACCCCATGATTCGGGCATTTGTAGAAGACTTGGCCAGGGTTGCGGATTGTGGTTGAGACGCGATGGGTGACTCTGCGTGATTTGCAGCAGTGGCACCACACCAACGGCAGTGGGTTGCGATGAGCAATCGGCTGCGGTGCGCGTGCCGGCGGGGGTGTGATGAGACCCACATGCGATGGTACGGGTGGCCAGTTGGCGCATATCTGGTTGTTGCCTACTGAAGATCAGGTGGACGAGCAGCCAGCGGACATG
The DNA here is from genome assembly GCF_018294505.1 of Triticum aestivum. Classification (NCBI taxonomy): domain Eukaryota; kingdom Viridiplantae; phylum Streptophyta; class Magnoliopsida; order Poales; family Poaceae; genus Triticum; species Triticum aestivum. The sequence goes on along the minus strand of NC_057813.1, from coordinate 281,925,832 downwards.
GTTGCTACGGCCAGAGCTTCTGATGCTAGGCAGAGTAAGTATAGAAGAGGAGAAGCGAACGTTGGATATGTCAGTTTCATTACTCGCAGAGTAGCATAGCACCATATATAGTCATAGTCTAGGTTTGGATTCGAACCAGCTACAGGAGCACTTTTTACCTGTTGGGTAATCATTCGATTAAGTCTTAAATGAGCCCCTCTAAAGTTTGAGGCAAATGAACGCATTTTTGTTCGTCGTCTTCGGGCTATATATCCTCGCGGAACTCTGGTCATTGAATCAAATTAACCTTAATGAATAACTAATGATTTCTCTTCTTTTAGCCACCCTTTTTCTCATTAATAACAAAACTAATTATTCCGATATATAAAATATTAATTCCAATGGATTTTGCTATGGTAGCCTTCCCAACCACGATTTTTTATTCCACTCCGTTCAGTTATTTCTATACGAAATAACAAATTCATTCTAATAATACTAAAAAAGTCTTTCTTTTTTCTAAAACTCGCCAACGTCTCTTTACTGGTACACTAGCTTGTTCTGTACGCCTTCCCAAGTCTTTGATTTTCTTTCCTTTTTTTGCGAGGAAGGAAGGAGGACAAAATTGAGAGTTCCTCGGACTCGAACCCAAGACCTCTCAGTTGAAAACCAAGGGTGCTAGTCACTTATGTGGCGAACGTTCCCTGTGAGGAGGACGACAGACAAACGCATTTTCCTCGCAGTTTTCTTCCTATATATAAAAAAGTATGCTACTTGGTGTCCTCTTAGTCAAAAAACGATTGTGCCAACCTTGACCATTCGATTGACATTCAACGTCCGTCGCGTTTCTTCAGTCTCTTCTTCCTTGAGCCGCCAAAGCCAAACCAGCGCCGGCGGGACCGCCTGCTCCCGCCTCCCACGGCTGGCTGTGATCTTCCCCGGCTCCTGTTTGTTCCCATCCGACGCCTCACCATCATCCTCCACGCTCGCCGCTGCACCGCCCTCCGGTGTTGTCAACATGGTCAACATTCGAGAGGAATAAGGAGATGACTGTACATGGTGAGGATGACAGTTGGGACCCAGCAGCGCGCGCAGTAATTTTGTTTTTTTGGGACAGAGAAGGGTATCAAATGGGTTGTGCGGGACCCGTGGCCCGTCTAGCCCAGGCTTTTATTTCATATGTTTAGCACATGACCAGCCCGGTTTGGTTTTTTCCTTTCTGAAAAATGGCTAGCCAGCTATTTTGTTTTTTGCAGAATAACCAACATAGGCCTACTTGCTTTTCTACACCATGTTGGGCCAGAAATCTTTCAAGATGAGGAGGGATGCATTTTGCCCAGAAAATGGGCTATATGTAATAAGAAATGGGCTATAAGTAATAAGAAATGGGCTATAAGTAATAAGAAATGGGCTGTAAAATGAAAAAAAAGAGCAAACAGGCAATTAGTTCCCAAATACTGTTTCCTTCGGATTTTGATATTTTAAATTTCATTGTTTTTGTGCGGGTAAAATTTCATTGAATTTAAATTAAGGTATATTTAGATTTAAAATTAATTTGAATCCGGCTAGAAATTTCGGGCTGTATGCTGTTTGGGACAGATTTGGAGGCTGACTTGTGGGTCTACTAGGTTGACGTGTACTTTGGCTTTGTCAACTTAGTCCACAAACGATTCTAGCAGCAGTGACCGTTGGATGTTAAGCCAATGGCCGTGCTGCTTCTACAATATCTGATCTTCTTGCTCCAGCCGCCCAAACCAGCTCCGGTGGGACTGCCTGCTCCCGCCTCCCGTGGCCGGCTGTGCTGCCGCACAGGCCGCACCGCCCCATCGTACTTCATTGCTGGCCAGGCCATTCCTCTACTCACCCACACCTCCTGTTATTTTCCGGCGACGGCAGCCGGACCAGTAAACCCTCGTACTCCCCACCACGTGCGCAACCATTGCCGAGTCTTCCCCGGCTCCGTGTCGTTCCCTTCCTAGGCCTCGCCGTCGTCCACCGCCCGGGTGCTCTCGGCGCGGCCTGGTCAACGTGGTCAACGAACGACATCCATCGGCCGTGGACTATACACGCAAAATAATGATTCCTCCACCTGACAGCTGGGACCCACTGGAAGGGCCTCTGTATTTCGCGAAAAAACATTCCCCCCGCTGACATGTCGGACCCACCAGCTATATCTTCGCACGCAAGGAAGTGCCTCCTTATTACGCACAAAAAAATGAATACCCACCATGCTAGATGGGACCCACCATAGTGGGAGGATGACTTGTGGGCCAACTAAGTTGACAGGGACGGAGGGCTTTGTCAACTTAGTCAATATGAACGATTCTAGCTCCAGTGACCGTACGATGTCCATGCAGCGGCCATAGTGCTTCTTCAACCTCTGGTCTTCTTGCTCCAGCTGCACAAAGCAGCGCCGGTCGTGCCGCGTGCTCCTACCTCTCGTGGCCAGCTGTGATGTCGTGGAGGCCTCACCGCCCCCTACTACTCCCACCGCTATCCCAGGGTATCCCTCTACTCACCCACACCCCCTGTTATTCTGCGGCGACGGCAGCCTCACGCCGCAGCCGAACCAGTGAACCCTCGTACTCCTCTCCGCGCGGGCTACCACTGCTGCGTCTTCCCCGGCTCCGCATTGTCCCCTTCCTAGGCCTTGACGTCGTCCAAACCACCGCCCTGGTGCTCTCGGCGCAGCGTGGTCAACGTGGTCAACGACCGACTTCCATCGAAAGAGTACTGTACGTGGAGAGGCTGACAGCTGGGTCCAGGCGGCCGCAAGGAAGTGCCTCCTTATTATGTGCAAAATAATTATTCCTCCACCTGACAGCAGGGACCCACCCGACGGGCCACCTTATTTCACGAAAAAAATGTTTCCCCACTGACTGCTGGAACCCAGTGGACGGGCCAGCGTATTTCGCGGAAAAAACGTTCCCCGCGCTGTCAGCTCAGACCCACCGGAAGTACCTCCTTAGTACGCACAAAAAAATGAATACTCCCTTTGCTAGCTGGGACCCACCATGGTGGGAGGCTGACTTGTGGGCCTACTAAGTTGACTGGGACGGGGGCCTTTGTCAACTTTGGTCAATATGAACGATTCTAGCTCCAGTGACCGTACGATGTCAATCCAACGGCCGTAGTGCTTCTTCAACCTCTGGTCTTCTTGCTCCAGCCGCCCAAAGCAGCGCCGGTCGTGCCGCAAGCTCCTGCCTCCCGTGGTCGGCTATGCTGCCGTGGTGGCCTCACCGCCCCCTACTATTCCCACCGCTGGCCAGGCCCTGCGGTGACGACAGCCTCACACCGCAGCCGAACCAGTGAACCCTCGTACTCCTCTCCGCGCGGGCTTCCACTGCCGCGTCTTCCCCGGCTCCCCGTCGTCCCCTTCCTAGGCCTCGCCATCGTCCACCGCCCAGGTGCTCTCGGCGCAGCGTGGTCAACATGGTCAAGGAACGACTTCCATTAGACGTGGACTGTACGTGGAGAGGCTGACAGCTGGGTCCACGAAAGCAGCAAGGAAGTGCCTCCTTATTACGCGGAAAATAATGATTCCTCCACCTGACAGCTGGGACCCACCGGACGGGCCACTGTATTTCGCAAAAAAAACATTTCCCCCTGACTGCTGGGACCCACCAGCTACATCTTCGCACGCAAGGAAGTGTGTCCGGGCAAAAAAAACAAAATGATTCGCCCCCCTAACCGTTGGGACCCACCAGCGACACCTTCGCACGCAAGGAAGTGCGTCCGGGCAAAAAAAAAGATTCACCCCTTGACTGCTGGGACCCACCAGCTACATCTTCGCACGCAAGGAAGTGCGTCCGGGCAAAAAAAACCAAAACAATTCGCCCCCCTGACTGCTGGGACCCACCAGCTACATCTTCGCACGCAAGGAAGTGCCTGACAGTCGGGACCCACCTGGTCGAAGCGTACATAGCGTTGTCATTCTGGTCACGAACGTGTACGTACATATATACTGGTGGATGTAGAGGCGCGCACGTGTCGTAGTAGAGGCGTGCACATAGCATGTACACGTACGTACAGCGGCGAGGGTGCAGGAAAGAAAATACGGCCACGTACGTACATACGGGCAGGGACTCTAACGCCTATCGTGCATACGTACATGGCTAGGTCGGAATGGAGAAACAACGTCGTCGTCTTGTTCATGGGGACCCAACCAGCTGGGTCGGAACGGAATGCATGGTCGTGTTCATCGGGAGGGCTTGGACGGAACAGGCGATGGAAATGAGGCCTGGCGTACCGCACAACGGAGGAAACGGCCTTGTGTTCGACCGGCCACTTTCCAAACGGGGTCCTGTTGATCGGGAGGGGCCTGGCGTACCGCAAAACGGAGGAAACGGACCTCCTACGGTCGAAACAGGGGTCCTGTTGATTGGCAGGGGTGTGGCATACCGCAAAACGGAGGAAACGGACCTCCTACGGTCGAAATGGGGACCTGTTGATCGGGAGGGGTGTGGCGTACCGCAAAACGAACAAAATGGACTTGTGTTGGAGCACTACGGTCGAAACGGGGGGAGGGGTGTGGCGTACCGCGAAACGGGACTCCACGGGATACTGTTCATCTCCACCGTCAACCTCCTCCAGCCTCCACGGGCTCCTGTTCATCCAGCCTCCACCGCGCACTACTCCACCGGCTACTGTTCAACCACCCCTCCACGGGCACCCCTCCACCGTCTACTGTTCATCCAGCCCTGCACACCACGGGGTCCTGTTCAACCACCCCTCCACGAGCACCCCTCCACCGTCTACTGTTCATCCAGCCCTCCACACCACGGGTTCCTGTTCAACCACCCCTCCACGGCCACCCCTCCACCGTCTACTGTTCATCCAGCCCTCCACACCACGGGTTCCTATTTATCCAGAGGCAACGCCACCGCTCACTGTTCATCCAACCCCCCCCCCCCCCACAATGCTCACTGTTCATCCAATCGACCGGCTTCAGTTAGCAGCAGTAGCGAAGGAATCGCTCCATCGGGTTCAGTTAACAGCCATCGATCGATTGCTCGGGTTCAGTAACACGTAGCCTGCAGTGCAATCGCACGGGTTCAGTGCCTCGCTCGGCTTCAGTTAGAGCCAACGCCTCGCACACACGCGCGTACCTGTATGAGAGAAACGCGTATCGCTCTCCCACCGTAACCGGCAACTCCCCGAAATTTCCCTCCCCCTCGCTTCTACCACGGTTTTTTCCATCATGGACGGACCAAAGAATGTCATGCAGCTGCGTCTCCGGCTCGCCCAGGACGAAAAGCCCATTTTCTGTCATGACTTTTGTCAAAGAAGTAGGATCCCACCACATCTATGATGATACCAGGTTTTTTTTCGTTCGGCCCAAAATGTCACAGATGTGTCTTTTTTGTAGTGCCCGTAGATCAGGGCAAAGGGTGTCTAGCCGGTGTCTCGATTTGGCATCGTTCTGATCGACCAAAGAACCGCCGGCAATTCGTCAATCCATCGCCTTCCGCTCTTGCACAGCCTGTCAAAAGTCTTCGTTCTCAAGCCTCGCAGAACTTTAGCATTTGCTCTTTCTACTTCATCGTTGCTTCATGGGTGTGCCATGGAAGCAAAACAGACCTTGCTGCCGAGATTCTCAATGTATTGCATAAAGGCATGGCTTGTGAGTTGTGTGCCGTTGTCGATGATGATCCTATTGGGTACCCCAACACAGCAAACTAGTCCCTTGAAGAACTTGATGGCTGACTGCGCTGTCACCTTCCTGACTGTTTCCACCTCTGGCCACTTTGTGAACTTGTCGATTGCAATGTAAAAGTACTCAAAGCCCCCGATGGCACGAGGGAAACGGCCCAATATGTCGAGCCCCCAGACCGAGAAGGGCCAGGAGAGAGGGGTGGTTTGAAGGGCTTGAGCTGGTTGATGAAGCTTCTTTGAATGGAACTGGCACGCTTCACATTTGGTTACTAGTGCCGTCGCATCCTGGAGGGCAGTGGGCCAGAAGAAACCTTGTTAGAAAGTCGTGCCGGCAAGGGCCCTTAATGGGGAAGTACTTGCCGGGGCCTAGCTTCCTTCGCTTGCTCTGCCCGGTTGATGGTTCGACGGATGGTCGAGTTAACCGGAGCACAAAATCACCTAGTTCCACAGGTAGCTTCAGGGCAGCATGCTTTGACAAGTAGTCGGCGATGTCGTTTTCCGTCTGAGGGACGTGCTCTGCTTGTATACCGTCAAAGCGCTCGTCTAGTTTCCTCACCTCATCCACGTAAGCTTCCATCAACGGGCTCTGGTAATATTTGTGGATCTTCCTGACGATGAGCTGCAAGTCGCCCCTAACGATGAGCTTTTTGACTCCGAGGTCTGTCGCGATCCTGAGACCGGCAAGCAAACCCTCGTACTCGGCAGTGTTGTTAGTTGACAGCTCCTAGGGAAAGTGCATTTGGATGACATACTTGAGGTGCTCTCCGGTGGGTGCGACAAGCAGCACACCAGCACCGGTGCCTTGCAGCGAAAAAGCCCCATCAAAGTACATTATCAAGTTGCAGCTTGTTTCCTTGCCAGGGAGAGTGGTCTCCTGTACCTCTTCGTCGGGTGTCAAGGTCCATTCTGCAACAAACTCCACCAATACTCTGCTCTGAATCATCGAGGTACTTTCGAACTTTAAACCGAAACTCAACAGCTCCAGGGCCCATTCCACGATCCTCCCTGTTGCATCTGTGTTATGCAGTATCCATTGCAATGGGAGGCGGGTGACTACAGTGATCTTGTGCGCTTGGAAGTAATGACGCAACTTCCTCGAGGCCATAAGGAGGCCGAAGAGCAATTTTTGCACACCTGAGTACCTCGACCTAGCCCCCTGCAAGAGGGAGCTGACGAAGTAAACTGGGTGCTGCACCATTTTCTTCTTCTGCACCACTTCACCCGGTGGTGTCAGGACCCCGACTCAATGCCACATCGATCTAGCATGTAACACCTCATATCACTTTGCGGCCTCACGCACGGTATTTCCACGGGTGTCGCCTTACCTTTGCCCGGGACCGTTTGCGCCTTTTGGCACACGTATATGATAGTGTCGCTAGCATCCATATGATAAGGAGCCCGAGCTGACATGGCTAGTCGTAAACCCAAAGTGGCACTAACTTACAGGGACAGGCATACATGACCCAGCAACGAACGTGTCGGTCATCAGCGAGTGAATCCAGGCTGTAGCACTGGGCTAGCAGGACTCCGGTGAACCGGGCTGTAGCGGGCTAACAGGACTCCGGTATTCATCGCGTGACATTTCCCCGAAGGGACAGACACAGGAACGAAGAAGGACACATGCCGGCCAGCCTAAGTGTTCCGGAGCAGTAGCAAGCTACCATGGCTCAGTGGAAACACTAGGAGACATTTCCCGGTAAGAGAGGCTACTAAGGATAAACAACTAGATGGTCAGATCCCACACATACCAAGCATTTCAATAACATACACACAATATGCTCGATATGTGCAAATACAACATGGCATCACAACATGACTCTACAACTCAAGTATTTATCCAATAGGCTCCGAGGAGCGAGATATTACAAACATGGGTCTCATGACCCAACAATCAGAGCATACAAGTCAAAGCACAAGCGGAAGCTATCATGACTGAGTACAGACATCTATAAATGAAAAAGGCTGAGAAGCCTGACTATCTACCAATCCTGCCGAGGGCACAAGATCGTAGCTGAGGTAACAAGCTAAACGTCGAAGCCCACGTGGAACTACTAGCGAGACCGAAGTCTCTCTGCAAAACATAAAATAGGCAAACATGAGTACAAATGTACCCAGCAAGACTTACATCAGAACTAACTACATATGCATCATTATCAACAAAGGGGATGGTGGAGTTTAACTGCAGCAAGCCAGCTTTGACTCGGTGGCTATCCTGAACTACGACTGCAAGTAACTCTTTTGAGGTGGCGCACATGAGTCCACATATTCACCATATCAATACACCACTATGGATCCGCTCCTGTCTCCCTACGAGAACGCCATCCATAGCACTCACGCTTATCTTGCGTATTTTAGGGTATCCACTTTCACTTGTCGATGAACTGATATAAGCAACCCAGAAGTCCTTTACCGCGGACACGGCTATTCGAATAGATGATGTTAACCCTGCAGGGGTGTACTTCTTCACACACGCTCTCACCACTTACCGCCGTTTACACGACATGTACTCGGCAACCTTCAAGCGGAAGCCCAACGTGGGTGTCGGCCACGGCCTGCCTAAACACTCGAGTCTCTAGTCCAGGTTTATCGCCTATTCGGGTTCCATCCATGAGGAGATCCGGCCGGAGTTTTCGCTCACAGCCCCAAACGATGTGAACCGGGTTCCCGAGACACCAAACGGGCGCCCGGTACACCGTGCCACGTGCCTACCGCATCACAGCCCACCCCTACGGTCAGCGCTGTCCACGGCCTCCAGTTGGCTACAAACACCAGAAACTACTTGCAACTCCTGGACGGAGAACTAGGTTGAATAAGAAGCCGAGAGGGTCCATTGCTTTCGGGCCCAATGCATGGTAGTAGCTGATTCTTAAATCACACATACAGATCTCAGTGCTTAAGGTCGGCTTCAATGAAACAACCCACCATGTACTCCTACATGGCCTCTCGTTGATACCTTTACCAAATCATGTTCACCACACCACTCTCATTACCGACATAATCATTTCACTCTAGCCCATCACCCAGATGAACCAGACCTGACACGACTCTAAGCATAGCAGGCATAGCAAGGTAGGAACAACACATACATATGGCTCAATCAACTCGTACACATGCTAGTGGGTTTCATCTAGTTACTGTGGCAATGACAGGTCATGCAGAGGAAGTGGGTTCAACTACCGTGGCACACAGCAGTTTGAAACGCGTTGTCTTAATGCAGTAAAAGAGAGCAGGAGCGAGAACATGGGATTGTATCGATATGATCAAATGGTTGGTTGCTTGCCTGATGGTTCGATGCACTGATACGGTTCTTCGTTAGGGTAATCACGGTACTCCTCGGAGGCAGAACCTGCCGCAAAGAACATCGATACACGACCATCACCAAACAATGTGCAACAATATGATGCATGCATGAAACATAGCAATATGAGTTTGTTGGGCTAATGCAACTAAGACCAGAAGGGTTTGAACCAATTTGAATCAAAGATTCAAATTTCAAACTCAAACATGGCCCTTTAAAGTGTTTTTTCTTGTTCTGTATTAAACATCAGGTTAACTTGTTTAATCGTGCATGAAAATAGTACAGATGGATAGATTGGATTTTTCTGATCATTTTTCATATATAATTTGTCTGATTTGGAGTTACAGAATAAAAGTTATGAATTTTTGAAGTTTAAACTATATTCTGGAATTTCCTATATTAGATTAATTCCAGAAAATCAATTATTGCGTCAGCCTGACGTCAGTGTGATGTCAGCAGGTCAACGGAACATGTCCAGGTCAAACCTGACAGTGGGTCCCGCGTGTCAGTGTGATTAGATTAATTAAAGTTTTAATTAAAACTAAACCTGTTTAATTAAACCCGGGTCAACCAGGGCCCACCCGTGGTCAAACCCGGGGCGGCTGCACCGGCGTTTAGCCGCCGGCGAGTCCGACGCGGCGGCGGAAGTGGTTTTGGCTGTTTCGGCCACCAAATGGGTCGCGGAGACCACCGGAGTGGAGCTGAGGACGAGCCGCAGCTCTTGGTGGAGTCCGTTGGGGTCGGGTGGCCGGAGTTGGCGCCGGCGACGACTTTGGCGGCCACCGGGGTTCGGCCGAAGACGAACTTGACGCTAGAGGGGTCAGTGAGGCGCGGGAGTAGCTAGCTAGGTGCTACGTGACACGGTGAGTATGATGGACACCGTGGAGTGGTCGGAGGGTGACCGGGAGCACGTCGGCGACGAGCTCCATGGCGGTGGGTGCGGTTGAGCTCCGGGAGGTCGCTACACAGCTCGGGAGCAAGAGAAGGAGGGGGGAAAGATGGCTAAGCTCACAGTGAGTGCGACGAAGCCCTTGGTGCGGCCGGAGATGGACCGGAGCGACGACGGCGTTGAAGGGGATCTCCGGCGACGGCGGTTCGGGCGAGGTCGTTGCGGTGGACTCGGGCGTTGCGAGAGCTCGGGGCTCGGCTTGCTCGATGGAGTGGACAGCGGCGGAGCTCCTGGACACGATGAGAGGACGCACGGGTGGCGGGGAGCATGGCTACGACGAAGGCACGGCGGTGGTGGCGTCGGTCATGGCGGGGGAGCGCGAGGCGGAGGAGCTGGAGAGGAGAGGGGGTGTCTGGGGGTTCGGGGGAGCGAGGGAGGCTGATCCACGACGTCACCGGGCGCGGGGAGCGGCGAGGCGGCGAGCAGGTGCATGGCGCGCGCTGTGGTCGCCGTCGGGCACCTGCCTGCCTGCCTGGCCGGCAAGCAGCTCGCTGGAGCGGTGCTGGGCTGGGCCGGCAGGTGGGCCGGGAGCAGGCGTCAGGTAAGTTTTTCCATTTTCTTTCTGTTTTCTGTTTTTTTAATACTTCTGCAACTTTGTTGAATTAAATAAAATACTTAGGCAACTCCTAAAATCACCAAACTACTCCTGGTCCATAGATGGATTATTTCCAACATGAAACATTTTAGTTTGGAGATATTTGAGCATTTAAATATTTTATATAATTTTAAATGCCCAAATTCAAATATTTATGATTTAATTCCAAAAACCCTAAGATGGCCTAGGAAAATGTGCATCACTTTTGGCAGAGGTTCTGAACCAAGAAAAAAATGATGGGCATTTTACAAGGGCATTTCAGGTTCATTGAAAAAGTTTTTAGTAAACCCTAATTGGTTTCAGAGGGGACTGGAAGTTCTGTCATCCCCATTTCAGGTTTCTGATGAAAGAGTAAACATGATGCAACACTCTAATGCATGGCTAACTAGGATGTGACAACTCACCCCCACTCAAAAGAATCTCGTCCCGAGATTTGGGTTCCTCCGGAAAGAAGGCGGGATACTCAAGTCGAAGACGATCCTCCCTTTCCCAAGTTGCTTCATCCTCAGAATGGTGCGACCATTGTACTTTGAGAAACTTGATATTATGACGTCGAGTGGTACGCTCGGCCTGATCGAGGATATGAATGGGGTACTCTCGATATGTAAGATTATCTTGGAGATCAAGCGTTTCGTAGTCCACTCGATGGATAGGATCCGAGAAGCAACGCCTGAGTTGAGAAACATGGACGACATCGTGGACTCTGGAGAGGTGCGGAGGTAGTTCCAACTGGTAGGCAACTTCTCCTCGTTTAGCGAGAATGCGAAAAGGTCCAATGTAACGAGGAGCCAATTTGCCTTTGATGCTGAAACGATGGGTTCCCTTCAGAGGGGTAACCCGAAGGTAAGCCTTCTCGTCAACCTCGAAAGTCATAGCCTTATGTTTTCGGTCATATTGACTCTTTTGACGAGATTGGGCTGTTTTCAACTTTTCACGAACGATGCGAACTTGCTCTTCTGCTTCCTGAATCATATCCGGGCCAAAGAATTGTCTTTCCCCGGTCTCTGACCAGTTAAGGGGTGTTCGACACCGTCGTCCATAGAGAACTTCAAAAGGGGCTTTACCCAAGCTAGATTGATAGCTGTTGTTGTAAGCAAATTCGGCAAATGGAAGGCACTTCTCCCAACCCATTCCGAATGAGATAACAGAGGCTCGAAGCATGTCTTCTAGGATCTGGTTGACACGTTCCACTTGACCACTTGATTGAGGGTGAAAAGCGGTGCTAAAGGAAAGGCGGGTTCCCATGGCGTTTTGGAAACTTTCCCAAAATCGAGAGGTGAAAAGACTTCCTCTATCCGAGTTAATTTCCAAGGGAACACCATGGAGAGACACTATTCGGGAGATGTATAAGTCTGCCAGCTGACTAGCGGTTATACTCTCGCGAACAGGTAAGAAGTGGGCCACTTTGGAAAGACGATTTACAACGACGAAGATAGCATTATTCCCTCTTTTGGTCCTGGGAAAACCGGTAATGAAGTCCATACCAATTTTATCCCATTTCCATTCAGGAATAGCTAAGGGTTGAAGGGTGCCAGCAGGCCGTTGATGCTCTGCTTTTACACGACGGCAGATGTCGCAGCTAGCAATATACTGAGCAATTTCTCTCTTCATCCTAGTCCACCAGAACCTCTGGCGTAGGTCCTGATACATCTTAGTACTACCGGGATGAATGGTGAGAGGAGATTCATGAGCCTCCTTAAGGATCAATCGCCTCAGGTTTCGCACTTTGGGAACCACTAGTCGATTCCCGAAGTATACGACCCCTTGATCATTAATGGAGAAACAATTTGCAACTCCTTTCTTGATGTTTCTCTTGATGCGGGAAATTCCCGGATCTACCTTCTGTGCTTTGATGATCTGGTCCGTAAGGGTAGGTTTCGCCACCAAGGTGGAGAGAAAACCTTGAGGAACAATGTGAAGGTTAAGCTTCCGAAATTCCTCATGGAGAAGCGGTTAACTTTGTTGTAGCATTAGGTTGTTACAATAAGATTTACGACTTAGCGCATCAGCCATGACGTTGGCTTTCCCTGGGGTGTAAGTTATTCCTAAGTCGAAATCTGTGATCAACTCAACCCAACGTCTTTGCCTGAGATTCAAATCCGGTTGGGTGAAAATGTACTTCAGACTTTGGTGATCAGTGAATATTTCGCAACGGTTACCGAGGAGGTAATGTCGCCAGGTCTTAAGTGCATAGACTACGGCTGCAAGCTCTAGATCATGAGTAGGATAATTCTCCTCATGTGGGTGCAATTGCCGTGAAGCATAAGCAATTACATGTCGATCTTGCATGAGAATTCAACCTAATCCTTGTCGCGAGGCGTCGCAGTAGATAACAAAGTCCTTAGAGAAGTCTGGCGGTACCAGTACGGGAGAAGAAGTCAGGCGTCTTTTTAGTTCCTGAAAGCTGTGCTCACATTGTGGAGTCCATTCGAACTTTTTATCTTTCTTGAGGAGTTCGGTTAGAGGTTTAGCAACTTTGGAGAAGTTTTCGACAAAGCGACGGCAATAGCTCGCTAAGCCTAGAAAACTCCGAACTTGCTTGACCGATTCAGGTGGAGTCCAATTAAGGACGGCTTGAACTCGCTCAGGGTTAACAGCAATACCTTTACCAGATATTACATGACCCAGATAGGTCACTTCCGATAACCAGAATTCACATTTAGAAAATTTGGCATAAAGGCGATGCTCTCGAAGTTTCTTCAACACTAGCCTTAGATGTTCGGCATGTTCCTCCTCGTTCTTGGAGTAGATGAGTATATCATCGAGATAAACTACGACGAATTTATCCAAATACTCCATGAATATTGAGTTCATTAACCGAGAAAAGGTGGCTGGAGCGTTGGTTAAACCGAAGGACATGACGGTGTACTCGTATTGGCCATAACGAGTAACAAAGGCCGTTTTAGGAATGTCCCCGTTTCTGATTTTGATTTGATGGTAGCCCAACCTCAAATCCATCTTGGAGAAGACTGAGGATCCAGCGAGCTGATCATACAGGTCGTTGATCCTGGGGAGCGGATATTTGTTCTTGATTGTGACCAAATTGACAGGTCGATAATCTACAACCATCCGGTCCGTACCATCCTTCTTCTTGACGAATAGGACGGGGCAAGCCCACGGAGATGAACTAGGTCGGATGAAACCCTTTTTCAAGGACTCATCGAGTTGTTTCTTAAGCTCGGCTAGTTCTAGGGGTGCCATCTTATAAGGTCTTCTAGCAATCGGAACGGTTCCTGGGATGAGGTCTATTACGAACTCAACATCCCTGTCAGGTGGAACACCTGGCAATTCCTCTGGGAAGACATCCGGGAAGTCACGGACTACCGGAACGTCCTCAAGGTCTGGCAAAGGGCTGGCGTTAAGAGAATATAATTGTCGCTCGGCTAACCGGGTCAAGACATTGACTATCTTGCCCGAAGGATGAGTGAGTTGGACAGTCCTAGAGAAGCAATCAATTTTGGCATGATGAGCTGACATCCAGTCCATACCCAAAATGATATTAATATCTGAAAATTTGAGAGCTATCAAAGATGCAAGGAAAATAAGTCTGTCGACTTGGATTTCATTTCCATAACTTACCCTGGAGGTCTGCCATCTAGAACCGGGAGTAGAAATTTCCATAGTGGATGGCATGTCACAGAATGCGGTGTTATGCAAACGAGCATAGTTCTCGGATATAAATGAATGAGAGGCTCCTGTATCGAAAAGAACAGATGTCGGGTGGCAATTAACAAGGAGCGTACCGAGAACGACGTTGGGATCCTCTTGAGCTTCTTCGGCAGAGATACAGTTGACATGGCCACGTGTAGCGGTGGCCGGCTTGGCGTGGAACACTTTCCCTATCGGCTTGCCACGGCCAACAGCTTTAACAGATTGGTTGGGGTTGGTCTGGGGACACTCACGCATATAGTGGCCAGATTCCCCACAATTGAAACAAGTCACGGAACTGGTGCGTGGAGGAGCATTGTTGGTTGGACCCCCATAGCGCTTGGATGGTGCAGACTGTTGAACGGGGCGAGGCGCCTGGAAGGATGGCCTCGGTGTGAACCTAGGTGGCAGGGCAGTGTTGGGCACCCACACACGGCGCTTCTGAGGACCCGCACCGGATGAGGAACCCATGTCACGGCCATGCTTGCGTGTTGCGTCATAATCAGTCTGACCAGTCTCAGCACTGATGGCCTTGTTAACAAGTTTCTGAAAAGATGTGCACTCATGCAGACGGAGGTCGCGGCGAAGCTCAGGACTAAGTCCCTTACGGAACCTTGCTTGCTTCTTGGCATCAGTAGAAACTTCCTCAGTTGCATATCGTGCGAGGTTACCGAACTCCCTGCTGTAAGCATCCACAGAGAGTCGGCCCTGAGTGAAACTGCAAAATTCCTCACGTTTACGGTCCATGAGACCCTCCGGAATGTGATGTTCACGGAAAGCCTCGCTGAATTCAGCCCAAGTAGTGACATGGCCCGCTGGGCGCATAGCTCCATAATTCTCCCACCATAGACTGGCGGGGCCTTCAAGATGATATGCAGCAAAGGTGACCTTGTCAGCCTCAGCTACTAGCGCGGAACGCAGCTTGTGAGAGATACTGCGAAGCCAGTCATCATCGTCGAGAGGCTCGACGGAGTGGTGGAACATGGGTGGATGTAACTTGATAAAATCACTGAGTGACACCACATTAGTCCTCTGATGGTGTGCTGTGTTCTGTTCAATACGCTCCAACAAACGGTTGGTCTCCCGCTTGTTTCTTTCGGCTTCCATCATAACCTCGGCTAGGGAAGGCGGATGAGGCAGATTTGCATTCCTGACTTCACTGCCTTCGGCCTGCTCTTGAGGAGCAGGGTTAGTGCGCGTGTTGACCATCCTAGGTAAACAAGACAATGATTCAGTCAGAATGATAAAATTCCGACATAGGATACAGAATGTAAGGAATAACTCGGAATGCAAGATGATCATCCGTATGACATGGTAGATACAGAAACTGCTTCTTTATTCCATCATCATACACACCATACATGGTTTAGTACAAGACCAAACAAGGTACTATTATGGTGAAAAGAGGATCACATCTCATCGGAGGCATTCCCAGCTCCTATACATTATTTTTCTACACCTCCGGAAGGCGATACAGCTAGGTCATATCCCACGAGTCACGCAGGACGATAGACGACACAGCTAACACGAACTAGTGATACTACCACTAACTCAGACCGATCCGTAGTAGTCCTCGTAGAAGTCACCTCCATAGCCTGGAAGCTCAACATGATCATCCGGAAACAGACGATCTCGCAGAGCTTGTGGACCATAGGGGCTAGGATGAGGTCTTGGACCAACAGACGGTGGCCTGCGGGGACCGCGAGGTGGGGTGATGCCTCCTACATCACGCCAACCCATCACGTCTGGCAGAGCAGATCTCACAGGATAGAGATCGCGCATATCCGAATATCCAGCTTGCACCGCCGGTGCAAACCGAGACAATGTGGCCCAGTGGTCAGCACGGGTATTGAAGAGCTCTAACCTCAAGGCCCGATTTTCACGGTCCTTATCCTCGAGCATCTCAGCAGTGGTGCGAGTCCGTGAATCCTCCTGGGTGGGGTCAGCATAGATAGCCTGGAGATACCCTTGTGCTCCCGGAAGTGATCCTGGCATATACCGGAAATCAGAGTCCCGAAATAGGCCAGACCTGACTCGCATGATGGTCATCATAGAGTAGGCGGCGTCCTGCACAGCCATCTCAATAGTAACCCCGAGTCCATAGGAGCAGTGAAGGGGCTCGGTGGACCCAGGATAAGATGGAAATATCCTGACAGTGCAGAGATACTGGCTTTGATTAAAGTCTCGGAATTGCTCTTCGACCATGTACTCAGGATACCAACGGTATCCAGCCTCAGTCATTACCCTGACCAACATGGCAGTATGGCCGGGTACATCTAGGCATCGAGTCAGGCGAATCACTTGATTGAGGTCGCGAGTGGCCATCTGAAAACACAATCATAATGCAAAGGCATTAGAATTTCTAGCAAAATTTCGACAGCATAACAGCTGTAAATGCTCAAGAAGGATTTTGAGATATTTGACAAAGGATTTCATACACACTCAACATCATCATATCAAAGTTCTGAGTCCATCCTAACAACATAACATGGTAGTAGAACTGAACTAGGCTTGTATCCATCAACCCTATAAGGTACTACTGATTAGTAACACGTGATCCTGATAGAGAGAATAGATCCTAATTCCTTAACCCCCGGTGGAAGAATAGACTGACTCAGATCAGAATGTCATAAGATAAAGGAGTAAAAAGAGCCTTACGTTCCAACCCACAAACAATTCCCCTACATATAACTAAAGAATTTCTAGACTCAACATCGACCAGTTTGGCTTGGAGAACCTACAGGCAGTCCGGCTCTGATGCCAACGCTGTCAGGACCCCGACTCGATGACACATCGATCTAGCCTGTAACACCTCATATCACTTTGCGGCCTCACGCACGGTATCCCCACGGGTGTCGCCTTACCTTTGCCCGGGACCGTTTGCGCCTTTTGGCTCACGTATATGATAGTGTCGCTAGCATCCATATGTTAAGGAGCCCGGGCTGACATGACTAGTTGTAAACCCAAAGTGGCACAGAGTTACAGGGACAAGCATCCATGACCCAGCAACGAACGTGTCGGTCATCAGCAAGTGGGTCCGGGCTGTAGCACTGGGCTAGCAGGACTCCGGTAAACCGGGCTGTAGCGGGCTAACAGGACTCCGGTACTCAATGCGTGACATTTCCCCGAAGGGACATGCACCGGAATGAAGAAGGACACATGCCGGCCAGCCTAAGTGTTCCAGAGCAGTAGCAAGCTACCATGGCTCAGCGGTAACACTAGGAGACATTTCCCGGTAAGAGAGGCTACTAAGGATAAACAACTAGATAGTCAGATCCCACACATACCAAGCATTTCAATCATACACACAGTATGCTCGATATGTGCAAATACAACAAGGCATCACAACATGACTCTATGACACAAGTACTTTATTTAAGGCTCAGAGAGCCATACATAACATACACAAAGGTACGGGTCACATGACCCAGCATTCAAGTCATATAGTCATACAAACCAGCAGCGGAAGTAACTTGTCTGAGTACAGACAACTAGAAAAATAAAAGAGGCTTGGAAAGCCTAGCTATACTACGTGGTCCTTCACAAGCTCAGGATCATGACCTGGGCCTTAGCCTACTCATTGATGTCAACGTCTACGTAGAACCCATCAGAAGGGGTTGCAGCGTCTTCTGTAAAAATGTAAATTATAGCAACATGAGTACAAAGGTACTCAGCAAGACTTACATCAGATCCTACATACATGCATATTATCAAGAAGGGTTGGTGGAGTTATTGCAGCAAGCCAGCTTTGACTCTTGGCTAGGCTAACCTACGAGACTCCAACTTGAAATGGTTTTGCGCACACGTCCGCTACTCACCACTTCAATACACTACCGAGGATTCACCTCCGTCTTCCTGCGGAAGAGCCCTCCTCAGCACTCACACTTATCTTGAGGCTTTTAGTAGTTTCCATTTACTTGTCTATGAACTGTATATGCAACCAAGTAGTCCTTTCCCGCGGACGCGGCTATTCGAATAGATCATGATAACTCTGCAGGGGTGTACTTCTTCATACACGCTCTCACCACTTACCGTCGTTTACACGACATGTACTCGGCAACCTTCAAGCGGAAGCCCAACGTGGGTGTAGGCCATGACCTACCTAATCACTTAAGCCTCCAGTCCAGGTTTATCGCCTATCTAGGTTCCATCCGTAGGGAGTCCGGCCGAGGTTTCCCATACGGCCCCGAACGATGTGAATAGGGTTCCCGAGATACCTAACGGGTATTCGGTACACCCGGCCACGTACCTACCGCATCACAGCCCACCCCTACGGTCAGCGCTGTCCATGGCCTCCAGTAGGCTACAAACACCAGAAACTACTTGCAACTCCTGGACGGAGAACTAGGGTGAATAAGAAGCCGAGAGGGTCCATTGGTTTCGGGCCCAATGCATGGTAGTAGCTGATTCTTAAATCACACATACAGATCTCAGTGCTTAAGGTCGGCTTCAATGAAACAACCCACCATGTACTCCTACATGGCCTCTCATCGATACCTTTACCAAATCGTGTTCACCACACCACTCTCATTACCGACATAATCATTTCACTCTAGCCCATCACCCAGATGAACCAGACCTGACACGACTCTAAGCATAGCAGGCATAGAAAGGTAGGAACAACACATACATATGGCTCAATCAACTCCTACACATGCTAGTGGGTTTCATCTAGTTACTGTGGCAATGACAGGTCATGCAGAGGAAGTGGGTTCAACTACCGTGGCACACAGCAGTTTGAAACGCGTTGTCTTAATGCAGTAAAAGAGAGCAGGAGCGAGAACATGGGATTGTATCGATATGATCAAATGGTTGTTTGCTTTCCTGATGGTTCGATGCACTGATACGGTTCTTCGTTAGGGTAATCACGGTACTCCTCGGAGGCAGAACCTGCCGCAAAGAACATCGATACACGACCATCACCAAACAATGTGCAACAATATGATGCATGCATGAAACATAGCAATATGAGTGTGTTGGGCTAATGCAACTAAGACCAGAAGGGTTTGAACCAATTTGAATCAAAGATTCAAATTTCAAACTCAAACATGGCCATTTAAAGTGTTTTTTCTTGTTCTGTATTAAACATCAGGTTAACTTGTTTAATCATGCATGAAAATAGTACAGATGGATAGATTGGATTTTTCTGATCATTTTTCATATATAATTTGTCTGATTTGGAGTTACAGAATAAAAGTTATGAATTTTTTAAGTTTAAACTATATTCTGGAATTTCCTATATTAGATTAATTCCAGAAAATCAATTATTGCGTCAGCCTGACGTCAGTGTGACGTCAGCAGGTCAACGGAACATGTCCAGGTCAAACCTGATAGTGGGTCCCGCGTGTCAGTGTGATTAGATTAATTAAAGTTTTAATTAAAACTAAACCTGTTTAATTAACAGGGCTGGGCCCCACCTGTCATTGACTCAGGGGAGTCAACCAGGGCCCACCCGTGGTCAAACCCGGGTCGGCTGCACCGGCGTTTAGCCGCCAGCGAGTTCGACGCGGTGGCGGAAGTGGTTTTGGCTGTTTCGGCCACCAAATGGGTCGCGGAGACCACCGGAGTGGAGCTGAGGACGAGCCGCAGCTCTTGGTGGAGTCCGTTGGGGTCGGGGTGGCCGGAGTTGGCGCCGGCAACGACTTTGGCGGCCACCGGGGTTCGGCCGAAGACGAACTTGACGCTAGAGGGGTTAGTGAGGCGCGGGGAGTAGCTAGCTAGGTGCTACGTGACACGGTGAGTATGATGGACACCGTGGAGTGGTCGGAGGGTGACCGGGAGGACATCGGCGACGAGCTCCACGGCGGTGGGTGCGGTTGAGCTCCGGGAGGTCGCTACACAGCTCGGGAGCAAGAGAAGGAGGGGGGGAAAGATGGCTAAGCTCACAGTGAGTGCGACGAAGCCCTTGGTGCGGCCGGAGATGGACCGGAGTGACGACGGCGTTGAAGGGGATCTCCGGCGACGGCGGTTCGGGCGAGGTCGTTGCGGTGGACTCGGGCGTTGCGAGCGCTCGGGGCTCGGCTTGCTCGATGGAGTGGACAGCGGCGGAGCTCCTGGACACGATGAGAGGACGCACGGGTGGCGGGGAGCACGGCTACGACGAAGGCACGGCGGTGGTGGCGTCGGTCATGGCGGGGGAGCGCGAGGGGGAGGAGCTGGAGAGGAGAGGCGGTGTCTGGGGGGTTCGGGGGAGCGAGGGAGGCTGATCCACGACGTCACCGGGCGCGGGGAGCGGCGAGGTGGCGAGCAGGTGCGTGGCGCGCGCTGTGGTCGCCGTCGGGCACCTGCCTGCCTGCCTGGGCGGCAAGCAGCTCGCTGGAGCGGCGCTGGGCTGGGCCGACAGGTGGGCCGGGAGCAGGCGTCACGTAAGTTTTTCCATTTTCTTTCTGTTTTCTGTTTTTTTAATACTTCTGCAACTTTGTTGAATTAAATAAAATACTTAGGCAACTCCTAAAATCACCAAACTACTCCTGGTCCATAGATGGATTATTTCCAACATGAAACATTTTAGTTTGGAGATATTTGAGCATTTAAATATTTTATATAATTTTAAATGCCCAAATTCAAATATTTATGATTTAATTCCAAAAACCCTAAGATGGCCTAGGAAAATGTGCATCACTTTTGGCAGAGGTTCTGAACCAAGACAAAAATGATGGGCATTTTAGAAGGGCATTTCAGGTTCATTGAAAAAGTTTTTAGTAAACCCTAATTGGTTTCAGAGGGGACTGGGGGTTCTGTCATCCCCATTTCAGGTTTCTCATGAAAGAGTAAACATGATGCAACACTCTAATGCATGGCTAACTAGGATGTGACATAAACGGAACTCTAAAGATTGGGAACTCGGCGACGGTAAGGAGTCAGGTATAAACCTCAACTTTGATTCTGTTAAATCTTTTATGGATCCTGATGCTTTTCGTGAATTTTGCACTAAATACGGACTTGACTCTGAGATAGTAGCTTCTTTTTGTGAATCATTTGCTACTCACGTTGATCTCCCTGAGGAGAAGTGGTTTAAATATCATCCTCCCATTGATGTAAAAATAGTAGAACCTATTAAAGTTGAAGAAGGAATGAATACTTGTAATGTTGATCCTATTGTTCCTCATATTGAGAAACCACCTTTCCCTGTTAGAATAAAGGAACATGCTAAAGCTTCAGTTGTGGTTTGTAAGAGTTATACTAGAGCACCTACACCACCTGAACCAATTAAAGTTGAACCTAGTACTGCTATGGTTAAAGATCACTTGGTTGATAATATTGATGGTCATGTTATTTATTTCTGTGATGAAGCTGCTAGAATTGCTAAACCCGATGATAAAGATAAACATAGACCTTTTGTTGGAATGCCCGTTGTTTCTGTTAAAATAGAAGATCATTGTTACCATGGCTTATGTGATTTGGGTGCTAGTGTGAGTGCAATTCCCTTTACTTTATATCAAGAAATTATGAATGATATTGCACCTGCTGAAATAGAAGAGATTGATGTTACTATTAAGCTCGCCAATAGAGATACTCTATCACCAATTTGGATTGTTAGAGATGTTAAAGTCTTGTGTGGGAAAATAAAATACCGTACCGATTTCTAGTTCTTGGTTCCCCACAAGATGATTTTTGTCCCATTATATTTGGTAGACCTTTCTTGAACACTGTTAATGCTAAAATAGACCGTGAGAAGGAAACTGTTAGTGTAAGTTTTGGGGATGTGTCTTATAAGTTCAATTTCTCCAAATTTTGTAAACAACCCCATGATAAAGAATTGCCTAATAAAGATGAAATTATTGTTCTTGCTTCTATTCCCGTGCCTCCTACTGATCCCTTGGAACAATACTTGCTAGATCATGAAAATGATATGTTCATGAATGAAAGAAAGGAATTTTATGAGATTTTCTTTAAACATATGCCTATTTTGAAACACAACTTGCTTGTTGAGACTCTTGGAGATCCTCTACCACCCAATAGTGATCATGTGTTCGATCTTAAATAATTACCTGATACTCTGAAATATGCTTATCTTGATGATAAAAAAATATATCCTATTATTATTAGTGCTAAACTTTCAGAGCGTGAAGAAAAGAAATTATTGAAAACTCTGAAGAAGCATAGTGTCGCTATTGGATATACTCTTGATGATCTTAAGGGCATTAGTCCCACTCTATGTCAGCATAAAATTAATATGGAACCTGATGCTAAACCAGTCGTTGATCACCAGCGACGGTTGAGCCCCAAAATGAAGGAAGTGGTAAGAAATGAAATATTAATGCTTCTAGAAGAAGGTATAATTTATCCTGTTGCTAATAGTAGATGGGTAAGCCCTGTTCATTGTGTCCCTAAGAAGGGAGGTATTACTGTTGTTCCTAATTATAAGAATGAATTGATCCCACAAAGAATTGTTACAGGTTATAGAATGGTTATTGATTTTAGAAAGTTGAATAAAGCTACTAGGAAAGACCATTATCCTCTACCTTTTATTGATCAAATGCTAGAAAGACTATCAAAACATACACATTTTTGCTTTCTAGATGGTTATTCTGGTTTTTCTCAAATACCTGTGTCAAAAGAGGATCAAGAAAAGACTACTTTTACTTGCCCTTTCGGTACTTTGCTTATAGATGTATACCTTTTGGTTTATGTAATGCACCTGCTACTTTTCAAAGATGTATGGCTGCTATATTCTCTGACTTTTGTGAAAAGATTGTTGAGGTTTTCATGGATGATTTCTCCGTTTCCAGAACTTCTTTTGATGATTTTTTAAGCAACCTTGATCGAGTTTTGCAGAGATGTGAAGAAACTAATCATGTTTTGAATTGGGAGAAGTGCCACTTTATGGTTAATGAAGGTATTGTCTTGGTGCATAAAATCTTCGAAAGAGGTATTGAAGTTGATAAAGCTAAAGCTGATGCTAATGAAAAAATGTCGTGTCCTAAAGATATCAAAGGTATAAGAAGTTTCCTTGGTCATGCTGGTTTCTATAGAAGGTTTATTAAAGACTTCTCTTAAATTTCTAGGCCTCGCACTAATCTTCTACAAAAAGATGTTCCATTTGTTTTTGATGATGATTGTGTAGAAGCACTTGAAATTCATAAGAAAGCCTTGATTTTTGCACCTATTGTCCAACCACCTGATTGGAACCTACCCTTTGAAATTATGTGTGATGCTAGTGATTATGCCGTTAGTGCTGTTCTAGGACAAAGAGTTGATAAGAAATTAAATGTTATCCATTATGCTAGTAAAACTCTAGATAGTGCTAAAAGAAATTATGCTACTACTGAAAAGGAATTTTTAGCAGTTGTATTTGCTTGTGAGAAGTTTAGATCTTATATTGTTGATTCCAAAGTAACTGCTCACACCAATCATGCTGCTATTAAATACCTTACGGAAAAGAAAGATGCTAAACCTAGACTAATTAGATGGGTTCTCTTGTTGCAAGAATTTGATTTGCATATTATTGATAGAAAGGGAGCTGGGAACCCCGTAGCAGACAACTTGTCTAGGTTGGGAAACATTCTTGATGACCCACTACCTATTGACGATAGCTTTCCTAATGAACAATTAGCTATCGTAAATGCTTCTCGTAGTGCTCCATGGTATGTTGATTATGCCAATTATATTGTTGCTAAATTTATACCACCTAGTTTCACATACCAAAAAAAGAAAAAAAATTCTATGATTTAAGACATTACTTCTGGGATGACCCACATCTTTATAAAGAAGGACTAGGTGGTTTTATTAGACGTTGTGTACTTGAGCATGAACAGGAACATATCCTACGCAAGTGTCACTCTGAAGCCTATGGAGGACACCATGCTGGTGATAGAACTGCACACAAGGTATTACAATCTAGTTTTTATTAGCCTACTCTCTTCAAGGATGCTCGTAACTTTGTCTTGTCTTGTGATGAATGCCAAAGAATTGGTAATATTGATAGACGTCAGGAAATGCCTATGAATTATTCACTTGTTATTGAACCATTTCATATTTGGGGATTTGATTATATGGGACCTTTTCCTTCCTCTAATGGGTATACACATATTTTGGTTGCTGTTGATTATGTTACTAAGTGGGTAGAAGCTATTCCAACTGCTAGTGCTAATCATAACACCTCCATTGAAATGCTTAAAGAAGTTATGTTTCCAAGGTTTGGAGTCCCTAGATAATTAATAAGTGATGGTGGCTCACACTTTATTCATGGCGCTTTTCATAAATTGCTTGCTAAGTATGATGTTAACCATAGAATTGCATCTCCTTATCATCCTCAGTCTAGTGGTCAAGTAGAATTGAGTAATCGGGAAATAAAGTTGATCTTGCTAATGGCTATTAATAGATCTAGAAAGAATTGGTCTAAGAAACTCGATGATGCATTATGGGCTTATAGAACTGCTTATAAAAACCCTATGGGTATGTCTCCATACAAAATGGTTTATGGAAAAGCATGTCACTTACCTCTAGAACTAGAACATAAAGCTTATTGGGCAATTAAAGAGCTCAACTATGATTTCAAATTTTCTAGTGAAAAGAGGTTATTTGACATTAACTCACTTGATGAATGGAGAACCCAAGCCTATGAGAATGCCAAATTGTTTAAAAAAAAGTTAAAAGATGGCATGGCAAAAGGATACAAAAGAATGAATTTAATGTAGGTGACCATGTCTTGCTATACAATTCTTGTTTAAGATTTTTTGCAGGAAAACATCTCTCTAAATGGGAAGGGCTTTAAATTATCGAGTAGGTTTATCGTTCCGGTGCCGTCAAAATGAACAACGCCGAAGGCACCAACCCGAAGGTGGTAAACAGGCAAAGAATCAAACACTATATCTCAGGTACTCCCATAAATGTTGAGATCAATATTATTAATACCATAACACCAGAGGAGTACATAAGGAAGACCTACCAGAATGTTTCAGACTCTGAAAGCGAATTGGTATGTGGTACGGTAGGTAAACCTACTCCAAAACTTTTTCAATGGCAATTTTACTCCATTTTGGAATATTTAAAAAATTAGGAAAATTAAAAGTAGTCCAAAAGGTACACGAGTTGGCGTCAAGCCCTAGGGGTGTGCCCTACCCCCTAGGCATGCCTCCCTGGCTTGTGGCTACCTCGTGTGCCGTCCAAACTCTGTTTTCTTGTGGAACGCTCCTTGGTTGATAAAAATTCATTATATAATCTCCCGAAGGTTTTGACCACCGTACCACGGCAATATCTCCTATTTTCGTCTTGAGCGAGTTTTCAAGGCCAGGCATCATGTCTTCCTCCTCCTCCAACAATGTGGACGGCGATGCTTGGTTGATGCAGATGGAACTCAGAAGAGCGGAAGCCGAGGAAGTCACGATGTAAGAAGATCAAGGGGATTCGCTTGAGGTCCACCCTCCGGCTTCTGAGAGAGGCACTCTGGCTGTTATCTCCACTATTCCCAATCCCCATCAAGCAATAGGGACTACAAGCAACCATGGAGGCTAACAGATACAAGAAGGACTTCCACCCAGGAGGCCCTTACACAGGTTACATCAGAACAACTTTCATAATTTGGTCCATAATTATGGGGTGGAGAATACTCCTCGTACACACATACCCTCCAACTGGGATATATCTCGTCCAAGTGAAAGTGGTGTAGTGAAAAGCTCATGGTGGCCAGAAAACAAGCATCTTTTAGAAAAGATTCAGAAGAATGCAATTATGCTTCAATGTGTACTCCGAGAACTGCAGGATCTAAATAATAGCTTAATCAAGCTAACAGAAACTCCATCATCACCACCTCCGAAGAAAGAGACCTCAATACATGGGTATGGGCACTCCCCCTGGCTTTTGCCAAACTCGGGGAGGTGCCCCGGTATAGTATCACCATCACATCTTTACCTTTATCGTTTTTCGTAGTTTGATCCTTTTGGTCATTTCTTGGTTTAGTAGATTAAAGTTTTTTAGTATGATCTAGCTTTGAGTTTTGCTTTGTGTTTCCTCTATGTAATCGAGTCTGAGAGTTAAATAATAATGAGTAGTTTTGAGTTGAGGGCTTTGCTTTCTTGCTATGATCTTGAGAAAAAGAAATAAAGAATAAAAGAAATAAAAAGATTATATAATGATCTTATGGGAAGTGATGACTTCACATATAACAAGTATGTCACATGGAATTTGTTGGGAGTTGATAAACATAGTTTTGATCATTGTTGCAATTAATAGGAAGTAATAAAGAAATATAGGTCTCACATATAAATATACTATCTTGGACTTCTTTTGTGATTGTGAGCACTCATTAAAATATTATATGCTAAAAGGTTGATGTTGGACAAGGAAGACAACGAAATGGGTTATGTTTCTTTATATCCGAATAGAAGTTATATTGTCACGGATCCTCCAACATGTTGAGCTTGCTTCTCACCCTATACTAGCCAAATCTTTTGCACCAAGTATAGATACTACGTGTGCATCTGAAATCCCTTAACCCTGTTTTGCCATGAGAGTCCACTATACCTACCTATGGATTGAGTAAGATCTTTCAAGTAAGTTATCATCGGTGCAAGCAATAAAAATTGCTCTCGAAATATGTATGATCCATTAGTGTGAGGAAAATAAGCTTTATACGAACTTGTGATATGGAAGAAATAAAAGGGACAGACTGCATAATAAATTTCTTTATCACAAGCGGCAATATAAAGTAACGTTCTTTCACATTAAGATTTTGTGCATCCAACCATAAAAGTGCATGACAACCTCTGCTTCCCTCTATGAAGGGCCTATCTTTTAATTACCTTCTACCTTAATGCAAGAATCATGGTGATCATCACCTTTTCCTTTTTGCACTTTTTCTTTTTGGCAAGCACTATATGTTGGGGGGATATCCATATATATATATATACATATAAATCCAATCATCCACTCAGATGTAGATATTCATAAACTATTATTTTTGACATTACGCTTGATGTAAAAGGTTGGGAGGCGAAACCATAAGCCTGTATCTTTCTCTGTGTACGATTGAAACTTTGATCTCATAGATGTTGCGTGAGTGTTAGCAATTATGAAAGACTAAATGATAGTTGAGTATCTGAACTTGCTGAAAAGCTCTTATATTGACTCTTTCCTATGTTATGATAAATTGCAATTGCTCCAATCACTGAAATAATAGTTTGTTAGTTTTCAATAAAGTTCTTGTTCCATATTTACCTTGTGAACGAATTGTTACTTTAGCACAAGAAATTATATGACAATATATGTTGTTGTTCTAAAGATGATCATGATGCCCTCATGTTCTTATTTTATTTTATCGACACCTCTACCTCTAAACATGTGGTCATGATTATCAATTTTGGCTTTTGCTTGAGGACAAGCGAGGTCTAAGCTTGGGGGAGTTGATACGTCCATTTTGCATCATGCTTTTATATTGACATTATTGCATTATGGGTTGTTATTACACATTATGGTACAATACTTATGCCTTTTCTCTCTTATTTTACAAGGTTTACACAAAGAGGGAGAATGCCGGCAGCTGGAATTCTGGACTGGAAAGGAGCAAATTTGAGAGACCTATTCTACACAACTCCAAAAGTCCTGAAAATTTACAGAGAATTATTTTGGAATAAAAAAAATATTGGGCGAATAAAATACCAAAGGGGACCCACCAGGAGGCCACAAGCCTCGGGGGCGCACCCTACCCCCTATGCGTGCCCCTAGGGCATGTGGGCCCCATGTAAGGTCTCCGGTGCCCATATTCTGCTATATGGAGGGTTTTGACCTAAAATAATTAGAAGAGAGCTTTTGGGATGAAGCACCGCCGTCTCAAGGCGGAACCTGGGCAGAAGCAATCTAGGGCTCCGGCAGACCTGTTGTGCCAGGGAAATTTCTCTCCCCAAGGGGGAAATCGAAGCCATCTTCACCAGTACCATCTCCTCTCAAACCCTAGTTCATCTCTTGTATATGATCTTTGTCTCAAAACCTCTGATTCGTACATGTGGGTTGCTAGTAGTGTTGATTACTCCTTGTAGTTGATGCTAGTTGGTTTATTCGGTGGAAGATCATATGTTCAGATTCTTAAGGATATTTATTACCCCTCTGATTATGAACATGAATATGCTTTGTGAGTAGTTACGTTTGTTCCTGAGGAAATGGGAGAAGTCTTGTTATAAGTAATCATTTTAATTTGGTATTCATTCAATATTTTGGTGAGATGTATATTGTCTTTCCTCTAGTGGGGTTATGTGACCGTCGACTACATGACACTTCACAATTGTTTGGGCCTAGGGAAAGGCATCGGGAAGTAATAAGTAGATGATGGGCTGCTAGAGTGACAGAAGCTTAAAACCTTGTTTATGCGTTGCTCCGTAAGGGGCTGATTTGGATCCATATGTTTCATGCTATGGTTAGATTTATCTTAATTATTCTTTTGTAGCTGTGGATGCTTGCGAGAGTTGTTAATCATAAGTGGGAGGCTTTTCCATGTAAGGACGGCACCCAAGCACCGGTCCACCCACATATGAAATTATCAAAGTAACAAACATGAATCATATGAGCATGATGAAAACTAACTTGACAATAATTCCCATGTGTCCTCGGGAGCGCTTTGTTTATATAAGAGTTTGTCCAGGCTTATCCTTTGCTACAAAAAGGATTGGCCCACCTTGCTGCACTTTAGTTACACTTATTACCTGTTACCTGTTACGAATTATCTTATCACAAAACTATCTGTTACCGATAATTTCAGTGCTTGCAGGGAATACCTTACCGAAAATCGCTTGTCATTTGCTTCTGCTCCTCATTGGGTTCGACACTCTTACTTATCGAAACGACTACGATGGATCCCCTATACTTGTGGGTGATCATTGACGAATTTGTAGACCAAGGAAGAATTTTAATTCTCCCATCATTGACATGTGATATTCTTCACGCATCATATATGCAAATTCGTCACTAAAACGCTTGTTAGTGCAACCAAAGATAATATCATCAACGTATATATGGCGTATGAAAATTTCACCATCATAAGACATAGTAAAAAGAGTAGGGTCAAGTGAATCGGGTTTAAAACCCTTTTTCTTCAGGAATTCTGTCAGAGTATCATACTAAGCCCGTCGGGCTTGCTTGAGGCCATAGAGAGCCTTGTTCAGTCTGAAGACTTCGTCAGGATGCTTTGGATCCTCAAAACCTGGTGGTTGAGCAACATATACTTCTTACTCAAGCTCACTGTTCAAGAAATCTTCCGATTCACCGATTAATCTTCTGATTTATCGCTAATCGGGGGGTGACCGATAAGATTATGCCTTATCTTTGTCTTTTATCTTTTGAACCAATTTATCACTCTGACAAGTGATTTATCAGGAATCTATCGATAAATCACACCTATTCATATGTCAGGACCCCGACTCGATGTCACATCGATCTAGCCGGTAACACCTCATATCACTTTGCGGCCTCACGCACGGTATCCCCACGGGTGTCGCCTTACCTTTGCCCGGGACCGTTTGCGCCTTTTGGCTCACGTATATGATAGTGTCGCTAGCATCCATATGATAAGGAGCCCGGGCTGACATGACTAGTCGTAAACCCAAAGTGGCACAGACTTACAGGGACAGGCATCCATGACCCAGCTTCAAACGTGTCGGTCATCAGCAAGTGGGTCCGGGCTGTAGCACTGGGCTAGCAGGACTCCGGTAAACCGGGCTGTAGCGGGCTAACAGGACTCCGGTACTCAATGCGTGACATTTCCCCGAAGGGACAGACACCGGAATAAGGAAGGACACATGCCGGCCAGCCTAAGTGTTCCAGAGCAGTAGCAAGCTACCATGGCTCAGCGGTAACACCAGGAGACATTTCCCGGTAAGAGAGGCTACTAAAGATAAACAACTAGATAGTCAGATCCCACACATACCAAGCATTTCAATCATACACACAATATGCTCGATATGTGCAAATACAACGAAGCATCACAACATGACTCTACGACACAAGTACTTTATTTAAGGCTCAGAGAGCCATACATAACATACACAAAGGTACGGGTCACACGACCCAACATTCAAGTCATACAATCATACAAACCAGCAGCGGAAGTAACTTGTCTGAGTACAGACAACTAGAAAGATAAAAGAGGCTTGGAAAGCCTAGCTATACTACGTGGTCCTTCACAAGCTCAAGATCACCACCTGGGCCTTTAGCCTACTCGTTGATGTCAACGTCTACGTAGAACCCATCAGAAGGGGTTGCAGCGTCTTCTGTAAAATGTAAATTATAGCAACATGAGTACAAAGGTACTCAGCAAGACTTACATCAGAACCTACATACATGCATATTATCAAGAAGGGTTGGTGGAGTTGTTGCAGCAAGCCAGCTTTGACTCTTGGCTAGGCTAATCTACGAAACTCCAACTTGAAATGGTTTTGCGTACACGAGTCCACTACTCACCACTTCAATACACTACCGAGGATCCACCTCCGTCTCCCTACGGTAGAGCCATCCTCGGCACTCACACTTATCTTGAGGCTTTTAGCAGTTTCCATTTACTTGTCTATGAACTGTATAGGCAACCAAGTAGTCCTTTACCGCGGACGCGGCTATTCGAATAGATCATGATAACCCTGCAGGGGTGTACTTCTTCATACATGTTTCCACCACTTAGCGTCTGCACACGACATGTGCTCGGCAGACTTCAAGCGAAAGCCGACGTGGGTGTAGACCACGACCTACCTAAACACTTAAGCCTCTAGTCCAGGTTTATCGCCTATCCAGGTTCCATCCGCAGGGAGTCCGGCCGAGGTTTCCCATACGGCCCCGAACGATGTGAACAGGGTTCTCGAGATACCTAACGGGTATTCGGTACACCGTGCCACGTACCTACCGCATCACAGCCCACCCCTACGGTCAGCGCTGTCCACGGCCTCCAGTAGGCTACAAACACCAGAAACTACTTGCAACTCCTGGACGGAGAACTAGGGTGAATAAGAAGCCGAGAGGGTCCATTGGTTTCGGGCCCAATGCATGGTAGTAGCTGATTCTTAAATCACACATACAGATCTCAGTGCTTAAGGTCGGCTTCAATGAAACAACCCACCATGTACTCCTACATGGCCTCTCATCGATACCTTTACCAAAACGTGTTCACCACACCACTCTCATTACCGACATAAACATTTCACTCTAGCCCATCACCCAGATGAACCAGACCTGACACGACTCTAAGCATAGCAGGCATAGCAAGGTAGGAACAACACATACATATGGCTCAATCAACTCCTACACATGCTAGTGGGTTTCATCTAGTTACTGTGGCAATGACAGGTCATGCAGAGGAAGTGGGTTCAACTACCGTAGCACACAGCAGTTTGAAACGCGTTGTCTTAATGCAGTAAAAGAGAGCAGGAGCGAGAACATGGGATTGTATCGATATGATCAAATGGTTGGTTGCTTGCCTGATGGTTCGATGCACTGATACGGTTCTTCGTTAGGGTAATCATGGTACTCCTCGGGGGCAGATCCTGCCGCAAGAACACCGATATACAACCATCACCAAACAATGTGCAACAATATGATGCATGCATGAAACATAGCAATATGAGTGTGTTGGGCTAATGCAACTAAGACCAGAAGGGTTTGAACCAATTTGAATCAAAGATTCAAATTTCAAACTCAAACATGGCCCTTTAAAGTGTTTTTCCTTGTTCTGCATTAAACATCAAGTTAACTTGTTTAGTCATGCATGAAAATAGTACAGATGGATAGATTGTATTTTTCTGATCATTTTTCATATATAATTTGTCTGATTTGGAGTTACAGAATAAAAGTTATGAATTTTTGAAGTTTAAATTATATTCTGGAATTTTCTATATTAGAATAATTCCAGAAAATCAATTATTGCGTCAGCCTGACGTCAGTGTGACGTCAGCAGGTCAACGGAACACGTCAGGGTCAAACCTGACAGTGGGTCCCGCATGTCAGGGTGATTATTTTAATTAAAGTTTAATTAAAACTAAACCTGTTTAATTAACAGGGATGGGCCCCACCTGTCATTGACTCAGGGGAGTCAACCAGGGCCCACCCGTGGTCAAACCTGGGTCGGCTGCACCAGCGTTTAGCCGCCGGCGAGCCCGATGCGGCGGCGGAAGTGATTTTTGCCGTTCTGGCAACCAAACGAGCCGCGGAGGGCACCGGAGCGGAGCTGAGGTCGAGCCGCAGCTCTTGGTGGAGTCCGTTGGGGTCGGGGTGGCCGGAGTTGGCGCCGGCGACGACTTTGGCGGCCACCGGAGTTCGGCCAAAGTCGAACTTGTCGCTAGGGGGATCGGTGAGGTGCGGGGAGTGCACGGTTGGGCCTAACGCAGCGTGGTGAGTGCATTGGACACCGCGGGTTGGCCGGAGGATGGCCGGAAGCACGTCGGCGACGAGATCCGCGGCGGTGCGTGCGTGTGATCTTCGTGCGGTGGTCTCGGGCCGCTCTAGCACACGGGGCTCGGCTAGCTCGATGAAGTGGACGGCGGCGAAGCTCCTGGACACGGCGGCACGGCGTGGGGTTGACGGAGGGCGTGGCTACGGCGAGGGGGTGGCGGCGATG